>NC_079873.1:3985728-4315274 GCF_023065955.2 Ursus arctos | reverse complement strand
AGGTGTGGCTTTCTTTAAAAGAAAACGCTTAAGGTGATAATAAAAAATAAAATTAAAAAAAAAAGTCATTCATTTACATATGGAGCAAGAACAGAGAATGGACAGGCAATTTTCTTTCTTTTTTTTTTTTTAAGATTTTATTTATCAGAGAGAGAAAAAGAGAGCACACAAGTAGGGGGAGCAGGCTCCCCGCTGAGCAAGGCCTGTATGGACAGGCAATTTTCAAAAAGAAAACCCTGACAGTGCAATGGCAAATAATCGTAACGAATGCAAGAAAGATGACATTTTAACAGAAATTGTGATGACCACAGAGAAGCCCTCTAAACGAACTCAGAAATTATGAGAACATGGGCCAAATATGAAAGGATGGGCAGAGAACCAAAAAAGGAATATAAAGTTCTTGCAGAAATTTTTAAGAAAAGCAATAAGTCTTAAGCCCAGGAGCACCTGGCTGACTCAGTCAGTAGAGCATGTGACTCTTGATCTTGGGGTCATGGGTTCTAGCCCCATGTTGGGTATAGAGTTTACTTTAAAAAAAAAAAGAAGAAGGAGGAGGAGGAGAAGAAGGAGAAAAAGAAGTCTTAAGTCCAGAATGAGGTAAGGCATCTAAAACTATGAAAGATACCACAAGAGCTTTTGAGTTCATACTATAACTAGAACATAGAGAGATCTTACTTTGTGTTCTGCAGGATCAATTAGCTAGACAAAATATGTGAAGCCTTCACAGGTACTTCTCTGGATTGACTGAGAATTATCCTCTAAATCTTTCTCTCACAGTGCCCAGGTAGTTAAAATTCACATTTTTTTAAAAAGTAGGCTACACGCGCAGCATGGAGCCCAGTGCTGGGCTCAAACTCATGACCCCGAGATCAAGACCTGAGCTGAGATCAAGAGTCTGACCCTTTAACCACCTGAGCCACCCAGGCGCCCTTCTCATTAATTCTTTATGGCTGCCACTATCCTTTCCATCTGCTGATGTTCCTCTTACTATCTTTTTTCCAAAGCCACGCTATACTTTAAAACAGTCATTTCTGTTTGCCAATTTAATGATAGTCCTGGAGAGAAGGATATATATTCCTTTGTTGTTTAAGGGCATAACTAATCATCAGTAAGGGGAAATATATAGGCTATAGTAAACTTGGGAAATTAAAAAAAAAAAAAGTCTCCATCCTGTGGCATCTAACTACCTCTCCTTTACTTTGGAGCACTTCACATCTGTCTACTTTCTGTAGACATTTGTCTCTTTAGGCAAAGTTCACGCTGTCTTTAATCTTTTTTGAAGTATAGATGGAGAGGTTTGAGAAACAAATATCAGGTTTTTACTGACTTCTTCTCTCAAAAAGGCCACTAATTCCCAAGGTAGAATAATAGGTGGGAATTAGCTCTGCTCAGGTAACTGCTTGTACTCAAGTAATGGACATTTTGGGGGAACCCTCGCCACTTCCTGACAACAAGCTTAGTAGTTGCCCTATGCAACACCAAATTTTCCTTGGATCCTTGCTTCTAAAATTATGTGATGGCTGTGGTCTTTCCCCAACTCACCACGATTAACTACAATAACAAAATATTCTTAATTTTAAATATTTCTTCCCATAATTCTTTTTCATTTTTCTTTTTTCCTACTTTCCGTAATTCTTTTTCATAATTTTTTCACATCCTCTTTGTTCTCTGATTTTTTTTTACTACAACTCTCCTCAAAAGAAACAAAAACAAACAAGCAAGTATTAGCAGAAAACCTCAGAATGGGATGATTTGGGCTGGCCAAATTGGCCAAAAGATGAACAGAACTACCAATAGTTATGGCCTCTCACAATATCAAGGGGTTCCACAGAAAGAACTTTAAATTCTAGGTGTTCCATCACCTAAGTAATTATAAAAACCATTGACTAGTTCTTTCATAGCAAGACAGAGTATCTCTAGGACTTTTATTTTGTTATTTTGCTTCCTCTGCTCTGTCATTGAGAATAACCCGCAGACGGGTAATTGTGAAACTAACATTTAGAAGAACATTAAAATCCCAAGACCATGAAGAGCTTAGAAGGGGAAACCGGTTGTGGAAGAAAGATTTTTCTAGCCTGTATAAGCTGCTTCTCAAATTCTGAAAGAGCCTGCAAATTGTCTGGACTAATTATCATTGGCAACGTTGAGAAGTCATTTATAAGACAACAGGGATTTCCATCGAGAAAACTGAAAGTGACCAAATGTTCTGATTTTTCAAAGACCAAGAAGATGAATTGCACAAATGTGTAAGCAAGAAAGATGGGGTGTTGGACAATGCCAAATGCCATGAAGAGGTCAAGCAGGAATAGCTGAGAAGAGGACCCTGGATCTGATGATTAGAACTCACTTGAAATCACCAAGGAAGCAGTTTAGCTCTGAGAGAACATGAGCTTAATGTCATCCCTGAGGATAATTTAGAAATGGATTCTTTTCAAGGCTGGTTGGTGAACACTTAAATTAGAAAGTGGAGGTCACTATGAGTCAGGGTGGGCTCATTATGAACAAATCATGCCTGACTAAAATCATTTCACTGGACTGATAAATACAAGAAATGTAGTAGACCTGAAGGATAGTATCTTCATTTGAGC
Source organism: Ursus arctos (assembly GCF_023065955.2). Taxonomy (NCBI): domain Eukaryota; kingdom Metazoa; phylum Chordata; class Mammalia; order Carnivora; family Ursidae; genus Ursus; species Ursus arctos. The sequence goes on along the minus strand of NC_079873.1, from coordinate 4,312,686 downwards.
AAAATTCTGACAAAGTTTTTTAATCATAGCTTTGAGCACTGGGTGATGATACAATTAAGATCAGGTTAAAATCATTGAAATTAATGATGAAGGGATGGACGTCCACGTGGAAGGTGGTTTCTCACGGTCTCCCCCTTGCTTGCTCATGGGTTCTCTCCTGTGGACCATTTTAATTAATGACTTGGATGAAGAAAAGGATAGCCTGCTGACCAGAGGTACAAAGTAATAGGAGCGAGGATGATTAGCTAATGGATTGAGTGACACACTTGAGACCAAAATAAACCAGGGCTATTGCTGGGCTGGATCGATGGAATGAATCTAACAAGATGGAGACTCATATCAGCAAAGTACTTGGTCAAATATGCCAGCCTCTGGGTACCAACTCCGGGAGACAGGGCTCAACAACTACATACTATAAATAACCAGATGTTTTAATGGACTGTCAGGGCAATATTAGTCTTCAGTGAATCCATCTAACAATAACAAAAACTTCTCTAACTTCACACAATTGTAGTATAAATGAAATCTTGGGGGCGCCTGGGTGGCACAGTCAGTTAAGTGACCGTCTTTTGATTTCAATTCAGGTCACGATCTCAGGGTTGTGGGAATGAGCCCCACGTTGGGTTCTATGTTGGGTGTGGAGCCTACTTGGAATTCTTTCTCTCCCTCTCCATCTTCCCCCTCTCCTCACCTCCCCCTTCTGTCTGTCTCTAAAAGAAAGAGAGAGAGAGGGAGGGAGGGAGGAAGGAAGAGTGGGGAGGAAGGGAGAAAGAGAGAAAAGGAGAAAGAAAGAAATGTTGAACATGGTGAAAGTAGTCCCTCACTTTAGGTGACTGCATTTCTTAGAATAATACAGAGCATGGTAACTACTTAAAAATATTCTTTGATATTTATATGTGCACAGTCCCAATCAACAACAAAATTTGATAAACCGTGTAACTTTTGAACTGGAAAAATTCATTTATGGGGTGTGGATGTCATTAGGAACTCTACTGAACAGAACACACCCACAGTATTGTGCGGTTTTGTCCCGAGGGACCAGTAATATGTTTCCAGAGAAAGACAGCTGTGGTGGTAAGAAACCAAAAGGTAAACACGTGGAAGAAAGAGGAAAGAAAGAAAGACAGAAGGTCCTGGTGGGGATGGGGAGGGGGATAAGGATGAAAGAGGAATAGGGTAGGGCGACAGACCTGTACTTGAACCTTTTTTGATGATTCATATACCTGGATGACTTTTTTATATTCTGTATCCAGACTTAGCTACAGTACCTTATCTCAGTCAGAACCTTCCTCATTACACACCGTGCTTTCCCTCTGTGTCATTTAACACAATAATTCAAGAACCATGTGTGTACTTCTCTCTCTTCCCCTCTAGACACCAAGGTAGGTCCATGGGAACATGCACTATGTTGGTCTCTTTGATCATTGCGTTCTTAATGCCTAGTGTATAGCCATACATAAGCATGTGCTAAGCACTCTATCAACTTATTTGCATTAATTTTGGAGCATTGCTCTACAATTCAATAACTTTCCCACAAGGAGCAAATTTTTTAAACAGAAAATATAATGAAAAGAAAAACGCATTTCATGTTAGCATGTGAACGTTGCAGGCTGCAAAGGAAAAAATATATTCCCTCATTGTAATACATGGAATGTTTATGAAAATTGAACACTTACTTCATAAAGCAGGTTATCAATAAAGCTCATCAGGCTGGTGTCATATCAGTCACATTCTCTCTTTATAATGTGTTAAGTTAGAAATCATGAGCAAAGAGATACAGAGAAAACCTGCATATTTTGAATTTTAAAGCATACTTTTTTTTTTAAGGTCATGGGTCAAAAAAGAGATCATAATGGGACAGAAGATATAGATAAACAATGATAATACTATATACTTTAAAAATGGGACATGCTACAGAGCAGTATCTAAAGGGAAATTTAAAATCTTAAATGTTGATATTAGAAGTGAATGTAAGGGGGCGCCTGGGTGGCTCATTCGTTAAGCGTCTGCCTTCGGCTCAGGACGTGATCCCAGCGTTCTGGGATCGAGCCCCACATCGGGCTCCTCCGCTGGGAGCCTGCTTCTTCTCTCCCACTCCCCTGCTTGTGTTCCCTCTCTCACTGGCTGTCTCTCTCTCTCTCTCAAATGAATAAATAAAATCTTAAAAAAAAAAAAAAAAAGAAGTGAATGTAAGATAGACATCAATGAGTTGAACATCTAGCACAGGGTATTAGGAAAAAAAACAATGGATTAAACTTCTCCAAAGTAGAAAGAATAAAATAGTAAGACTGAAAAACCTCTGGCAAGATTGATTAAGAGAGACGGAGAATATGAGAGAGAGAGGGAGAGAGAAATATACTATCAGAATAAAAAAAGAAAGACGTATAGATACTGCTGAGATCAAGAAGACAATACAATGATAGCATTAACAACTTCACACCAATAAGTTAAAAAATGTAAATTTTCAAAATCCTAGAAACATATAACTGACTTAAGAAGAAACATAAATTTTAATAACTCAAGGGCGTATGCCCATGTGGTTTTTCTATGTTAATTCTAACAATCAACAAATAATTCCAAACCAATACAACACTTCCAGAGACCAGAAAAATAAGACACTAATCTCAACTCATTTTATGAGAATACCTAACTATAATAACCAAGTTATCCAAGAAGAATACATTTTGTTAAATCTAGGAATGAACATCTTAAAATAGCAACAAAACGATCTACCAATATGTAAAGAATAATAATCACATCATGGGAAAATTTATCTTAGAAATACAAAGCTACATTAACATTAGAAAGGTCAGATTATTAATCACCAGAGAAAAAGCTATATGATCATTTTAATAGATTAATAAAAAGCATTTGATAAAGTTAATATTTATTCCTTACTTTCTTTTTTCAAAGCCACCCTTACCAATGAGGGTCAGAGAGCTACCTTCCTACTCTGATAAATATCTATTTAAAACAAAACTGAGTTGAGGGGTTCCCGAGGGACTCAGTCCACTGAGCATAAGACTCTTGATTTGGGCTCCAGTCATGATCTTGGAGTCGTGGGATCAAGCCCTGCATCCAGTTCCACACTCAGTGGGAGCCTGCTTCTCCCTCTGCTCCTCCCCCTACTCTCTCACCCTCTCTGTCTCTCAGAAAGAAAGAAAGTTAAAAAAAATAAAACTGAGTTAAAATATATTTAATGGTGCAAAGGTTAGTCTTTTTTTTTTTTTTTTTTTTTTTAAGATCAAGAATAAGAATGCTTTTTATTGGGGCTGCTGGGTGGCTCGGTCAGTTGGACGTCTGCCTTCGGCTCAGGTCCATGATCTCAGGGCATTGGTCTCCGTGCTCAGCTGGGAGTCTGCTTCTCCCTCTCCCACCCTCTCACTACTTCTCTCTCTCAAATAATAAATAAAATCTTAAAAAAAAAAAAAAGAATGCTTTTTATTACCACCTCCATTCACCTTTGTATTGGAGGTACTAAGAATAAGAAGAAATTAAAACCTATGACGGTTAAAAGGAAAGAGCTGTTATCATTCAGAGCTTATTTATTGTCTACTAGAAAACCTCAAACTTCAAAGAATACTTAGGTAAATTGTTCAAACCAATGAGGTTTTATCACAGTTGCTGGATGCAATGGAAATAGTCACAATCGCTTGTATATTGGTATATTGGCAACAATTAGAACACACATTTTTAGAAAATATCTTCCACAAAGGCACACAAATATAAGGAATTAGTAATGAATAGAATAAAATTGGAGAAAAGACTTTATGAGGAAATTATAAGCTCATATTGAAAAATAATAAAGAAGATAAAAATAAATGAACCATTAAGCATAACAGTAATACCAATGTGAGAGAGCGCCTTTCACCTTGAAACCAGCCGAAACTGCTGGGACCTTTACTTAGTCTTGGTCTGTCTATAACTCCTGGTTTGCAGCAGGGACCAGGAAATGCCCTAATCTGTCTCTAAGAAGGGCTGTCAAAGCAGGAGACCTGATACTGTGTTTCATCTTTCAATAAAGTGGTTGTTAGAACATATACATTTTAGAAGACATGTTAAACAATTATATGCAGGCACCACATGTAAGATCACAGTTACCCAGTTTTTTAAGCAAAAGAGTATCACCCATGATTACTTTGGTGACCCTATTTTTTTATTAATGTATATTTCCCCCTTGTATTCCATTTCTTACATATGCCTTTTGTGTCTATAAAGTGACCCCCATTACAAGCGTATGCCTCTGTCTTTTTGTCCAAAGTGGTCGTGGCTTACTTTTCATTTTTATTTTTTATTTCCAGGAATGTTTAGGAACAAACTTAACAAAGATCTAGAACCCTGTAATTTGCAATTCCACTCTATTCCCTTCACCAGTATGTCTAGGAAAGGCTGAAGAGAGCATCTTTTTCGATGTATGTGTGGGAGGGGCAGTGACCAACTTTGATTAAGGAACTAAGAAAATAAAAGAAAGTACTTCCTGAACATCTTGCGTTGTATGTATTTTTCAATATCTTAATCACAGTATGTTGACTTTTTCCTATCAAATGCCTGCTGATTTAGCTGCAAGGAGACATAATTTAGAAGATAACATACATACCATATACTGTCAGAGAACATGACATAAATTATTATAACATTCTATTTTATACCTTATCACATTAAATGACACTAAATATTCAATGATGTAGTCTAGAAGTAAATCACAGCCATGCGCCTTGAGGCTTTATTTCTTGTCTAACGATGCTCACCATCTACCTGTTCCTTGATACGTGATCGCGGAGGTGTCTGCTTTGAGCTTCTCCAGACCTGTAACAAGCAATCCTGTTTAGCTGTTGTTCTGAGGTCCAAGCCTGGACATCTGAAGTTCAGAGGTCATGAGGTCAGTGCATGGACTTGGTAATGGAAAGTGGACGCACTTTTATCAAGACACAGGAAACCTAGATTGTGGAATAGAGTTCACATTTTCTGCTCTATCAGAAGTCCTCCCTTTTTGCTCATGGTGACTTCTTAGTACTGTCATGATTGATCGTGTCAATCTGTAAACATAGTCCTTGGCCAAGATAACCCACAATTCGTTTGATTCTTGAAGCTTTTTTCTCTTCTTTTGTTATATCTTCTTTGTCTTTGTTTTATTATTGTTGTTGTTACTGTTTTTAATTTGAGAGGATCATTCTCATTCGTTTTTTGTTACATAACCTGTGTTTAAGCATCATTACAGACATCTGACCCAAATTGAGTCAGTTATTGCTGCGCTCTCATTCCTCAGCGGTGATTTAAATCTGGACAATTGTACAAATTTATTAAAAATTAATGAAGACTAAAATTAAACTGCTGGCTACTTTTTTTATTCCCAAATGTGAATGACACAGGGAAAAACAAATCCATGTTTCCATTGTTGATTCATGTTCTTCTTTCTTTTCTTTTAGAAAGAACTTCACATGGTTGTATGCACTGTAGATGAAATTCAACATAAAAACTATCTTGGGCTCCATTGAAGAGATCACTGCAGCACCAAAAGGCCTCCAGGATGTAGCATCTCATGATATACAGAGGGATGCAGGGTATCCTGCAGAATTGGATTTGAAAAATGAAGAAGATAGATGGAGGTTATGGTAAATTTCTGTCCTACTGAAACTTTCTTGAACTCATGACCATTGGCCCCATCCATTGAATGCTACATGTCCTTAAAACACCGTTGCCTTGCCACTTGCCGCATGAGGACTCATCAGGGAAGTACCCCTTCATGACAGCCTGAGACTCTGGTCCCCAAACTTCAGTGTCCAGGCTCATGGGACTGATCCACATAGACGATGCATTTTGCCAGAACAGGAGGTTGCCACAGCCTGGAACCCACACAGTTTCCCAGAAGTACTTTGACATCTCCCTACCAAATCCATGGCCACCATATTGCAAAGCGATGGTGCTCACTTCATATTCTCACTGTGGATCCCACGCTTTTTTCATTGTGCTGACTTCCTTTGCTACGGCAGAGCTTTGCATGGTCTGGGAGGATAAGGGCCTCAGCATTTTAGCATCAATTAGTAGACACTCTTCCTCCTTGCCTTCAGTTCATCAGATCACTGACCAAGGAGCAGCATCACATGGAGAGCCCCAGGCAGAGGTCTCAGGTGGCAATCCCTGGGATGTTCTAGCTTTGGTGTTCCTGACTGTTTGCGATTAGGTTTATATCCCTTGCCTTAATCACCAAAGGGTCCAAAATCTCAAGTTCAATGGAAGAAAATAATATTTTATCCAACAACTGCAATAAACATAGTCTGATGTCTCAAATTTATTCTATTGATTATTCTTCAACCCGGAAAAGATGTGTGTCAACATAGAAATGCTCCTTATTATGGGGAACAAATTCCATGACTCTGTGTACTATTGATTCTCAGCCACTGAAAGCCAGTTCCCGATTTGTGGGACAAGGATGTTTTGCACAAAGCTCTCTCCTGTAAGATAATGGCAATGAATACCTTAGTATGTATACCTGGAAGTCTTGATGTGAAAGTTTCTACCTCTCTTACATGAGGAGCAGCCTGTGGTCCCCCCAATGGGATCCAGTTCTCTCTGCCCATTCGTGGAGTGACTTGGAGAAGAAGAAGCTGGTTTGCTGAAGGACCACTGGGTAGAGAGGTAAGAAACTCCTCGTTTGTTTAAATGAACGCTTAACTATGAAAAATATAGAAAAGCATGTGGGAAGGTTTCTTTTGCAGAACACATTTCTGTTGCCTAGGATATGAATCCTTAAAGTCTTTCTAAGTAGTGATTGGAATTTACAAACAGCATCTTCCCCGTTTTGCATGGCTACATGTGAGCTAATGTTTGAAATGCCTTTCGAGTCACTAATTATTTTGTTTGTATTCCATGCTCAGACAATCAGAGGGGAGGGTTTTCACCTTGATATCTTGGTTCCTAGAATGGTAGGTCCATGAGAAGCTGTAATTTTCATCCGAGGAGCGTAAGGTGGGTTGAAATCTCTAAGTAAACAGTAGTAGCAAGTAGCATGTCCCTTTGTTGCTGTACTGTTCTTTTAATGGAACGTGCATTCAGAATTCTCTAAGGAAGTAGCTGAGAGAATGATGTGTAACCTTACTTCAGAAGGGCTATTCTCAAGTCTCCTTCAGTGTACTCATGCCCGGAGTTATACCAGGAGCTGCCTTGCACAGCTGCAGGGGCACCATCGACTGTAGCCTGTGAGAATGGATCCACCAACCCACGCCATTAGCTTGGACCACCATCTTGTCAGTGGTGTGACCTCGACCCTTGCAGGGGCCAAATCTAGGAATTTCTCTGACATCTATTGATCCCACTCATCCTACATGTTTTTCTCTCTTTTCCTGTAGTCTACCTTTATGGAGAAAGAGTTTAGCTTGTGAAGTTAGTGTCTAAATTAGACCCTGAAAATCTAAATTTGGATCCGCGTGGAGAGCACTGGGTATTCCCTTCTTTGAAAAGATGAATAATTATTCTCTTGGGCAATTTCATTTTAGAAGATGAATGCAAAGAGGCCCAACATAGACGGCCAAATAGAAGCCCAGCCTATTCTGCGTGCCATCATATCCCACCCCAGTTACAGTCCTTCTACTCTGAAGTTTGCTGGAACCCAGGGTCCATCCGCCCACGGGCCCACTTCCCACCAATAGGAGTCTCCAAAATTATTTTTTCTGCCAAAAAGAAATATGTATTTCAAGAGGCCTTTTGCACATACCTTCATGCATTCTTCAGTGTTACATAGCACAGAGTAATTTAGTATAAACTTTTAGTTTTAAATAGTGGCATACCTTCCAAAACGTGATCTTACAAAATAGCTACAGGATTCATGAATGGCAGCTCCATTGTTATGTTGTGCTAAGTCAAAAATCTATTGATAAGAGCTACAGATATTTAGAAGAAAGCTTTTAACTGATAGATTCTTTTTCCTTCAGATTTGCTTAGACAGGGGAAACGGCTCTGTGTTTAGAAGCGTGATTACACCTTCAATGTTATCAGATACAATAGATTGTGTCCCACAGTTGTACTTGGGTTTAAGGGCTAATTAGCTTGTGCAAAGAGATCTGTTCCAAAGAGCAGGTGAGATCTGCCTTTATGCCTAGAGTGTGCCTCCCGTGGGGACATTTCTTCACACCCACGTGGTTGCTCACCAAGAGAGAGTCAGTCTTGATGCAGCTACCAAGAGGCAATGACACGTGTGGGCTTGGTGGAGGTAGACCACCAGGCCACCCTGCTGTCTGCACACAGTGAGGCACAGTGCCTACACCCAGTGGAGGAACACATGTCTTTAGGGGAAATTTATGTGAGTAGCAAGGTTTAGAATCATATACCTCACCCTTTGAGTGCTTTTGGAGCCATTCATACCCACTCTGCTCGCAGGGACCCCATAGCCTCCTCCTCACAGGTGTCTTAGGGACAAAGCTGTTGTTTAGGAAAGACAGTCAGTGTATTTGGGGAGTTGCTGATCTCAGTAAACCCTGGAAATGTGTCAACTACATGGGACACTACTGATATGTGAGCAAGATTGTGGTGAAGATAAAGGATAGTCTATTGGACTTACAAGGCACGAAAGAAATGGAGTCTGACCACCGTTTACCCTCCACACCTTAGGCACAGCCCCGTCTTAAGCCAGCCAACCCCAGCCTTACAGGTTGTTGGATAAATCAAACCTCTTTTCTCAGAGGATGGGTTGGCACCACCATCGGTCTAAGGATCACAGACTCTAACGTACAGTCAGGAGATTCACACCTCCCTCCCTCCAAGTGTCCAGATTGTGATAGAGCTGCAGTTCTGTTGTTCAGGGGTCAGAGAAGTCCGTTCCCCTCACATGTGTGGGATCTTCGTGTAATATTTCTCCCTCTGCCACCAGTGCAACCACATGGGACACCCACATAAAACTCATGTTTCCAACATCAGTTAAGCTTCTTTCTTTTTTTGTCTCCTAGAAAAAACCAAATTTGAGATGGGATTATTGAATCAATGCTCATATCCTTCATTTTGAAGTTAAATAAGAACTCAGGTCTTGGCTTTTTGTGGAGACAGACTTGGATAGACCCCAGTGATCACTTTAGCAATACATAAGTAATGTACTATTCAAACCACTAGATGGATAACCCAGAGGTAATTTGTCTTACCTCTCTATTTCTTGGTTTCCTCGTCTTTAAAACTGAGATGGTACTGGCTACCTCATGGACTATGGATGGTCCCTTCCAGAAAGTCGAATGCCCCAAATACCAGAGACTGCAGCTCTTTCAAGTATAAACTGAGAAGTCTATACTCTGATTTTCCCAGGAGACTCAGAAAAAGGACGCTCTGCCTGAGAGTTTTCATGCCACTTGTTTTGAACCTGGAGCTTTTTCTTGGCTCCAGGGTAAGACAACCCATACCCCAGAGGACCCCATCTAGAACACAGAGTTTATTCATCCACAGATGTCAGAACACACTCAGAATTATAATGATCTAGGCCAAGGTAAACATCTTCCCAAGCACCTGGAGTCCCCCCACTACCAGAGACAGCAGCTGCTCTCTGTAAGCGTGTGAGTCCTGGGAAGTAAAGTTCTCCTGACCTGCAATTGGACTGGGATAGTTCTTACCCTAGACTGTACATGAGCATGACGTGGGCAGATTGTTCTTAACATTCTCACGTTGAGGCTGCACCCACATTAGTAACAACAACATTTCTGGGGTGGGACCCTGGCAGCAGTATTCATAAAGCTCCCTGGGTGACTCCACTGAGACTATGGACTAAGGCTTCCCATGTCCCTGTCCGGGAGGTGAACCCATTGGGTCATCACAACTACATCTCCTGAACTCTGGGTCCCCACCCCCCTGCAGACTCCTGACCTAGCCTCTACTGCTCTTCTCCCTCTGGGACACCTGTTCTACAATGAGCAAACTCTTCCACATTTCCAACCTTTCTCCCACTGCCTGGCTCTTCCCTGGGGCTGCCACTGCCCTGCAGTGCTCTCCCAGGGACAGCCATTGATCTGTACCCTGAGAGGTTCAGGGGAGTTGTACTTGTTGAATTCTTGGTCTTCTCCCCTCAGGATCTGCTCCCCCATTCCTCTCCAGCCATCTCCATGGCCATGCCCTGCATCTGGTCTTCATGCCATACTAACACCTGCCTGAACCCCCCAGGGTACACATTCCTCTCTCTGATGTACACTTTCTACAGTGTTCCCATCACACGAACTCTCCTTCCCTTGGGAAAGCTTTCCCCCTTGTCTTTCATGGCCTCGTACATCACATGTCTTGTTTATGTTCTTAATCCTCCAGCTGATCCTCCCCTTGTATCTACCCATTAAAGGGTGTTCTCATTTTCAGCCCTCATTTTAGGCAGCTTCATCCAGTCCTTCAAAGACAGCATTAAGTGGCCCTTACACTATACATTCTCATAGCACCTTACGCTGTGGTGAGACCCATCACAGAGCGTTCAGATTGCCTATTTACTTGTGGTTCTCCCCGCCTGAATTAATCAGGTTTTCTAGAGAAACAGAACAAATAGGATATCCATAGAGATAAAGACATACATAGATATAGGTATATATACTTATCCATCCATAGATCTATCTAGAGAGAGAGCCAGAGATAGGTATCTCTAGATAGACAGGTGTATAGATGTACCCAGTATATCTTTGTCTATACAATGATAATTATAATTGTATTGGATCTGTTTATCTATCAGCAATCTAGAAAGATCTATACTATATAGATAACTATAATTCTAATTGATCCATCTATCATCTATATAGAGAGATCTATACTATATAGATAACTATAATTCAGTTTGATCTATGTATTTATCATCAGTCTAGAGAGATTTATATCTATATAGATAACTACAACTCTGTTGGGTATATCTATTTATCTATCATCTATCCAGAGAGATCTATACTATATAGATAACTAATTCTATTGGATCGATCGATCGATCGATCGATCTATCTAGAGAGATCTGTCTCTGTCTCTGCAGACAGCTATATTTGTATTTCTTTCCTTCTCTCTCTCTCTCTCTCATTATTTTAAGGAATTAGCTCATGATTATGGGGGCTGGGAAGCCCCAGATCTTCAGGGTAGACCAGAAGCCTGGAAATTCAGCAGGGATTCTATATTGCTGTCTTAAGAATTGCTTCTTCTTTGGGAAACTTCAGTCTTTGCTCCTAAGCCCCTCAAATGATAAGACCCACCCCTCCATCCCCATCCACTCCCCACCCAACCACATTATGGAGACTAATCTGCTTTACTTGAAGTGTAGTGATTTAAATGTAATCCCATCTAAAACATACCTTCACAGCAATATCTAGACTAGTGTTTAGCCAAAAACTGGGCACCATAGCCTAGTCAAAATAAACATACAGCACACCACCTATCTCAGATATGGAACAGAGCACGGTAGCTGGCCCTGTGTATGTCATTATTTTGTGTATAACTCCTATATACAGTAACAACAGCAATGATCAGTACAGTTATTGGGTTTATGCTATGTACGTAAACTATACTATAGTGTTTGTCCATGCCCTGTATATTTGTTTCTTAGCTTTTGCTCACAATATTGTATTTAAACTTCACCCCTGTCTTTGAGGCAAGTGGCTGAGCTCAAAAAGCTTGATTTGTAAACCAAAGGGTTATAATCAATGAGAGGCAAGGCTGGGATTTGAATCTAGGTCTCTCAGCTTCTAACCTCACCCCTAAAATTCTGGCACCTTCCTCTCTTCTCCTTATTTATATTGTTATTAGATAATAATTGTGTGCTCAGATGGAAGAGAAATGTATCTTTTCTGTGTCTCTTGAACTGTTTCTGTAAATGAGTATTTATGAACAATCTTTCTCCTCCCAAGCGTGTAAAAAAAATTCCAAGGGTCGCATTAAGCCTGTTATAACCCAGAGCCTCTCTCTTGACCCCCAGCTGCCTCTTGTTTTAAAACAATACTTGGAAGAAAATAAATTGTTATCTCTCATGGCAGAGCCTTTATGCCAGGCTTTAGGGAATCATTACCATAATATTATGCGTCAGGAAGCAATTTTCCAAATGACACTTCAGTGACCCCAAAGAGCCTTAAATCAAAGCAGAGAGCCATGGATTGTGACTATTTAGTGCAAAAATAGTCATCGACTTCTGGATGTTGTTTTTTTTGTTTTTTTTTTGTTTTTTTTTGTTTTTTAATAATCAAGCAGATATCACACAGAGGACAAAGTTATTCAAGCTTTCGATTTTTGGGACTGTTGTCTGGGTCCCAGGGGATATGATCATTTTGTGGGTGAAGGCGCTAAATTTGGTTGGTTTTAGGAGGGGAAAACAGAAACAAACCCAAACTTAGAATGTGTCATCCTCTCGCATGGTAGTTGGGGATTCTTGACTGCAGTATTCATAAAACCACATTATAAATGTCTTGAGAGAAGGGACCATATCTTATTCAATGTTTAATTCCTGCCTGCTTATCAGTGCCTCATTCCAAACACAAAGGAGCCCAAAACCCACTTCTGGAACTGAGTTATCAAACCTCCCCAAAGTAGAGAATGAGGTCTTTCAATAACATCTCAGTTTTCCTCTTTATTCAATAGCTTAGTTCTCCCAAACGCACAGAGAATGGGCCTTTCTCCTGCAGTTTCCAATACATTTTCCAGAAAATAAGATGTATGCTAATGCCATTTGAATTGAAAGAGCTTTCGACTAGGAGTATTATGGTCATTTGAGAATAATCACTTGCTATTTGTATTATGCAAAAGGCTTTGTCTAAAGCACTCTGTTTGTAAATAAAGCCTAGAAACTACCTACAATATAGATGGAGGTCCACTATTCACTTCCTAGAATACAGTTCTTGATAAAGTACCAGAATAGGCAAGCTAATGTGAGCCACTTATTTCTGCGTGGTTGGAACAGTTGTGGATTTTAGTAGGAAAATGGGACAGATGAGCAACCGGGCAAACAGTTCCCAAACATTCAGTTCCTCCCTCACTTGGAGTCAAATTTTCAGGAGACCGAAGTGATGGCTGTCAGACCTGTTCTTAGAACTTCAGCCCACAGAATATAGGACAGGAAGGGATTAAAACCAACAACCCAAATGACTACCCTGGAGGAACATTAGGGCACACAATACAAAGGACTTATAGCCCTTGTCCCTGTCCCTGTGTGGTGGAAACACCTGGCTAGAAATGCATGGATAAACGCTCAGCATTTCAAGAAAATGCCCAATAGAAACTAACTCAGTCAAAAGGAAGAGTTCTGGGCACAGATCAGCTGGGGAACGAGAAGAAAGTACCAAGAGACGATCCCAGTGAGCCCAGATGGGACATGGCTCCCTCTACACCTTGCTCAAGCATTGCTCAGTGGGCATGTGAGAACACAAGGTGTATCCTCTGTAACCCACTGTGTTGCAGAAAGCCACAGTTCTCATCATACTCTTGTCAGCTGCATCATCACGAAAAAAGTCCTTTTACTTTCTTCCAAAAGTTCCAAATCAAACAGCTTCTGCAAGGATTGCTGTGTTTTGAGAATCTGATTATCAGTGGTAATTAAACTTGTTACAAGAAAACAGAAGATGGAGGGGGCTGCACAGATGAAGCAAGGAGATGTATTGACGGATCAGTTCCATCAGCGTTGAGGAAAGTAGGCCAGGGTAGGAACTAGTGATGGTTTTAGGAGGAACCACTTGTCAATTTAATCCTGAGAGCCCACGTGGGTTTCAGTGTCAAAACACAAAACAAATAAAAACAAACAAACAGAAACCAAATCCAGACTTAGTCCGGAGAGAGTTTTATTCCAAAAGATGTTGATGAGGGGTGAAAGCCACAAGGGGCATGGGTCTATGGAGTTTGGGAGGACGCTCTGTCTATAAGGTCAGCAAGAACACTTAGGCAAAAAGGGATTTTGTTTTATGGAGAGGAGCAATCATGACTGTCATGACCTACAAGTCTAGAAGGAACCAGGCATGGGGAAGGCAGGTGAAAGTGACACAATGTGATGGTAGACCCGAGCTTGGTTTCCCCTGAGCTAGCCTGTCCTCAGGAGGGACTGTCCTTGCTCAGGCTGAGGGTACCAAATAAAACCTAGCTCAGTAGAAAGTTCAGGGCCTTGGGGGAAGGAGAGCAGCTGAACCAAAGCTTGGCTAACAAGCACTTTGTTCTAACAGATCAGTGGGCACAAGCTGTCCAGTGAATCATTCACAAGGCCAAGAATGGGAATCTGGAGGGCAGGTGTCTGGGTTTCTAGGTAAACTAGTGGGCATCCCTGAGCCATACCTAACTCACATGAGGAAGGGTGGTTCTTTGCACTCAGCAGCTTTCCAGAACAGAGAGGGCGGGGTAACTTCTTAACCTTACGCATTTTCCAGGATCACAAGGTTCAGGTACAGTTCAGCATGGTCCTGGGTGAACCCTTTGGACGAATCATTATGGGAACATCAGCACCAACAGTCAGCCTCCTGGCTGCTCAGGCTTCATGCACGCAGCATATAAAGAAGGAAGCTGAGGATATGCACAAGGACTGTGTTGTGGATTCCCGTTTCATGGGATGTCACTGGTACCATCCTTATGTGGCTGCAACTTTTCCTGGCTATGTTGCTAAGGGAATCCTGAGGCACTCTGGAGTCTCCAGAGCCTCTACCTTGACCCTTTGGAACAAGCTCACCGCATGCCCCTTAGAAAGGACGTCATTTCTTTTCTTTATAACATCTTCATTAAGATGGAATTCACATGCCACTCAAGTCACACACCTGCATTCTACAACTCAGTGTTTTTTAGTACATTCACAGAATTGTGCACCCATTACCACAATTTTAGAATATTCTCATTCCCCCCAAAAGAAACCCAGTACCCATCAGCAGTCACTCCCCATTCCACCCACTGCCAGCCCCTGGCAACCGCCAGTCAGTCTGCTTTCTGTCTCTATAGATTTGGCTTCTCTGGACATTGCCTGTAAATGGAATCTACACTATGTGACCTTTTGTGTCTGGCTTCTTTGTGTATAATGTCTTTGAGGTTCATCCACATTGTAGCATGTGTCAGAATTTCATTGTTTTTTATGGCCAAATAATATTCCGTTATAGGGATGGAACACATTTTGCTTATCCATTCATCAGTCGGTGGACATTTACACTTTCTCCACATATTGTCTATTATGAAGAATGTTGCTATGAACATTCGTATATGAGTTTTGGGGGACATGTGTTTTTATTTCTCTTGGACAAATGACTTCATTTCTATAAGACTCTCATGACCGACGGAGACCGCCCACTCTTAGAGGGTGGGTCCCAGTAGGTACCTACCTAGAAGTACCTACAGAATCCAGGATTCTGGCACCGCAAACCCTGAGCAGAATCAAACAGGAAGCACCTACCTCTAAACCTTACACTCTTGACATGGTTCATTCTATCTGCATGTCCTATAGCTTCGATTTGCACCGAATGTCTCAGCCCTTGGGGATCAATCGTGTTCAAAAGGGATAAAAAGCCAATTTCCTCCTGGAGGAAAATGTTGGTGGGTAGAGGGTTGGCCTGAAAACAGCGATGGCTGTATCCCCTGTCAAAAAATGTTTGCAGTGAGGAAGCAGTCCAGTTGATCCAATGATACTTTAATTAAACCGGGCATTCAGGCAGTGATGGATAGAGAGAAGATATAGGATTCAGGTCAGAAGAACTTGGTTCTTAGCTGTGGGAGACACCGTTTGCCCACCCCTTCTTCCATATACCCCGTCATGTCCAATTCCAGTGTTCCACATAGTTAGGCGTGCCCAGGTGACCAGGTCCTCCCAGAAGTGAGCAGACGTGAACGTGCAAGGCATAACCATGTAAGTCTGACACAGGATGTCCCCCCTGCACTTCTTTCCAGCTGACTGCAGAGCTGAGGCCCAGAGGGACGCTTCACGATGTGGACTGAAAATGGTACAAGCGTGACAGCTTGGATCCCTGAATGACTGTGTGGAGCAGAGGCTTCCACTGATCCTTGGCAGAAGCTCTACGCTGTGCACGAGAGTGACCACGTCTGAGCCGTCACGTTCGGTCTGTTTATAGCTGCAGCTTCCTCCACTACCTCTGGTAAGTGATATTTCTCCCCAGAACCTTGGGTCACAGAGATGCTAGCAGCCCCCATATCTTCTCTTCTTCTGAGAATACCTTAAACAACACATGTAAAAAGTTCCATAGCTATAAATTGCAGCCCAAACATCTGTTGTTAGAATTACCATTGGCGTGAGAAATCATGGTTGGTCGGTCATCCCAGAAGCTCTAGGTTTATTCACACAGAGTGGAGCTAGAGATGTACTTTTTAGAAAGCGTGCAAAGAGACCAGTGATCACCGTAGAAAGCTAATCTTCAAAACTCCGATTCTTGGCTTGGCACAAAACTGAGAAACATTAAATGTAAAACCAAAACAACGCTTTGCAACAGACTTGGGACAATTGAAAGCAGTTTTCCCACTAGTTGAATTTCATGGCATAAAAGTTTTCATTTTTGAGGGACTGTAATTATTTAGACATTTGCTCAGGGACACGTTTAACAAAATAAGAACTTTCCAAAGTGACTGTGTTATGTCAAAGAGAGTTCATGTGGCAGAAATAATAGACTCTAATCTAAACACAGGACCTTCTGGACTTGTCTTCTAGTTTATAGCAAAGATTGGATTGAAAACGAGACAGAAATATGGGACATGAATTCCTGCAGTTATGGGTGCCTGGAATTTATTGTGTGTGAATGGTATGGTCGAGTCATACATAGGGGTATAGCATTGCCATCAAGCACATTATATGGAATTAGTGAGAACATGACTGTTACTTTATTTGACTTTAAAAAAAAAAAAATCTCTCACAGGTACACCCTACCAGTTTAAAACTGTGGTCCAACAAAATGTAGAGTGACATCTCTACCAGTGGTTAAAACTACACCTCACAGCATGGGGAAATGGATTTTGTGAGCCCGACAGTGGGAGTGTTATGGGTTCTCAATACATGCAAAATTATAATAATTGTTTCTACTTGCTCTCTGTTTCAGAATCATTAATTGATTTTCCTTATTGTATTTGAATTAGAGTACATTTAAAAATGTTTTATTAATTGCCAACATACTCCAGGCTCCTTGGCAGTAGCTTTCCAGTCTGTAAAAGCTGTTGCTTGTTTTTGTATTATTTATGAAGGGTATGTTTATTCTTTCTTAGCATAAAGAATACTTCTTCCAAGTGCTGGATTGCTGTCAGGAATAATGATGATGTGTTGATACAGGGAAATGGAGCAATGTTTAGGCTCCGGGATCTGTCCTTGGGTCTTCCACTTACTGAGTCGACTTGGAAACTTGGCTTAAATTCTCTGTGTCCGTTTTCTTGTTTATAAAATGAGAATGGTGACCACAGTGTTTCCTTCATTGGGTTGCTGTGAGCATTTAGGAGACTATCAGAATTGTTCTTGGCCCCTTGTCAGTGTTCAATACTTGTGAGTTATTTTAATTGTTCACCTTTGGCTCTTAGCTGGTTTATTTATTCATGAAATGATTATTTAACACTTCCCATGTGCTAGACACAGCACTGGTTTCTTGCAAATTGAGAGATAATTACAAGGAAGCTTTGGTGAGCTTCACACGTGAGGGGGAGACACCATAACCTCCATTCGATGTTGTTGTGGTTATGGCTGAAGTAAATTCTAGAAATGCTAGTGTCAGAGGAAGGAGTTCTCAGTTAAGGTTGAAGAAGATGAGTCTTCACAGAGGAGTTGCTTTCATTTTTGGTGGGGGGACGTTTTGTTTTATTGAACCATTTCCCTCCCGTGAAAGTTTAATACCATAATAACATTGTACTTGAGTGCATATTTGTGCTTCATACATAAAAATACTAAGATTTCCTTCACCCCTAAGATTCAGTCTTGGTCCCTTAGAGGTTCTGTTGTCTCCACTGACAGTGCATGCTGTGCCGAGAAATAGCCCCATTGAACGGGCAGAGAAGAAATTTGGATAACACAAATAGCAGTGTATCCCCATGGTCATACTGGCTGAAGCATCTTTCATATTCCTGAGTGACACCATGCACACGTCTCCATATTGACATGTACATATAGTTACATGTGGACGTATGCTTGTGTATACATGTCTCTTGTTTATGCTGATGCTGGTTAGCTGTGTACTCAGGGTATTTTACTTTAAAACATGGCTAGTTCTAATTAGCAAGTACAGTTTACATCATTCTTAACATATCCTTTTTAGTGATTTTTCACATAATTCGTGGGAGGAAAAACCATGTACAATCCTCCAAATAGTATTTTGTATCAGTGACTGAGTGGACAAATCTCGTAGTTCATAGTGAACGAAACTGGACAGGCCACATGTTAAAAAAAGCCTCATTAAAATCTGTTTTCCCGTCCTAATTATCACAGCAACTATTTTTGTAGGATATATGGATATAGTAGAAAAGTATAAATGAGAAACAAAAAAATCAACCATGATCCTAGCACTGTGAAAACATCATTATAAATGTCTGAGTGTCTGTATACACACACATGTTCGGTTATGGTGAGAAACATAGGCAGAGCTAAGTGTCAAAAAAAGGGTGAAGGTCCCCCAGACAGTAAGAGATACCCAACAGTGTAGTCTAAAATTTGATCTTGTTCAAAAAAAGATCTGGCCTTTGCCCCTTAGCTTCTGGAAGTGACCTCTAAGCCCTTGGGATGTCCTTTCTAAGAGGGGTATCTTTGTTTGCTTTGGGTCACTGGGTTGTATAACACTGTGATTTAGGGTGGGGGTGTGGCCATGCTAGAAAACCTAACAAAGTGATAGAGGGTAGGGGCTTTGGGTCATGCAGTATCACCTTGTCTTCCTGAGCAGCTGGACACTGAGGTCAGTCACATGGTCAGTCTGTCGTTCTTACATGTTGGAACCCCCATAAAAACTCTGGACACCAACTCAGGTGAGTGTTCTTCCATGGCAATCAATACTCCCTGTGTATTGTCACACATCAGTGCCGGGAATGTAATACGGTCCATGTCTGCACAGGGAGAGGACTCCTGCAAGCTCTGCATTTGCAGTTTTCCCACGTGCATCCCTAGATGCCTTTTCCGATTTCTGATTTCCCTGTGTCCCTTTCACTGCAGTAAACCATAACTGGAAGGAAAACAGCTTCCTGTGAGATCTGTGAGTCCTTCTGTGGAATGATTGAACCTGAGGTGGTCTCAGGAAACCCCCCAGAGCCTGCGATCAGCATCAGAAGTGATAACAATCTGGGGTGCTTGGGTGGCTCAGTCGGTGAAGCGTCTGCTTTCATCTTAGGTCATGATCTCAGGGTCTTGGGATTGAGCCCCGCGATGAGCTCCCTGCTCAGCAGGTTGTCTGCTTCTCCCTTTGCCCCTCTCCCTGCTCATGCTTGCATTCATGCTCTCGCTCTCTGAAATAAATAAAATCTTAAAAAAAAAAAAAAAGAAGTGATAACAATCTTGAGGACTGTTCCCTCTACCTTGGTAGCTGGCTAACTTTCACATGGGCATGTAGTCAAATGCAAGGGGAGGCCACAGGAGAGGGTCAAAGTCAGGAAGTGGGATGTGGTGAGAAGGACAAAACACATGGCTCCAGCCAAGAAGCCAGAAACCATTCCTGGGAGTTTGCTAGCGTAAACATTGTTAATCAGGGCTGGAACTTGTGTACTGTCCATGGCATGGTGCATGGATGGACTAACCCTGTTTAACAAGCTGGATGCAGGGGAGCAAAGACCATCGTCCAGTGCTAGTGAATGCTAGAAACAGCACGCTCAGTACAAGGGAGAAGATGTGGTTGTGGGCGTCATCACTGGGAGCTTCCTGGAGGAGGTAGGCTTCAGCTTGGAGGATGAGTGATATTTGGGGAGGCCACTTGAGGAATAGGGGCTTCAGGAGTGAATGTTCAAGCCACTGATACTTAGGGAATGCTTATAGTGCGGGGCATACACCTTTCCTTTTTGGGGGGTGGGTGGGAATGGACCCATGTAGTATTGTGACAAAGTCAAATTTGAAAAGTCTGTGGGTGATCTTGAACCTTGGGTAAAGAGTCTGGGTTCTCTCATACCTGTTTTATTACTTACTGTCTTTAACTATGGCCTTGGGAAAATTAGTTTCTTCATTTGAAAAAATGGTCTGTTAATATTTAATTTAGAGAGCTCTTGTGAAATGTAAGTAAGAAACGTATATAAAATATTTATTACTTTCCCTCACACCTTGGAGATGCTCAAAATATGGGTTTCCTTTTATCCCATCCAAGAATAGCCTGAGGGTTTAAGCACAGAGTTCTATGAGAAATATGGTATATAAGATTTTTTTTTTTCTGAAAGAAAGCAACACAAGTGAAATTGAATTAGAAATAAATTGAAAACAGAGAAAAGGAATTCAATAAAAAAAAGAAAAATACAACTTTAGGTATTTTGAAAATTGATCCATTTTTTACAAAACCCCATGGTCACACAACACAAGAAATGATTAACGGTGGAGAAACTTAACAGATGCTGTCTTTACCAAGTGGCCCTGGTTAACATCATTAGTGATGAGTCATATGGAAATCATGGAGTCCTAACAGGACATGATGAGAAGGGCACCTCACCTCTGAGGACTTCTTCGCCCGAACCCATATCTGCAGTTTCATCATTAGAACGCATCAGACAAATCCAGGTGGAGGGATATTCTAAAAAATATCTTAACTTTCAAGGTCACAAAAAAGCAAGGGAATTCTGAGAAATTGTCATGGTGCAGAAGAGATGAGGAGGCATAATAACTAATGCAATGTAGTATCCTGGATGGGATCCTGGAACAGAAAAATCTCATTATTGGAAAAACTGGGAAATCCTCATAAAGTCTGTAAATACAGTTAATAGTAATGTCCCAAAGTTGGTTGCATGGTTTGGACAAGCATATAAGATGTTCACAATAGGGGAAACTGGATAAAGGTTGTATGGGAAATCTCCATGCTATCTTTACAACTTTTCTGTAAATCTAAAATTACTCCCAAATAAAAAATTTTACTAAAATAATGCCAAACATCACAAAAAGTGTTAAGTAAAGAAAAATTACTCCTGATTTACTACAAGCTCTACAAAGAACTTTACCGCCAAGGAGACCACTCTAATCAAGAGCTCCAGTATCTGAGGGCAGGAGAAGATGGACATGCCAGCTGAAGAAGAGAGAAAGAGAATTGTCCCTCCCCAGTCTTTTTGTTCCATTCAAGCCCCTAGTGGATTGGATGAGGTCCACCCACATTGGTGAAGGTGGATCTTCTTCACTCACGCTACTAATTCAAAGGTTAATCTCTTGCAGAAACACCCTTACAGACACTCCAAGAAGTAACATTTTACCAGCTATCTGGGCATCCCTTAGACTGGTCAAGTTGACACCATTCCATCAACATCTAAACGTAACAGTACATGGTTTCTAAATAGACACTTAAAGGGAACAGCATTCTTTGGTTTTGTGGAGCATAGAGTTTGATAGGGCATATGGGTTTAATGCCATATGCCTTTGCTTCATTGAGGGGGTGAAGATCACCAAAGGAGGAAAGAGACGAGGAGGGTGAATAGGAGGTGGAAATCTTTAAAAGACATTAGGGAACAAAGGTCCAGAGGATTAAGAGCTATGAAATGCGTGAAGTCTGTCCCCCTTTATCTCACTTACGGTATCTTTAATAAAGTCTGCAAAACAGATTCACAAAAAATACTTTGGGTGGACTTCCCATGGAGATGAATTGTGCATGCCATTTGTATTGCATGTTGGACGACTCAGATAAGGGGGTATGTTCTGGGTTGTTGATATAGTACAGTTGTCTGGAATGAATGCTCCTTGGTTTACACCTTCCTATTATTTCATGGCATCAAGGGTTGATTTAATGTGACACAGTTTTTTTTACTTCTGTGCAATGAAGAGGGTTGACATAGGAAACACCAATTTTACCTGCTTCCATCACTACCACAATGTTGGCTAGTGTGCCTGTGTTCTTAAATTCTGTTTTTGTCCTGCCTCCTAGCAGGGTATGATGCCACCTAGTTGGTTCAGTTTCCATGAAAGTAGACCGTACCCTCGGGTTCCAGACAGATTAGATTCTAACACCGTGGAACATCTCTTTCTTTACTGTTTGATCCATTTCAGGGACATTTCATTTTGTTGTAATTACCCAATCTACATTCTGGGATAAAAAATGAGTATACCCAGGGGCGCCTGGGTGGCACAGCGGTTAAACGTCTGCCTTCGGCTCAGGGCGTGATCCCGGCGTTATGGGATCGAGCCCCACATCAGGATCCTCCGCTATGAGCCTGCTTCTTCCTCTCCCACTCCCCCTGCTTGTGTTCCCTCTCTCGCTGGCTGTCTCTATCTCTGTCGAATAAATAAATAAAATCTTAAAAAAAAAAAAATGAGTATACCCAGAAACGTTGCACAAACTGACCGTATGATGGGCAAACTATGGAAAATTCTCATAGGCAAGAAAATATTATTCTTTCCTCTAGCACTGCTGAAAACCTTCAAATTCAGGCAGGGTTCAGACAGCATTGGTTCACCTGAGAGCTTGTAGGAAATGTAGAATTGCAGGTCCCTTCCCCGCCAAGATCTGTGGAATCAGAATCTATAATTTTAACAAGACCCCTAGTGGATTTGTGTGCACATTAATGTTTGAGAAGGCCTGCTCCATCACATGAAATGTGAAAGCTCAGCTGCCCCCACCACTGAAGGGAGAAGGACGCAAAGGAGACCAGAGCTGGTACTTGAGAGTCTGACCCTGGGGTTGAGAAAGCAGATTTCTAACTCCTGTCTTCTTTGTTTTCTGAGAGCCTCCGAGGAGTTTCACCCTAAGACCAAGATGTCAGTTTAACATAAGGACCCTTATTCAAACACTGAGTGAGAAAGGCAGTCCTTTCCTCCCCTTCTCTAAAGCCTGCAAATAGCTGTCGGAACCAAAGGATCATTTTTTTTTTTTTTAAGTGAGTTCTCTTCTGAATATAAAAATAGGCCGTTTGTGTGCTAGGAGAAAGGGCTTTGCTCTATCTGGGACCTCTTCATGTGTTTTATCTGCAGTCTTCAGTCATGGAGGTACGGAGGGCTATGAATCATGTTTGATATTCAATTTTCCTTCTGTTCCTTTTCCTTTTGAAAAGCTGGATGTGAAACCTAGTATCGTTGGAAAGCCCAGAGGAGAATGTTGTGGGGAGAGGCTTGATCTGTGTAAAGGACAAATAGAATTGTCCACGTCTCAGCACTTCTCTGTAACTTTCAACCATGGTCAAATTAAGAGTGATTTATGGCCCACAATATTCACATTCGATTTAAATGACCTCATATTTTCTAAAGCCCATTTTATGTGGTTACAGCTTAAATTGATAGCCTTATTGATAAGATATGGTAACAGGGGTGCCTGGGTGGCTCAGTTGGTGAAGCGTCTGCCTTCAGCTCAGGTCATGATCCCAGGGTCCTGGGATCGAGCCTCATTTGGGCTCCCTACTCAGCGGGGGGCCTGCTTCTTCTTCTCCTCCCTGCTCCTGCTGTCTCTCGCTCTCTCTGTCACTATCTCTGTCTCTGTCTCTCAAATAAATAAATAAGTAATCTTAACAAAAAAGATATAACAAGCCATGTACATGTCAGTCCCCATTTGTAGCCACAAACTCTTAAATGTGACATCTGTGTTTGCTGACTTTAGACCAAGACTCTACATGCAACTCTTACTATATCTCCTCTTTGTCAAATGTCAGATTAGTCTATGTTCGTTCTAAACCTAGAAAGTGTCTATAAGCATAAAGAATGCAATGACAGTCTACACTGATCCTACCTCTGGAATGACTGATGTTTACATTTTATACTACAACCTTCCATACTGCCTTCTAATGAACCTGGAGAATGTGCCTCCACAACGTGGGATCCTTAGATAAAAGATCTTTGTGGGAAAAAAAAATTTTTATATATTGTTCATATCTTTCTGTACAAATTCATAATGTCCTTTGATATCATTGTTACTGGCCAGACATGACTTTATTTGTGAATATTACACATTTTGTCCCATCTGTCTGACATTATTGGGCACTCAGCTTGTTGTCAATGAATCTTCATAGTTTTTAATTGTTTTAACTTTCATCTTTGTTAATAATGGTTTTCTCTGGTTTCCGTGTGGTTTTTTTTGACCATTCAGATTTCCTCCCTCCATCTTTTTTCCCCACTTTTAATTAATGTTTCCTAGTTGTTATAGCTGGAAAACAGGTATAATACAGGTACATTCCATTTTAAAGCCCATAAAGAAAAATACTAAAATATTTGTTTGTAAGACCAAAAAAAAAAAAAAAGAAAAGAAAAAAGGAAAGCATATAGAAGTATAAATGTAAATTGGAAAACCCTGCCTCCTCATTCCCAGCTTTCTTGCAAGCTCTTCCTCCAATTCTCCATTTTGCTGGGGTAATGACCCCTTGGGTCTATGTTCTACCAGACTTTTTAATAAGGACATGCAGTACAGTGTCAGCACATACAGTGTATTTTTCAAATAATATGGATTCACCCCACATAATCTGCCATGTGTACATCTTAGCTATCCTTCTTTTCAGTGCACTCAGATGGGGTTGTACTATGGTAATCACACTTGCATGCCCTTGGACATTGAAGCCCTTGGACACATGGGCACACCTCTGCATCTCAGTCTTGGACTCATCCAAACAGCTCTTGGGAAGAGCCAGAAGTCCCCTCACGGTCCATCACTTTGTGTGCACAGAGGAGATGACCAGCTGGATACAGGCAGAGATGTGTGTGCCTGGGCCATATTTCTCCTGTGAAGAACAGAAGCCCCGTTTCTGACCTAGACCTGGAAAGGAAACACTGCCATCTGCTTCCTCTTTCAACAGAGCATGTCTCACGTTTGAGTGGGCACTGTGTGCATCACCTCTTCTTAATTCTAGAGGCAGTGACAATTCTGTGGATGAGAGCTACTTTCCCAAGACACTTCAGATCACCTCATTCCACATACCTAGGAAGGCAAGAAGGCAGCCCCAACAGAGCTGGAATGCGCCAATAGTCAATGGTGGTAAAAAAAACAATGGATATGGGTTTCAGAAGACTCACAGAAGGATCACTGTGAAAGGCTCACACCAGTTAGAGAACCAAAATCCAGAATTATCTGTGGCCACTCTTCGCCCAAGATGTGGTAGGTCCTACATCTCTGTTAAATCAACATAATCAAGGGAGAGAAGTAAAACTTCTGGATAGTCCGGTGGCTTCGAACTTCTTTCTTTCTTCTTCTTCTTTTTCTTCTTGTGTTCATTTTGAATTGTGTAGCCATGGCCTTAGGTCATAAAACCTTGAATGGCAGAGAATGGATGTGTTTAACTGTTTTATTGAGGGAGAATAAAATATTCATGTTTGCCTCAAGTGTCCGTGTGTTTGATGCT
Organism: Ursus arctos; assembly: GCF_023065955.2. NCBI lineage: Eukaryota > Metazoa > Chordata > Mammalia > Carnivora > Ursidae > Ursus > Ursus arctos. Next base: position 4,287,354 of record NC_079873.1, on the reverse strand, counting down.
TTGTGAAGTGTTGAAAATGTGGTACCATTTAAGAGCGCTTAAGACTCCTGTGGAAAGGCAGTTTATCTTTACTGGTGAAATGCCAACATCCTACATTTGAGTCTTAGATCTTGTGAGTGGAGATAACAAGTACCCATTGAATATTTCTGGCACTAATAAAAACATGGTTTTCCAGAATGCCAAGGTTTTATTTCCCACCCATCTCTCTGAATGCGTAGTATTTAGGGTGAATGTTGCCTGCGTTCTCAGCTTCTTACACTAGAGAAAGTCTTTGCCTAAAATTTTCATTCCTTCCCAAGTCTGTGAACCACAACAATGAAAACCCAAATAACAAAAATCTGGGATCATAAACAAAACGGTTTTGCCTAAGGCTGAAATACATCTTTGAGTCACAGCTCCCTGGGTGGAAAGACTTTCTGCTGAGATGAAAGAAACCTTTAAAATATTTTAGATATTAAAGTAATTGCTGAAATGATAATTGGCAAAAGAAGAAGTGTTCTATTATTCTATTAAATATTTTAGAAGTGCTAGTGATTAAGACTCTGGAGATGTGTAGGTGGTAGCACAATTTGGAAATATATATATGAAAGCGTTGAAATGTACGTGCAGCAAAAAGCCATGCATAGTGCCCAGCATACGTTAAGAGTTCAATTATTCAATAAATAGTACATAATAGTAGATAGTAAGGCACCTTGTAAGGGACTTTTCGGTACACAGAGATAAATGTGAGCATGTAATAACTGAATAATGTTGATGAGGTGTTTGTTTATGTGTATTACAGTCAAACCTTGAACACTGGGGGAGTTCAGGGAGCCAGCCTCCCACACAGTTGAAAATCCCCATATAACTTTGACTCCCCCAAAACTTTACTAAAAGCCAACCGATGACCAGAAGCCTTACCGACCACATAAAAGTCAATTAACATATTTTTAAATGTGTTATATACTACATTCCTACAATGAAGTAAACTAGAGAAAAGAAAATGTGATTAAGAAAATCATAAGGAAGGGGAAAAAAGAAAATCATAAGGAAGAGAAAATAGATTTATAGGACTATACTGTATTTTTTTTAAAAAACACATACAAGTAGACCCATGGAGTTCAAACGTGTGCTGTTTATAGGTCAGCTGTAGGTTTCTTTGACTGCTAGAACAAAGTGCTACAAACTGGTGGCCTACAATGACAGAAATTTATTCTCTCATATGTCAGGAAGCCAAAAGTCCAAAAGCCAGGGTGTCCGCAGGGACATGTTCCCTGTGGAAACCCTAGCAAATACTCCTTACTTGCCTCTTCTAGCTTCTAGTGGGATCATCCTTGGCCCATGGGCCCATGACAGAATCACTCCCTTCTCTGCCTCCCTCTCCACGTGGCCTTCTTCCCTGTGTGTCTCTCTGTGTCCTCTCTTCTTATAAGGATTTGGAGCCCACCCTAAATTGAGGGCAATTTCATCTCCAGATCCCTAAATAATTACATCTGCAAAGACCTTTCTTCCAAAGAAGGTCACATTCTGAGATTCTGGGTGGACGATCAGTTTTTAGGGAGCACTATTCATCCTTAGGATATCTGGGATGGGGAGGGGATAAGAATATGCCATCCCAAAATATGCCACTTTGGCCAAAGGCTATTTTGAGCTGAAGGGAATTAAGAAGAACCAAATGCAGAAAGAACTCTGCACCCTCCCACCATCTGCCCCAAAGCAGGGCATACATTTGCCTTCATGAAGGTGTTTCCCTTCCCCTCCCCCGTACCAGGAGGAGAACAGCCCTTATCACTGTAGACAGAAGATCAACAAACAAACCTTACTAAGATAATCCTTATCTTCCATTAGTTTCCCCCCCATATATTTACCCTCCCACAATTTACTACCCCCAGAAGCCCAAACCCCTTTGCTTTTTCCTGTCACTTATGTACAATTCATTGTCCTTTGTTAAAATGGCATATAAGCTCCTTAGCCTAACTCCTTCCTTGGGCTCTTCTTTTGTATAAAGACTCCATATGCACAAATAAACCCTTTCTATTGTTAATCTGTCCTTTATCAGTATTCACAGGCCTCATTACTATAACCTTAGAGGGCAGAGGAAAACTTTTTCCTCCCCTGCATGTCCAAGAATGCTGAACTGTCTCCTCAATTTCTCCCCACAAAATTTAAGCCCAGAACACAGTGTCTGGAGTGTGAGGATTCTATATTACCATTCACCCCAAACCCCAGCAGGGAACTAGCAGACCACAGCAAAGTCATGCATGCCACTCTTTAGCTCAGCCTATAGGAGACCTTGAATAGGGACTAAAGCGACTTGCATAGATTTTCTTCCCTTCAATCCCACACTTAGACTTGGCTAGTTCCCCCTCACGGAAAAGAAGGACCTTCTTTGGCCCCAGAATCTAGGACAGTCAGGCCAAGAGCTTTTTCACTGGGGGCCGGTACAGACAACTTGGGGTGGCATGGCATAGGCGACAGTGACAAATAGGCTTTCTTTATCAGGGCAGCCAAGCGAGAGAGAAAGAATCCAAAAGAGTGAGACCTCTTGCCACCCCAGCTTAGTGGAAGGAGAAATTGAGGGAGGGATTCTTTCTCTGTAACAATGATCAAAGAGGAAACTGTTCCCCTGTGATATGACACGGAATATCAGACACTAGAGAAAAAAACACAATGATTGATCATTTCAAATCGAGTTCTTCAAGTTTGCTCGCTTATGACCTACAGACCGCATCTTCCAACCCCCACTATCCACAAGATAATTCTCTGATGGGTCTTAGATTGTATAAAAGAGAGTTTGCAATTTTAAGTTTTAGGAAACTAGGGTCTGTGGTTGTCCCCTGCTTTTGGCTGATAAACAATTTCTTCCCTGTTGCCTATAATTCAGTTATTATAAATATGGCACTTTGGCCTGACCTAGCTAATTCTTAGCAACACCTATAATTGCCATAATAACTCTGTCCTTGTAGCGTGAAAACAGCCATAGACAATATATAAGCCAATGGGTGTGGCTGAGTGCCAATAAAACTTTATTTACAAAACCAGGCAAAAGGCCAGATTTGGCCCATGGGCCATAATGTGTCAACTCCCACTATAAACCATAAATCAAGCTGAGCCTTTTGTCTTTGAGGGAAGGAGAGGCTAAAGGTTAGAGGCCCAAGATTCCAGCTCTGTGTTCTCATATTCATTATCCCTGAATGACTTTTATCCCTTGATTTCAGTGAAGGCAGCCATGCAGGAGGAAGAGGTAATCCAATGTCAGTGATACCAAATGTAGAAACAATGGTATGCAAATCTGTGTGTTTTGAAAAGATCTTCATGTGACTCCCTCTATAACAGCCATCTAGAATTCTTGAGTTCTTTTCATGGAATAGCCTCTCTAAGTTGTAACAATAAATACATCTTCAAGCGTCGGGAAATTCATATGACAATATAAGGTTATTTTCTCTAATGCTGTGGCTTCTATGACATCTCTAAGGAAGCCTCTCCCAGGAACACAATCCCCCCCCACACTTGGGCAAGACTGTCAATAAGGATAAAAATCCCTCTTGCCTCAGCCACAGAAGGAAGATGGCGGCCAAGTAGGAGGAGCCTAGGCTCCTCTTGTCCGGTGAACACAACTAAGTAACTATCAAATCATCCTAAATACCCCTAGAGCCGATCTGAGGACTGACAGACTCCACAACTAAAGGGACAGAAGAGGGCACATCACAGAAGCCATGACTCTTGGGGGAAAAAAATCTCCTTTGGGAATTTTTGCCACTTCAAAATTTCATTAAGGAAGAAAGGCTACAAAATCACCTGTAGCTACATCCATGATAAGTCACGTTCAATCCAGATAGAATAAAGAATGAACACGAATTAGGCACATTTTGTTCTCACTACCAAACTTTAAAAGACAAACTCATAATAACACTTAAAGAAGACAATTTTTTAATAGATTTGAGTCTATGGAGGCTAAAAAAAAAAAGTTTCTCAAAATAATTGCTCTATCTTGCTATTTTCAGTCGTTTCCAACTGCTGAAGGATTTTTAAAAATCTGCCCAACTTATGACTCCCAGGTGCAAAGTTCCTTCTACAGAACAGGTTACTGAAAACCTTTCTCTCAAATTATATTTTGCTACGCACCTGTTAGTGATATGAAATACCCTTATTTTGTATATCATATATCCGGACACAGAGAAGCAAATAGAAGTTTTCTTCAAGTTCAACAGCATAATAAATTAATGATGAATTTTTTTTTTAATCTCTTGTCTTGGGAGAAAAGAAATTGGATTCCCTGCATTTTCTTAAGTGTAAAAGATTTCACCAGATCTCTTAAAATGAGGGATGAAACCTAGAGATAAAAAGTCACAGTTCGCATAAATCAAAAGAGCCAAAGAGCTGAGAACAAGTTTGCAAAAAGATAATTTTAAGCATACATTATAATTGGTCTGCCACAGTACTTACCCATTATCTGCTTTTTTTTTTTAAGTTATTACCAATTTTCTGGGACTTAATGGGTAATTGTGCTAAGGAATTTGAAAGTAAAATGTGACATTTGCATAAAGGTTTCCTGTTCACCTTTGCACTTCTTAGTTTTGGCGGGATTGGTGTTGAAAAAAAAAAAAAGTTGCTCTGTGAAGGTCGTTCTTAAATTGACATAATTCGTGTGAACCTTGACCTGAAACCGTAGCTTGCTCCGCTTTATAAGGTTTGATCTGTGCCTTAATCCTTCCCTGGGAACAAAAGCTTAACTCCGCAAGGATGAAAGCAGGGGGCTTACCAAGGACAACGGATGAGAATCTCATTTCCAGGAAGGTGGCAGGAAAGAGAGAAACCTGTGCCTGTCACCCTGCACGATTAGGAACTGCAGAAACGCATGCCTCCCATGTGTAATCACGGAGGAAAGGTCCTCCTGGCGAGTGCCATCTATCATCCATCGGCCTCTGGCTTGCAAGGGATGAGGGACCGCGGGTAAGCATGCCTTGACCTGTCCGGGATGAAGTCGCCCTCCTGCCTGGAAGGCTGCACTCTGTGACTACCAAAGTGAGCTAATAAGCAGTTGCCAGGCCTAGGAAGAAGACAGGCATGGTTTTGGAAGTTTGCCGGAAGCAGTGCTTATGTATGGCGTGCCCGTAAACACATGTGCACACATACATTTACGTATCAACATATATTTAATGAAAGAAGACGCTGCTTGCCTAACGTGTTCACAGACATAAGTGATGAGCTAATTTTTACTAATTTAAAAGCTTTGGGGCATGAACCTGCACAAGAGTCGAATGTCTTGAAGCTAGCATTTTAAACGTTCAAGATGTTTTTGATATAACAGGAGAGATTGTTAACCTACCTGTCACAGCAGAGGCTCCAGGAAGGGTAGGAGAGAGCTGTGGAGGAAAACGATTCATCTTGTTTATCTTGGAGTGAGTCCTCAGGGTACAGGCTGGCTCCTGTCCGCTGCACTAGAGGTCCACGAAATCCTTTGCCTCCAGCAGAACTTCTTCGCATTTCAAGGTCCCTGCACAGAAGAGCTGCCTCTCTTCAATTTTCTGATTTACACTGACTTGCTCAGTCGCAATTAGGCACAGAAACAGAAATAGCAAAAGCCATTACTGTACCGGCCCTATACATTTCCATCCTGTAGTGTATAACAAATCTACCTAATTATTCCCTTTGCGTTACACATTTTTGCTCTTAAACAGAACACGAGCTCAGACGTTCACATCCTTAGTTTTTATCTCTCCTCCTTTCAGGAGCAAGCTTCTCAAGATACTGGTCCACACTTGCTGCCTCCATGTGCTCACTCCCATTCCCTCCTGGGCCAAGTTCAGCCTGGCTTCTGGCCCTTTCATCCCTGCCCCCCAAACAGTTATCACAAGGACTCCAAAAATTTTGTATCATTAATGGCAGCACACCTGGTTGGGTTTTTTTTGTTTTGTTTTGTTTTGTTTTTTTAAGCTTTGTTTTTATGGGACTTCTTATCAACATGGCCCCTTGGCCACGTCCCTATGGCACATCACTATATCCTCTCTCATATTTCCTTACTTTCCCTGTAACCTTTTCCAGGCTCATCCTCATCTTCCAGATGGTTGTGTGTTAGAGAAGAGCAGGTTTTGTCCCCAGCCCTTCTTGCTCTTCCTCTGGAAGTGTGTCCCCGAGCTACCTTACTGAGTCCGGCAGTTTCGTGGAGAAGCACCTGTCCATGATTCATATGAGAGAGACAAGGTAGAACACTTGCAAAGTGTTCAAACCAGACACTCAGATATTCTAATAATATCCCTAGGGGGTAGGTCTTCATATTCTTATTCCCTTTCAACAGGTGAGAAAACCGAGGCATAGAAAGATTATGGAATTTAGCCAAGGTCAACATCTAGGATTTAATCCAATCTCTTTGTTCTCTTAAACATTACACTCATTGCATTATCTCCTGAGCTGTGGATCTGTTTATCCAACCGCCTCTTTGTGTGTTTTCAAACTCAACACATCTGAAACTATACAAATGAAGTCGGAAACTTGGTCCTTGTTGAGCAATGTCTGTGTCTTCGGACAGGACCACCATCTATCAGAAACCTCAGGGTCATTGCAGGCATTAGAACATCCAGCCCCAGCTGGAGGAGAGACTGAACCAATCTGTAGGTTGTGACTTGACGGGAGAGCACCACAGAACCTCTGAGGAGCTACTGTTGAGTTTAGAACATGGCTCCCATCCTTCAGGTCACAAAATGGTACTGGAGCTCAGCATCACACTGAAGTCCTGGAGGAAAAAGACAGAGGAAAGCAAACTCAAGCAAGGTCTAGAGCTGAGACCTTGCCCCCGAGGAAAGCTTGAGAGAACAGCCCTCAACCTCTCGTTTCCACTTCTCCTGGCGAAGTGGACCCACCCTCCTTGCCTCTGTCTCATTTAGAGTCACAGGTGTCCCGTGGTCATCTCTGTCCTGTGGCAGAACAGACGTTTCTCTTCCTCACCCAGTGTCCCTTGCATCACCTCCATTACCTCCTCTGTACGCGCCTGGAAAATGGCCAAGTTCTGTTTCTAACATGGCCTGGGGTAGAAGGACACAGTCCGTAACCAAGGCATTCTGGACCACACAGCTCCGTCATATGAAAGGATATATAGAGACATCATAGAAAGGAACGTTGGTGTAGGGCGTAGGATACAAAGAGCCAAGGGAGAAGTGCATTTTGGCAAGGTGTGATTTTTTTTTAGGGGGGGTTACACCAGTACAAAACAGGGTTGCTAGATAAAATACAAGGCGCCCATTTAAATTTGAATTTCACATCAATATGGATGGACCATACACTGAGAAAAATGATCTGTTGCTTATCAGGCATTCAAATTTAACAGAGTATTCCGTGTTTTTATTCGCTAACTATGGCAACCTTAGTACAAAGTAATCCCTGTCTAATATATTGGCTTCTAGTTTCTGGTCTGTGCGGTACATGATTGATACCAGTGGTCAGGAAGAAATATTTAAATAATGATAATGTTTCTCTAGGATCATGCTTTCTGAAACTGGGATCCACATATCCCTAAGGTATGAAAGAGTGATCTGGAGTTTACAGAGTTTTAGGATAACTGTTGTGCACTTCCTGTCAAATACAGGAAGTGGCAAGTGATTTATAGCACATTTCTGGGGAGGTATCAGTTTGACTAAGTGGGAAGCTATTTTTAACACATCTTTTTGGTTGTGCCCATTTTTGGTAATTTATAGTTTTAATTTTTTACTGCGCCCAGTATTGGGATATCCTTATGGGATGGAGTGACAAATTTACTAAAACGTAAAAAAAATAAATGTAAGATACTAAAGAGAATTTACAAGTCTTTATTACACATTCCAAGAATCGGTGCATGCTCGAGTCCTGGCACCTAAGTTGTTAAGGATTGAGGAGGATGGTTCCAGCCTAGAGATACCCACAAAGTGAGAGGAACAGAGTTGATCTGAATTAGATCAATGGTCCCTTAGGATTCTAAGCACTGGAACAAACTCATGGTCCCAGGTACGAGTGTCAGTCCTCACAATGGAAGCTTTATTTCAGAAGGAACACGGGAGCATTCTTTTCCTTAAAGGAGAGGAAATGACTTCCCAGCGTTCTCAATGTTGTTTCCTCATTACGTCATAAAAGGACAGGGTAGCCCTTGCTAGTTCTATCATCCTACTAACCACAGTAGAGTAATTTTTATTCCCTTTCAAACTTAGAGGCACTATAAAGAATCATTTTCCTAATATCCATTAGTGGTTGTTGCTAAGACCATTTGTGGAGAGGAAAAAACAAACCCAACATGGTACCAGTTACTGAAAGAAATAGAATGGTTTTAGTGATGTTGGTGAGATTTTATTCAACGTGCCCTCGGCAAGCCAACCCAGTGGGCAGTCTTTCCTACCTCTTCAAGAACCGGTGTTAAAATGAGGTCATTCCTTATAGAATGCACAAAATACTGTGGGAATAATTCAGAGTTCCATTCTTGGTAGCAACAAATGCGTGATAAATGGTTTTGTAAAAATATAGAGAGCAGTTAAGGAAGGGCAGATATAGCTATCTTGCATTTGCAATAATTGTTTGTAGACTAAAGAACAGGATGGCATTAATTAAACTAAATTAGTGCTGAGCTGCCTCCTTGTTCCCTTTCAAAGGCTTTGTGTTACATTCCGTTTTCTTGGAATTAGAATCTTTTTTTTTTTTTTTTAAAGGAGAACAGAGTCTTCCAAGAAAAGATCTTGCTTTTCAGACCTGTAATTCAAGTTTTGCTTTTGCCATTTGAGTGTGCCCATAATTCTTGCTTCCTTTGTGTTTTCTATTGTGTGTTTATTCAGTTATATTTTTAGACACTAATTCCATAGCACACTCCTGTCTGTTAGCAGAAGGCTGACAGGCAGGCACAGGTGCAGAATTTATTTGAAGGATTCGTCTGGCCAGGCTCTCCTAAGAGCATTTCCTCCATCATAAAACATAACATCGTCTTGGTACGGAGCATGGTGTAGCAGGACAGAATCTGCCCAGAAACTTCAAAGTGTGGGAATCCACTTGTCTGGCTCCTACATTCTTGCTCCCCGCCACCTGTATCTTTGGCTGTCAGATCAAACCCTGTAACCCCACTTGTCCACACACACATGGCTGAATGGGGCGCCACAAGTTATCTGTTGCTTAAACAGTTTGAAGAGGAGAAGCACAAATTCAGAACCGTAATCCTTGGCTTGTGGCAGATCTACATAGGAAAGAAAGGGGGAAAAAAGTCCAGAGTTCAGAAAAATAAGAAAAACAAACCACCTGCTTACCAGCATATTTACAACTAAGGTTTGGGTCACGTTGTTTAGATACTGGATCTGAAGGACTGACTCGATTTCTGTGGAAAAACAACAACAACAACAACACCTTTTAATTGTAATCGTAGGGAGAAATGTATCCCTTAAAAGTAGAATATAAAGGGGGCGCCTGGGTGGCACAGCGGTTAAGCGTCTGCCTTCGGCTCAGGGCGTGATCCCGGCGTTATGGGATCGAGCCCCACATCAGGCTCCTCTGCTATGAGCCTGCTTCTTCCTCTCCCACTCCCCCTGCTTGTGTTCCCTCTCTCGCTGACTGTCTCTATCTCTGTCGAATAAATAAATAAAATCTTTAAAAAAAAAAAAAAAGTAGAATATAAAGAAAATTGAAATAGAAGGCAGAAGAGAGCCTTTTCTTGATTTTTTCATTTTTTTTAAAAGACATGTAGTGCATCACATTTCTACTAGGCATCAGAATATTTACCAGTGGGTCTCAAACACCAACGAATCACAGCTCCTCCTTCCTGAAACATTCTGGCCCCCGAGAAGTTCATAACGAAATCCCTGTCCCTGTAGCAAATGCTTATAACGCCCAAATGTTTACAAGATGAACAAATCTTTTAGACCACATTGAATAGCTATCATTTATATGGACATTATACTTCTCTTTTTTTTTTTTTTAAGAAAAATGCAAGTAACTCCTAAAAGCCAATAATTCAGACAGTAGTCTCTGGAAGCTCCGGTTCTATTCTTCTTATTGCAACTGCCCTCAACTCTTCCAGCTCTTTCTACTGGTAGTCAGAATTCACCCAACCAATGTGTGAGCGTTCACTCACACAATTCCTTGGCATGGGGATAGCAGCCATCCACAAAACAGGTAGGAATCCATGCCATCGTGAGACCTATCTGCTAAAATGGGAGACATCATAGATATGATGATAAGTACATAAAATATGCAGTATGTTGGTTGGAAATGCCATTTCCAAGAGCACAACTAAACAGGGACTATTAAGCATCAGGGCTCTGGTTGAAATGTTGGACAGTGCACAAGGGAGGAATTCCTGAGATGGGGAATGTGCAGGTGCCTGAAGGATGTGAAAGAAGAAGCCACAAGGTTGCCGGGCTGGGAGCAGCTCTGGAAGCAGCAGCAGCAAGGGAAAGGCTCTATGGAGATGGAGCGAGTTAGGGGTCCAACAAAGGGGAAAGGAAGTTGGAGCACGAAAGAGAGTGTGTGGATGACAGAATACATAACCAAGAAGTCATGAGGGACCAGAGAGTCCATGGTGTGGAGAGTCACCGTAAAGCTTATGAGCTTGAGTAGATGTGGAGCCAGGTGATATGGAAGGTGTTTGCTGAGATGGGTGATAATAACATCTTACTAGGCTGATGGGATGGTGGGGGCAGTTCGCACAAAGGAGGCAGCAGAGAGACCACGCAAGAGATGCTTGCAACAATCCAAGGGCAAGATGATGGTACCAGGGCATTGGTGAGAAGCCAGGCAATTCCGGATGTATCTTGGTAGATTTCTTAGCAGGCCAGATGAGGGCTGAAGGAGAAAGCAGGCAACTGAGGGTAACAGGCACGTTTGTGGCTTACAACTGTAAGACACGGACAGTGTGGACATTAGCAGAAGGCTTGAAGACATTGCTGATTTGGGGGTGACAACAACATCTTGGCTTTGGATGTGCCTTGACTTAGCTATCAGGTATCTAAGTGAAGATGTCATACAGGGATGATCATATATTTCTGGAATTCAGGGGAAGGGTCTACAGGTTTGGAAATCATCGGCGTACAGGTAGTATTTAAAACCATGAGACTCAATGAATCGCTTAGGAGTAAGTGTAGACAGAGAGAGAGAAGGCACGGGGATTGAGTGCTGGGCATTCTTGCCAGTTGGGATAGAAGGTAAGAAGGACGGGGGGAACCAAGAAAGCAGACAGAGAAGGACCACCCAGAAATCCAGGAGGCAAACAGGGAAAGAAGAAAAAACTCTTTGAAGGAGGAAGTACGGTCAGTCAACAGTGTCAACTTCCTTTCGGAGGTCAAGTTAGACAGGTGTAGGAGTGCTGACCACACTGACTCCACCTTTGACCCCTCTGCCTCATTCATGCCCCTGCAATGACCTCTCTTGGGGCTACGTGTTCCGGCCCCCATGCCTGTCCACGAATCCCCAACCTGAGAGCAGGACGACCTGCTCTGATCTTCCCCAAAGTGGCCCACAGAAGGACCCCACTTCAGGTAACTACAGAGGTGACTGGTACAGAGATGATGCCCCTTTATTTCTTTTATTTTTTTTTAAGGTGGTAAAAACAGATTTTATTCAGGACTATTGCAATAGGGGAAAAGAAAACTCACAGTAGAATGGGGCTCAGTTCTTTTATTTTAAATTTTTATTTAAATTCAATTAACATATAATGTATTATTGGTTATTTAAATTCAATTAATGTATAATATATATTGGTTTCAGAGGTAGAGGTCTGTGATTCATCAGTTGCATATAACACCCAGCACTCATTCCGTCAAGTGCCCTCCTTAAGGCCCATCACCAGTTACCCCAACCCTGCACCCACGTCCCCTCCAGCAACCCTCAGCTTGTTTCCTATGCTTAACAGTCTCTTACAGTTTGTCTCCCTCTCTGGTTTTGTCTTGTTTTATTTTTTTCCCCTCTTCCCCTATGATCCTCTGTTTTATTTCTTAAATTCCACATTTGAGCGAGATCGTATGATAATTGTCTTTCTCTGATTGGCTTATTTCACATAGCATAACACCCTCTGGTTCTATCCACATCATTGCAAATGGCGGGATTTCATTTTTTTTGATGGCTGAGTAGCATTTCGTTGTATATATATGTACCTCATCTTCATTACCAGTTCTTCTGTCAAAGGGCATCCGGGCCCTTTCCATAGTTTGGCTATCGTGCACATGGCTGCCATTTCTTAAAAAGATTTTTATTTATTTATTTGAGAGAGCATGAGTGAGAAAGATCACAGAGGGAGACAGAGAAGCAGACTCCATAATGAGCATGGAGCCCGATGCAGGACTCGATCCCAGGACCCTGAGATCATGACCCGAGCTGAAGGCAGACGCGTCACCGACGGAGTCCCCCAGGCACCCCCAGATGGTGCCACTTTAGATAACTAGTACAGAGCCTCTAGGGCACAGACGGCCCCATTTTAAATACTTCTCATTCCCCCAACAGTACATTGCCCTGGAGAAAACTCTCTGTAAACGGTATTGAGTGGCTTGCTTCGTTTTTCAGCTGTCATAGGCCTTTTCAGTCTGGAGGATCCTTTACCGACCCTCCTCCACCTTCTAACAGGAGATGTGAGAAATAACCACTGGCTTCACAGCATGGAGATCACTGGTGATTTTCAGTGGTGGTGGTGGTGGAGTGATTGGGGAGGATCCAGGGCAAAATGGTAGAAAAGAAGCTGGAAACAGGATTATAGGCCATTGTGGGTTTTTGGGGGGTTTTTTTGTTTGTTTTTTTAAGATTTTATTTATTTATTTGACAGAGAGAGAGAGACAGCTAGCAAGAGAGGGAACACAGGCAGGGGGAGTGGGAGAGGAAGAAGCAGGCTCCCAGCGGAGGAGCCCAATGCGGGGCTCGATCCCAGAACGCTGGGATCACTCCCTGAGCCTAAGGCAGACGCTTAACCACTGTGCCACCTAGGTGCCCCCATAGGCCATTCTTTCAAGGAACTGTGTGATTAGGATCAGAGAACAATGTGATGGTAGCACGAGGTGGCAGAAAACTCAATGGAGGGTTTGTTGATGTTGTTTAAGATGAGAGAAATGAGAGCCCATTTGTTTGCTGATGAGAAGGGGGAATGGGTCCAGCAGAGAGAATGGGATACCGCAGGAGGCAGAGGGCACTTTGCGGGAGCAGAGGCAGGGAGAAGCGCTGTGCACGTCCTCTAACTAACCTTTGCACTTGGCTCAGCCAAGTCGGAAGCCATACTGTGAGCGCAGAGTGCAGGTAGGGATGGAGATGGAAATTTAAGGAGCCAGGAAGAAAGAGACCTTGAGAACAGCAGTAAATGACAAAGGTGTAGAGAAATATAATATGCTCACCTGCCTGCATGGAAGACTTCGTTAGGCTTTCCAGTCTCCATTGAAATGAAACATCCAGCGTGATCTGGATTCATTTTTGCCAACCACATCCAGCTGGGTATGTTCAAACATGGGGTAGGTGAACAGTGGGATTTGAGTGTCTGCTCTGACGGAGGAGCTCAAGGGAGTAAGGAAGAGGAGGCGGAAGAATTAAGGGCACATGTAAAGGACATTTTAATGTTTGACCACAAAATTAAAGTATAAGATGGGGGAAAAATGAGTTCAAGAAGGCTGTGAGGAATTATGAAAAATGGTAGGATCAATGGAGGGAAGGTTCTGTTTGGATACATAACTGTAAGCTTTGGGTAAGAGGGAGGCTGTAGGAAAAATAGGAGGAAGTGGTCTTGGGTGGGGTAGCTGACATTCGTAAAGAGGCACCATTCATATTTGCAAAATAAAGAGTACGGCCAGAGGAGGGAATGGCTGAGATGTGCGTAGGACAAGACCACTGGGGGACCCACTGAGAAGCCCAGAGTTGGTATGAAGATGAGTTTAAGCTGAAGACATTCCAGATGCAGAAAGAAGACTCCATTTCTATGAACCCCTTCTTCTAAACTTTCATTTGGATTTGAAAGACCTTCTCTTGTAATTATATGCAATAGAATTAATAAAGGCAGCAGGTGAGAACCAGATGGGTAGCAATGCAAGAGAATTCAGGAGAAGCATCCCTTGGCTTCTGAAGTTCAATGAGAAATGTATCATTGCATCAAGATTTTCTACTTCCATTGGCAGGATAGGGTGCAGAGGAAGGAGACTTTCTGAAGGTCAAGATGGCATGGGTCACCTACGGTTCAGCATTTCAAAGGAAAGCTCGTGATGGAAGAAGGTTTGCACTCCTAGCTTCAATGCCACTCAGCTGCCACGCAGTAGGACCCTATATGTCCGTGGACTTGGAGGGAATTAGAATTGGTTTCTGTGACACTGGCTCAAAAACGCCAATGTCACTGGAGGCTTGTCGCTTTTACTGCAGACGAGGGGATCACAATATTTCTAGTACCGTTTGATTTGAGCTGTTGAGATGTCCTGATTCAGTATGCAGTTATGGACTGCCTGTCTGCAAAGCGCTGTGAGAGGGACCTTGGCTAATCAAAGCCGAGTCAAGAGCAGAGTGATAAGGGCTGCCGTCTCTGGCATCATCCACAGTTCATGTTTTTGTTTTTGTTTTTTTTTTAGGTTCGTTAAAACGCAAGAAAATGTGATGGGGGGAAGGTTTAGATCTGACGCTGCTTAGAGATGCAGGACTCCAATGTCAGCTAGAGGGCTGGGGTTATTATCTTTAATGACAGTTGCTTCTGAATGCTGTGCTGACCCATGGCCCACGTGCCAGGATTTCCACGTGGCTTCTGTCTCTTTTCCCCTGTGGCAGCCAAACTACCCATTGCCACCCTGTTCTCCAGGGCCTCTCCTTGCTCGGTGTGATTTGGGCAATACAGACACCGGTCACAAAGCCAAAGATGAGGTGACGGTTTATATGCGCAACCCTAACACCATCCTTCAGGCACCAGGTCAAGTTCTATTTTGTAGTAATTCTCATTGAACCACCCCTTACATGATAATTACAAAGGCATTACACACAGAGTCTGAAGCAACAACACATTAGTGTTGAATGAATACAGATTAGAAGTTGGAAATCCGCAGGCTTCTTTCGCTATATACCATCCCTACTTTATTTTTAGAGAATTTTGTTTCAGTGATTTCTCTTGGGTTTTTAATTTTGGTTTTGTTTTCGTTTTTGGTGGCTATTTGCTCACTAACTTGATGTTTTCTAACTTGCTAATGTGTCTGCAAGATGTAGAAAGTTTTAAATTTAAAATCAAATTCCAGGGTTGCCTGGGTGGCTCAGTCGGTGAAGCGTCTGTCTTCAGCTCAGGTCGTGATCCCGGGGTCCTGGGATCGAGCCCCATGTTGGGCTACTTGCTCAGGAGGGAGTCTGCTGCTCCCCCTGCTTGTGCTCTCTCCCTCTCTCTCAAATAAGTAAATAAAATCTTTTTTAAAAAATAAATAAGAAGAAAGAGAAGGGAAAAAAAAAAAACCTTTGGCATTTTTCATTGCCCTCCTGCATGTTTTTAAGGTATTTTGATGAATGTTTTCCATAAACATGAAAAGAACAAAGTTAAAAGAAGTTTTCTGGATCCTGAATACTTTTTCTTTCATTTTCCTGGCAAAACCTTATACAGACATAGAAATAATACTTTCATTAATTGCAACCTTGTTTTACAAACTTTTTGGTGAGAAACCTTGTTTTACAGTTTTTTTCCATGAGCATCAAATGAAAGCAATGCATACTATGAATGCTCAGCATTGAAGCGAAATCAGACTTTACGGTATCGTCAAAGTAGACATGCTTTTAAGTAAAAGATGTCAAAACCAAATGAAAATGCCAGTAGCATTAGTGAACAAAGTTACGTATTTGCAGGGTTGGTTTAGTAGCCCCCAACCGGTATCAGTAGCCAAAGCTTTGTCCATCTTCCTGCTCTGCCATCTGTATCATGCAGACGTTGGCCTTATGGTCACAGGATGGCTGCTGCACTTCCAGCCATCATATCTGCATTCCAAGTAGTAAAGAGGGGACAAAAGAGCAAAGGGTAAAGAGCTGAAGGAAACCTGCTGTATCTGACCCTTTTAGTAAATTTAATAAACTGAAGAATCAAACCAGTATTTCTCAAATTTTTTTGTTTTTGTTTTTGATTATATTTTTTGTATCTTGTTTTATAGATTGGTTGTTTTGACTAGTCTTAGTTGCAAAGAAATCTGGGGATGTGAGAGAAGAAGGGAAGGAGAAAGGAAGAGTGAAACTGAGAAAATACATGGCCATATTGCTGGTCAGGTAGAAATGTATATGCATGGGTGTGCTGGTTAATTGCACTTGTCAACTTAACTGGATCCTGGAGTAGCCAGATATTTGGCTGAACATTATTTCTGGGTGCATCTGTGAGGGTGTTGCCTGATGAGATTAGCCTTTGACACAGTAGACTGAGTAAAGCAGATGACCCTTTCCAGTGTGGGTGGGCTTTGCTCAATCTGTTGATGGTCTGAATAGCACAAAAGAGTGGAGGACAGGAGAATTTGCCCTTTTTTGTCGAACTGGTTGCACTGGCATCTGCCCTCAGACTGAAGCTCATACCATTGGTTCTCCTGGTTCTCAGGCCTCCAGACTGGTGCTGAATTATACCACTCCTCTCCTGGGTCTTCCGTTTGCAGGGGGGCAGATCGTGGAATTTCTCAGCCTGCATGATCACTGATTCTTGCTAATAAACCTTTCTTATGTATGTATATAAGGGAGCAATGGGAACATAGAGGGTGAATATCTATACAGGAGACATAGGAACATGGAGGATAAATATCTATACAAGACAAATGGAAACATAGAGGGTAAATATCTATACAGGAGACATAGGAACATAGAGGGTGAATGTCTATACAGGAGAAATGGAAACAGAGGGAGTATCTGTACAGGAGATTTGGAAACATTGACGGTGACTATCTATAAAGGATACATACATGTATAGATACACAAAAGTTATGTACACATGTGAAGAATATATATAAAGGATACATATAAATATGAAGGATATACAATGGATATATATGTATATGTAAATGATATATGTGGGAAGGAAACTTATAACTATAAATTATATATATAAATACAAAGAGTGTATACAAAGGAGATATATATATATATATTTATATATCCTATTGCTTCTGTTTCTTGGGACAGGTGCAGTGGGGGAATCTAGCAGGATGTGTGTTTGTACAAGAAGCCTGGTAGAAGCGTCAGTTTGCTGATTTGGAAGCATGAATATACATGAGGGACACAGCAGTGCTTTCGTTCCAAGTTAAGATGGGTTAAAATTCTTGCTCTGACAGCCTCTTGCTGGCAACCTTGGCTAAGCTACAAAAGTCTCTTCAAAGGAACTGCACTGTCCTTTTCTGTAAAAGTGACAATAATAATCACCATCCCAGAGATGAGGAATATTAAGTAAAATCACAGATTAAAAGCTGGGGCAGTAATCATTTAACAAAAGGATGAGATTATGGACAAAGTATCAGAGAGTCAGAATTATCCGCAGGAGAAGATTTTGAATGGTTTCCATTTGAATAGGCCCATCTAATTAAACAGTTGATGGACTGTCTCTTTTGTTGTGAGGTAGGGCTAGCAAAATATACAAAAGATAGGCTCTGCTTTCAAGGGTCTTGAGCTGTATCCAGTGGAAAAGAGGGGAAGCACAGGGACAAGAAGATGGGAGACAGAGTAGCATCAGGGATCAGATGTGTGGTCCAGATCATTACATTGTCATAGAATTCCTCCATTCCTCCAGTCCCTTTCTCCTTTTGTCCTTTCTCTAAAGGTCACATGCACATGACTACAGCTCCGTGAAGCACCTCCTTAAATGGCTTGGGGGACGCAAAGTTGGAGGGAAGCAGACACATTCATTAACCGATTAACTGATTCAGGAGAACTTACACCTGAATCTTTCTGCAACTATAAAACAGACTATATCTCACCAAGGAGACATACACACTCATTCCTTTAAAATACCCCCCCACCGAAAAAAGGGCAGCAAAATAACAGCAAAAAAATGTGTAATTATTCTGATTTTTTTCTTCTGTAATGACTGAACACAAAGCATGTATTTGTGCGTTGGACACATGGAGGCAGATTTTAGCAAAATGTCTATGGGAAAATAAGGAGCCATTCCAAACAGCCCTTCAGAGCAAACTGTTTAGGAATGGCTGATTCTCGGTGTTGCCTGAAATTAGTGGAAGGAGGTTCATTTGAATGAAACATTTCTGAAAAAAAAAGAAAAAAAAACTACTGCTGGGAGCTGTCGTTACTGTAGATAGCAATTGAACACTAATGTGACTCATGAAATTAGGTTTAGTGTATTTGGTTATATGTTTGCAGTCTCTGACTATATAATGCCATTTTATTACAATGAGCAAAAAATTACTGGTCAATTGTGAACAAATTGTGGGAGGGCGTTTGCCTTTCTGTCCAGGCGAGATCCCAGCAGAGAATCAAACCCTATTTGGCTTAGGCATCTGGACAGTGTGGACCCTGTGAGCATCCTTATAATGTGGGCATGACATATACGTGCATGAATTTAGTCTCTAGAAGTTGGGCTTGGTCCGGGAAATGAAGGGGCACACATCCCCAGGCTTTTCTGCCCTACGTTTGTGATAACTTGGTAAGCGTTGTGGACCCAGTATGCAGTACATAGTAAATATACGTTGTATGCAATTAGGAGACACACAAACGGGTAATTGGGTCTCAGCCTGCTCCAGGTCCAGCGTCCTTACGGAAATGGGGACCACTCTTCCTTCTCGAACATTTTGGGCACCTTAAAAATATTCCAAGATGCACCAAAACACACTTGAGTGGGCTAAAAATAAAACATGGAGGACGCTCCACGGGGCTAGAGAGACACAATTGAGAGTCTCTGTCAAAATACAGCATTCCTCCGCCCACTGCGTCCCCAAAAGGAAATGCAGTATTTCCCTGAGCGAACCCATTTTGTCAGTGTCATGGGGATGTTTATCACTCACGCAGGTAAACGGAGACCGCTTGTCCCTCTCTCTTTGTAGCCTACTTTGGTTTATCTACCCTAGCCTGTCCTGTGGTCTGCATGTATCGAATCTTAGTTGTGTCCCGATTTACAGCTACACTTGACCCTTGAACAAGGTGGGAGTTAGGGGCATGGACCCCCTCCAGCAGTCAAACTTATGCATGTGACTTTATTTTTTTTTTTTAAGATTTTATTTATTTATTAGACAGAGATAGAGACAGCCAGCAAGAGAGGGAACACAAGCAGGGGGAGTGGGAGAGGAAGAAGCAGGCTCATAGCGGAGGAGCCCGATGTGGGGCTCGATCCCAGAACACCGGAATCACACCCTGAGCCGAAGGCAGACGCCCAACCGCTGTGCCACCCAGGTGCCCCTAAACTTATGCATGTGACTTTAGACACCCCGCCCCTGCAAAAACACCCTTCACTACTAATAGCCTTCTGTTAACGAGAAACCTTACTGCTGCTATGTATCATACACTGTGTTCTTACAATACAGTGAGCTAGAGAAAACACAATGTGATCAAATTGTAGGAAAATTGCCTTTGCAGGACTGGACTGTATTACTGAAACAAATCTGTATGTTGTTGGGACCCACACAATTCAAACCCGTGTTGGTCATGAGTCAGTTATCCGTATACAACGCTGGAGGAAAAATTTTGACAAATATCTTAAAACCCTTCACTCGTCTACCTTCTATATACGATTTGGATATCAGTGTCAGGATATAAAACTAATACCATGAGGAATATTTGTAGGCTGCCGGGTGAGAGAATTTGGAGCGAGGGACCACCATTGCTTTTTGAAATGTTTTTGTTTTTTTACAGATTTTATTTGTTTATTTTAGAGAGAGAGAGAAAAAGAGAGTACGAGCCAGGGGGAGGGGGCCGAGGGAGAGAGAGAAGCAGACTCCCCACTGAGCAGGGAGCCTGATGAGGGACTTGATCCCAGGACCCTGGGATTATGACCTGAGCTGAAGGCAGTCACTTAATTGACCGAGCCACCCAGGTGCCCTGAAATGCTTTTTTCTTGGACGTTAGAGTGACGTTCTGCCCACATAGCATCTATCATCTCTGAAAGGATCCCAAACTTGGCATAATTTGGGGATAATGTAGGTACACAGAAATAGTCGATTCTTTCGTAGACCAGCTGTTTTCAAGAAAGTTTCTGTTGGAAGGTTGGACTGTGTCAGATGTAAAACAATGCTCTTGGAAATTAGAAAATCAGTGTTTTGTGCAAGTAAATTGTTATATAATTGTCTCAATAAGTTATGAATCCATCTATAAAAAGATTACTATTAACTTGCCTAAAGTATGGTAAAATTTGGACTGGGAAGGTCTTTTCCTAAAAAGAAAAAAAAAAGCACTTGAAAATTTTAACTACTTTGAACAATATCTCCTTTATGAAAATTTCTACAGTTTTTACCACTGCTTATTTTTTTTTTAATAACTTGGTAAGCTTTGTCGATCCAAAATGTCGTACGTATGAAACATGTAGTATCTAAAAGCCATAAATGCCCGTTTCCTCAATTCAGATCATATGCATAACAGCATTATTCCAGGGGTCGAGGAGAGAGTCACTAATAATCTAAGCCGTACATAAATCCGTTGACTACTTTGACGCAGTGATTCCATTTCTAGAAATTCAACTTGAAGAAATGCTTCAGTCTGTCTAAAATGCATAGGCCTCAGGATACTGCCCAAAATCACTTCCAGAAAACAGAGGAAGCAGGTTATATGCCCAACCATACTTGATTGACAAAGGGAATTGTATAACTATGTGTTGTCCGTTATGATATAGAAATGACTTATCAACATGGAAAGATGTTATGACATTAAGAGGAAGAGAGAGTGTTTGAAACAAAATCTGTAAAACTCTATTTGCAAATATATGCAGAGAAAATGATTTGGAGTGATTTATATAAAACTATAGATGGTTATTTCACGGTGGTCTTGGTTTCATTTCCCTGATGATCGGTGATGTCGAGCACCTTTCCGTGTGTCTGTTGGCCTTCTGGATGACATCTTCGGAAAAATGTCTATTTAGGCCCATTTTTAAATCAGGGTTGTTTTGTTTTCTTTTTTTCTATTCAGCTGTATGAGTTTTGTGCATATTTTGGATGTTTTTTTTGTTGTTGTTTTTTTTTTTTAAGATTTTATTTATTTATTTGACAGAGATAGAGACAGCCAGCGAGAGAGGGAACACAAGCAGGGGGAGTGGGGGAGGAAGAAGCAGGCTCCTAGCGGAGGAGCCCGATGTGGGGCTCGATCCCATAACGCCAGGATCACGCCCTCAGCCGAAGGCAGACGCCTAACTGCTGTGCCACCCAGGCGCCCCTATATTTTGGATGTTAACCCCATTACCAGATACAGGATTTACAAATACTTTCTCCCATTCCGAAGGTGGCCTGTTTATTTTGTGGACTGCTTCTTTTGCTGTGCAGAAGCCTTTTAGTTGGATGGAGTCCCGCTTGTTTATTTTTGCTTGGTGCTTGTGTGTTTGGTGTCCTGTCCCTGAAAATGACTGGTGAGACTGATGTGATGGGGATTTCCCCCTGTGTTTTCTTCAAGGAGTTTATAGTTTCAGGTCTTAACGTCCCAGTGTTTAATCAAACATTTTGACTACTTTTGTGAGTGCTGAAAGGAGTCCAGTTTCGCTCATGCTTATCATTTCCCCACGTATAGATCTTCCTCAACGTGCAATGGGGTTACGTTCCAGTGAAACTCATCGTGAGTTGAAAATATCGTTACGTTGAAAATGCATTTATTACACCTACCCTACGAAACATCACAGACCTGCCTTAAACGTGCTCAGAACGGTTGGGCAAAATCGTCTCACACGCAGACCGTTTTATACTGGAGTGTTGACTATCTCATGGAGTTTACTGACTCCTGTACAGAAAGTGACTAACATCGTTTGGTGGGAACAGACGGGTTATAATCGTATCGCTCCTTGACCCTCGTGATTGCGTGGGTCACCGCGGCTGCCCGGCATCACGAGAGACCACAGTACTATAATCGCTAGCCTGGGGAAAAGATCCAAATTCAAAATCTGAGGGATGCTGAAAGCGTACCGCGTTCGCACTAGGGTAAACGTGAAGCGTCTTTAAGTCAAGTCAGGAGCCGTCTCTGTAACGTATCTAATCAACACATTGTTGTGCTAAGCGTACACAATGTTATATGGTAATTATATGTCAACTACATCTAATAAACCTGGAAGAAGATAAATTCTATGCCAAATTCCAAAAAATTCTGGTGTGCTGGGGAAGTGGAGACACAGGAAGGGGTTGGACCACCTGCCACCTTGCCTTCCCTGTGAGAGTTTTGCATTTTCACTGTGATGGAACCCACTGGAAGTATTGGTTTGAGCTGTCATCTGAACTTTGCACACTTCCTACCAGCGGGGATCTAACGCTTTGGGAACAGGCTGTCTGGTTTTTTGTCCCATCTGGAATTGCACTGGGGTTATCCTACACTGTCAGACCCTCTGCATGTTGAAACCCCTTCCCCAACAATTTCCGATCGTTTTTCAGCCTTCGTGGCCAGCCTCAGTTTCACGTTTCAGCCACAGCCAGTGGGTCAGTTTCCCAGGTTCATCCGAACTGTGTCTAGCTACCACTGACCAGGACCATGTTTCCTTGGGATCTCTGTCTGGAACACATTTAGTTAGTGTTCACTGTGTCTCTAAACTCAAAGCGATTTTCAGTGCAGCCAGGGGTGGGGGGTGATTCGTAATCACATCTTTACCTCCTTTCCTTACCTTCATATGGTGTCTGTCTTCCACAACTCACTTTCCCTATAAGCTGTGTTTTAACTTGTTCACTAAGTGTTTGAGAAGCCGTGCCTGCTGTGAGAGTTATCTCCTGTCGTAGGGGAGGAAGCTGAGAGGGCCACCCAGCATCCTCCCTCATACTTTCGAGAGATATGCAATTGCAGTGGTAAACATAGGATTGTAATGGTAAACAGCAGGCATTTGCAAACTGGCTTATCTTTACTGAAGGAACCTCTCACCCCCAGAGCCACTGCCTAGTAAAATGTCTCACAATGAGCTCTTTGAACGGCGTCCTGGGGAATGGGGCCAGCAAAAGATAATGGAAAGGTTATGATTAGCAGCCTTCTGGGATAAAACGCAGGAAGTGGAGAGCACAAAGATTGCTTCCTAAGGATTGTTGGATAGAAAATAGTTCAATAGCATCAGAGGAACAATTGCCAATTCAGTCCAATCAGAGGGGAAAATTGTCCGTTCACTGTTATCAGAGGGCAGATTGCCAATACTATCGATGAAAACGGTTTCAAATTATCCCATTGAACCTGAGACTTTGGGTCCAAGTCTACTAAAAATAACTATTATGGCTGTGCTTTGTTCTTTAAGAAAATTCATGGGCCTCGTTCCCTCCTCCTAGCCCTGAAAATAGTAATTGCCGTGAGCTCTTTCCGGTTAAGTCTCTGAGCTGATTTCAGCCCAAAGGTCGTTGGGTAATCTTCGCCAGTGGTATTTATCCTCCCGAATTTACCGTTGAGCAGACCGCAAGCGTGGCAACCCCTGCTCGGCGGAGGCCGGACACATCATAGATTTCGGTGCCAGTGGATGTCAGAGCTGTGACTCCCACGCACGCCCTCTTAGTTCAAACCGGTTCCTCTTTCCAAGAAAGACCGTTGTCGCATTCCATGTCAGTCTCCAGGTTATCACTTTGAGGGCTGATAGACTTGGCTCTTGCATGAGTGTCAAGCAGAACCTTCAGGAAAACGTTGGCAGCTACGAGAAGAAGCACCAGAAAGGAGGCTGGGTGAGGAATGGGGTGGGGGCGGAGTCATCCAGGGAGTGTGGGACACGTGTTGGCCATGCCGATCCCACAGTAGTGAATGGAGCAGGTGGGCATCCAGGGATCCGAACTGAAAGACACCCAAGCAGTAAAGAGGTGACTGAATCTTGAGGAATTTTAGTGTCTGGAAGCCTTGCACTTGCCTGTGCCCTTGTGTTCTCCCTTTCATCACTGCCCTGCTCTCTTCCCCTGGAGGCTGATGGGCATGGATGCCATCGCACCTCTGGCTTCCGGGGGGGGGGGGGGGGGGGGCGTTGGCCAGTGGGGAGCTCCAGCTGCACAGTGAGCCAGGAAGAAGAGAAACGTGAGTCTCCCTGTTCCCTTGGCTGACTTCCTTCCAGGCATGTTGTGGTGGGTGAGCTGCTCCTGCCCTGATGGCCGCGTCTACACAATCCACCGTTCTGGTGTCCGCCATGACTCCTTCCCTCTGCCCTCCTGTGCCTAAGGGTTCAAGCAGCATGGATGACCCAGGCCCCAGGTGACTGCAGACTGCCCCCTGTCCCCCTAGGCCGTGGTTCTCAACCTCAGCACTACTGAGCATTTCAGGAGGATCATTCGTTTTGCATGTGTTGAGAGTTGTTCTGTGCACTGCCGGATGTTTAGCCTGGCCTCTACACACCCCCGCCACCCACACGTCCTCGGATTTGGCAACCAAAGATGTCTCCAGACATCTCTAACCTCCCCCTGGGGGACACACAAGCTCCCTGCGGAGCACCACTGCTCTCCACCCACACCGTTATAAATAGGCCTGTTACAAGGAGATCCTTCTCTAATTACTCTGTCTGAATTGAGTCCCTGACTGATTCAGAGAGGAAAGAACGAGAGACTGTTTATTCTTGAGGAAGCAAAAGGATGTTAGGAAAGCTTTTATATCTGTATGGCTGAAAAAGAAAGGAGGACTGTTTTTCAAAAGAAGCTACAATGGCATTACTTAGCTCTAAGAAGATGATGCTCGTTTGCTAAAACCTTTAGTTTCTAGAAACTTACAGTACTGAAAGATGTGTCCTCTAACGTCGAAACACTTTTAACTATTAAAATCAAGGAAAGATGGGTCTAGGGCGTCATTCTGAACCATTAACATCATAGGGGACCCTTGGCAATGTCTGGGGGCATTATTGGTTATCACAACGGGAAGGAGAAAGAGGGAGGCCACTGGCCTCGGAGAGGAGATCAGGGCGGTCTCAACATCCGACAGCACACAGGACGCCCCACCCCAGAGAGTAATCGGGCCCCCAATGTCAGCAGTGCCAAGACTGAAAAGCCCCGGTCACAAAAGCTGTGTCACTCTAGGCATCTAATTTAACTCTAGAAACTTCAGTTGACAAGGAAAGCCAAAGGGTCAGAAGAGAACATTTCCCCAGCATCTGCCCAGCTCTTGCTTCCCAAGGTACCAACTATCTTCTCCTACCAGTGTTTACAATTCTATCACCTAGTCTTTGTGTGTGACACACCGGCCCTCCCCGCCCAGGGGAGGTTTCCGTGGCTATATGGTTCCTTCGTATCGTCGCACAGACTTCTTTAGCAAGACTGACAGACACCTCAGATCCAGTCGTGTGGTTGTTGGAATTCTGGTGTGACTGTCTGCAAGATGGTCATTGCTGCTTTTCAGAGGAGTGAGTGGACGATCATTGTCACCGAGGGCATTGCTCCACAGATTGAACCGTAAGGCAGGTGCCCCCTGGGCCTTGGGCTTACATTTCTCCTTCAGTTAGGTTATAACTGAGTGAGAGAGGGAAGACAGGCACGTGAGAAGTTAGGTAGCAGCACTGTTCTTAAATACCCACACAAACAAGGTGGCAGCATGAGGGTGTGACGGAGCCAACGTTCATCAACTCAACCGTAAATGGCCTGCTTGAACGGGAATCTACTTTTGATCTTGGGCTTCTAGACGTTCCATTGCTTATGCGAAGGCAACACAGATTTTCCTATCTTCATTTGCCCACCGAAGCCTGCAACAGCACTTTGAGAGGGAACCATGTGTTGGGACTCCCGGCGCTTAATGTGGAAGAGGCGTATGCATTTGACATGATCCCTGTGAGCGTTAGCATGGAAGGGTCGGGGTGGTTGATGTTCACAGAGCTCCCTCATCCATATCATTGCCTGCGGTACCACTTGACATCACTGTCATCTTCCTCTCTATCATAGCCCCACTTTGTGAGTTTCTCTTCTGTGCTAACACCATACTGAGCGTTCTAAATATACGGTCTGTTTTAAATCCTCAACAATGGTCTTAATGGGTATGCATGTGTTATGATGACAACTACAGACAGGGTCAACGGGGCTGGCAGGCCAACCATGACTGGTCCATCTCCACCTGTCCTTGCAAAGGGAGTGGTCTGTATCTCACTGCATGACTGACGGATGTTCATAAACGTGTTTGGAAGGAGCTGGGCAGGCTTCACACATGAGGTGGACCTTTAGCCAGCCCTTGTAGGACAGGGCTTGACTAAATGAAGATGAAAAGCTAGGAGACACTTTATCTCACGCAGATGTGGGCAGATTGCAGAGGCCCTGGAGTCTCAAGTTAAGGAGCTTGGGTTCTGTCACTTAGAAAACCATGGCCCACGGGCTAAATCCAGCCTGTCCCCTGTTTTCAGCATTCTTGCCCATGAGCTAAGAATGGTTGTTATACATATTTAAATGCTTGGGGAAAAAAATCAAAAGAATATTTCACAACACATAAAAATGATATGAAATTAAAATGTTGGTGTCCATAAATAAAGTTTTATTGGCACTCTGCCACCCCCAGTTCTGTATGTATGCTACAAAGGCAGAGCTGGACGGCAGTGACATGGACCATTTGCCCCTGAAGGCAAAAATAATCCTTACCTGGCCCTTTACAGGAAACATTGGCCAACCCCTGCTTTAGCTACTCAAAAAACAGCCAGCGTTGTTTCGTGTCATAAGCAGGAAGATGAACCCTTTATCACATTTGTTAATTAAATGTAGCCATTCAAGCAATAATGGTGGTTGTTTAAGGCAAGGCCAGAAAACCAGTAAGTGGGTTTGGCTCTTACATGTGTCCGGAACCTTCCATTGCTGAAAAAACAAGTGAACGTGGTCCATCTTGACATGCATTTTGGTAAGGTGAGTCGGAAGACAGGTGTTACTTCTGGATTCATATAGCTGTTTCCCAAAGGGCATGCTTCCCTGATGGGTAGCTGAAGATGCCTGAACGCATGGGATTCCTCCACAGTTGTGGGCTCATGTGCCCCATGGGTCATCTTATGCTCAGTCTTCCCTCTTGGGCTCTTTTGTCTTCTGCATCCAATCCCACAGGACCCAGTCCTACAGGTGGACATAATAGGGGAAGGTTTCCCTCTTACCAAACACCCATAATAATAATAATATTAACTAACAAAGACAAAGCACCTGTTACGTATGGAGTGCTTTTTCATGTGCACGATTTACATATCTCATCTTCTATATAAACTCACTCCTATAAAGCTTGCAATCCCCCAGGTAGATATGTGATCCCACTTTACGGTGAAGGAGACTGAGGCACGGGGTGGTTAAATGACCTGCCCGTGATCATAGGCTCCAGTCCAGTCCCTGGTGGACCTGAGACTCTGTCAAGCCAAGACCCTCTGGAGGAATTGAATGCTTCCTCCTGCGTATCCTGTGCCATGGTTGCCAGTGGCTGTGCGGGGAGGTGGGTCTTCCGGTTCATGATACATAACAGAAGAATGCTGCACCTTCTTCAATATAGATCAGATCCTACAGCACACAGATACACATCTGTATTATCAGAATCATCCGTGCATTCAAGAATTCAGACCATGCTACCAAATTATGTGACGTAGGAACCAAAAGTCTCCACGGCGACCTGTGTTAGTTTTCCTGATGTTCAAAGGATGTTTCTGTTACTTCGCAGCTAAGTGATCTTCTCTCTCTGGGATGCATGTTTTCTCCTCCTCCCACCTTGTCTACTCTACTGCAGAAGGTCCAAGATTGAAAGTGGGAGCCATCTGAGGATGAGGGCAAGGGGTCAGTCCCTCGTTCTGGATGGGTGGACAGCAACCACAGTGGATCTAAAACAGGAACCCATACTTTGCAAACCTGGTGAAGTACAGAATTGAAACCTGGTTTTAGCAACCAGCTCATAACATGTCCAGCGGCAATCTCCAAATTAAATGGACCTTAATTGTACTTTTCAGAAATGCACAAAGAACAGCATCTGTTAGCCATCCCCTGTCCTGCCAAGTCTTCCTGCCCTAGAACTCTGTCAAAACACAGGTCAGAGTAGCTCGGAGCTAGAAAAGTCTACATCGCTAAGTACCAGGGTCACATGAAAATTGAACACCAAGTCCTAGACCCCCGAGGCATCTTCCGTGAAGCACAAAATAAAACACCTAGTGCATTGTACTGCAGGAGGGGGAAAAATGGTATAGAGTGAAGGGAGCCCTCAGCGACCTCACACTTGGGGGACAAAGCCAATTAACCACATTGAGGGCTGTGAAATTACACACCCACCTTACACAGTGACTCCGGTAACGTGATCCCTGAGAAAGAGCTCGGGCATCAGCAAGCACTCAGGTGCGACGTGTGGACGCATGTACAGTGTTTGATCTGCCCTGTGTCAGCATTAAGGTGCACAGGTGAAAACGTCTAGCGTTGAGACAAAGGAAGCGTGTGTGTTTCCGACGGAACGACGTTCAATATAGAACTTATCACAGCACTGTCTCATTACATCAGATGGTTGAATCTACCGATTCTGCTTCAAGACACAAGGGTCTGAGACTCTGAAAACATGCAGGCTTGTCCTCTCTGCTTGCGGACCGACCAGTGGAGAAGCCAGAAATAAAAGTGTACATCAGCAGTAACAACTCAGCATGTAAAACCCTGTCCAATCATCTGCCTGTAAAAAGAAACAATAAATCAAGCCTCAGTCTATAACATGATCAGGCACAGACTACTTTTTTTTTTTTTTTAAGATTTTATTTATTTATTCAAAAGAGATAGAGACAGCCAGCGAGAGAGGGAACACAAGCAGGGGGAGTGGGAGAGGAAGAAGCAGGCTCCTAGCGGAGGAGCCTGATGTGGGGCTCGATCCCATAACGCCGGGATCACACCCTGAGCTGAAGGCAGACGCTTAACCACTGTGCCACCCAGGCGCCCCCGGACTTCTAAGCTTGTGTGTTTTTGGGGTGGGTAGAGGCAATTTCACAAGTACAGTCCTGAAACGGTCCTCCTAGGAAAGAACATTGGCTGTCCTGTAAGAAGAGCCCTATGCCTAGCGTCATCCTGGCACGGCAGTTACGCAAGTTTAGTAACTGGGTGATTTTATTCCCTCCATGGGGACCCACGGGGGGCATTGGTTCATGTTACATTCCTGAGTCAAGGCGGCAGGGAATTCTGGAATTTAAAAATGAGTTTTAAATGGGCCGTTCACTGGCTTTACCTCTCCAGAGAAATCCTATATATCTATTATATAAAATCTGCAATGATACACCATGTTTGGTCATTGTGAGGAATTAAGCATTTTACATTTTCGTTTTGTCTTCTCTTTGCAAATATGCAATACTTTTTTTTTCACTACCAACAGAGCCCAAATCGTTAGGACCAACAAACATCCTGTTCTGGAACTCCTCCACTGTTTGGTCCCATCCATCCCTTGTCAGAACTCACGTTTCTGGTGGCTAGCATTGAAACAAAAAACTCTCTCTGGCAAATATATCAGTATCAATGATGTCCTGGAAACCACATACATCCTGTTTTCCAGGGCAATCTTTGGAAAATGAGCTTTTGAAAGTCTTTTGTTTTTTAAATGCTACATACAGTCTTCTTCCATAAGTAGATTTAGAAACAAACACACCAGCACATTCATGCTTTGCACGATGCAATGACCCATGGTTTGGTTTGGGGAACACTCAGCCTGGCCAGGCACCTTCAAGAGAGCAAAAACCCCACTCCATTCTTGGCTTGACAGTCCTGTTCACGTAACTTCATCAGGCTGGGAACCAGCTGGGAGTTCTCCTTTACACGGATGGTCACAAACTGTGCTGGTGAGAAATCATTTTCATCTGCTTGTTTTCAGAAAACAAAGCTCATCTTAAACTTGTATAAGTAAGACTGTTCTTCAAGCCCTGCTCTGAGGATGATTGAGCCGGTAAACTTTTGCAAGTCTTAACTACAGAAATGTTCCTAAAGGAATAACTCCAAGCTTTGGAAGTTCTGTCATAGGATACTGCATTAGAACAATGACTATGCCCTACTTGGGGCATGGACACGGTGATTGTTATTATAGATGAAGTTACCCCAAATGCCCCCAATATTCCAAGTATGTGACAATACCTACGTTCCTTTCCTGGGGATTGAGGTGAGTCTTGTGGTTCCAAAGCATTTACATTTGTGTTCCTATGTTTGTACTGCTTGCATAGAATCACATTACCAATAGGAATTATCATCAGAACCTTCGTGAATACTGCCTTATGGTGATTAAGTGGTTATCTTCACGCTTGTCTCTCTGAGTAGCTTCTTTTCACTTCCCCTGCACTTGGAGAAGCGGTTGTCATAGTTCTTTGTGACTAATGAGGTCAGGCTTTGTCTTCGACAATCCAGGAACAAGATTCTTGGTATTTTGAAAAAATTGGTAAAAACAAACACAGGAAACCACATTGGCAACACTGGACTCAAAAACCAGAGATGGGGGGCGCCTGGGTGGCGCAGTCGTTAAGCATCTGCCTTCGGCTCAGGGCGTGATCCCAGCATTCTGGGATCGAGCCCCACATCAGGCTCCTCCGCTGGGAGCCGCTTCTTCCTCTCCCACTCCCCCTGCTTGTGTTCCCTCTCTCACTGGCCTTCTCTCTCTGTCAAATAAATAAATAAAATCTTTAAAAAAAAAAAAAAAAACAACTGAGAGATGGAGGAACTTGATGGTCATTTGTACAATGTCCAGTCTTCCAGGGACATTTTCCTGGTGTTATGGACTGGCTTGTGTCCCCCTCTCCCAAATTTACACATTGAAGCCCTAACCCCCTAATGGGGCTGTATTTGGAGATGGGGCCTTATAGAAGTGATTAAGGTAACATGAGGTCATTAAGATGACCCTGATCCAACATGAGAAGAGTGCATGAGGACACAGACACAAACAGCGGGACGACCGTACAAGGACATGGGCAGAAGATGGCGTCTACACGGCAAGGAGAGAGGCCTCAGGAGGGACGAGCCTCAGCCCCGCCTGGATCTCAGACTCCCAGCCTCCAGACTGAGAGACAATAAATGTATGTTTTTGAAGCTGCCCAGTCTCCGGTATTCCACTTTGGCAGCCCCACTTGACTCATCCAGTTGGTTTCCCCCATCTCAAAATCCATGTCTTTTCTTCCTCAAAAGTCAGCCTTAAGGACTTGTCCTGGAAACCTGAACCAGTTAATCAAACCTGACTTGAATCACATTTGTTGCCTCCTCAGCCGGTGTCTGAATTGAGTACAAGTTCCTCCCTATGGCTTCAATCTTTTTATTCTTTATGCCCTGTCTTCACAGCTAGAAGGCAAGACATTTGCTACTTTTGTATTTCCTTGCAGTTCATTCCAATAACGTAGGGCTACTGGATTTGGCAAATAGAAATACAGAATGCCCGGTTTAGGTGGAGATTTAAATAAACGGCCTGTCTTTTGTAGTTCAGGTATATCTCTGCAATATCTGGGGCACACTTCTAGTGAAAGCGCATCCGTCGCTCATCTGAAATTCAAATTTAACCGAGGGCACTGTATTTCATCTGGCAGCCCAAGTTGTTGGAAGTCTCAATTTGATGGAAACGGGAGAAAAACTTAATCAGCAACTGTACAAAGTGCACGTTGACACTATCAGTTCATCAGCCGAGTGCCTCGGGCTACAGGTGCTCTGCAGAGTATGGGGAGGAGGATGTCACTGCAGAATGTAAGCAACACGGAGGGCTTCGTGGAGGAGGTGGTCCTTTAGCTGGATTTTGCAGAGAGGGGTGCACCTTCCTGGGAAGAAAAAGCTGAGGACATAAAGACTGTAGGCAGTAGCTTTTCCAGGCTACAGAGAGAATGGCAGTTAGGAATCGGGGAGAACAGCTAACAAATGGTGGTGATAATTCAGCTATGAAGCGAGTGCCTGGGAGTGTGGCTTGCATGGACGATGGAAAGAGAAGGGAAGAGAGAAACACCTTGAAGTGGGGTTTGGGTGCATACGATGAAATGTGGTTTTTGCCTGAGTGATGAAACTTGGGAGACAAGGGAAATTGCCCAAGGTCAGTTGGGAAAAGGAAATGTGGTTGATTCTCATTATGCACTGAAGTAATGTTTACTATAAAGTCACAGTGAATACTGAATCAGCGAATAATGAACATGGCTCCCAGGGGAAACCCAGGGTTAGGTTCCTGTGAGCCTCTGCTCACAACATTCCCATCACCCAATCAATACGTAACCTCATTTTGTGTGAATTGCTATTGAAAGAAAGACACCTTACGGAATCTATAGTTGATTCATTCACTTTGAATTTGGGGCCAACAGTGTGGTATCTCATGCCTGAAAAAGGACGCTTACCTAACTCATGTATTTTTCATTGTAAGGCACGTTGAACATCTCTTGAGCTTAGCAATGCCAAACGACACTTTAGCACTGCACTCGGGGGCCATTTTAAACAGTGAAGTCGGCAACAAAAAAATCACAAAAATGAAAGAAAACGTGGCTCCAAAGGACGCTTTTCTTGTGGTGTGAGAACTGAAACAAGACGGTTTTCCTTGTTGGATTCCACTAGGAAGCTGCATGTCAGCTGACTCAAGTTTTTTGCCGCTCTACACGTGTCTGTGAGTGTGAAAGCTTCACAAGTCTTGATGAAAAAGTTATAAATTGAACAAGTAACAGAGTTGGAAAATGCAGACCCTACAAACAATGGGGTCAACTGTGTTTGGTTTTAGACATGAGTTATGGGAGGGAGTGGAAGATGATGGGATGCCACATTCCCAGGGTTTTTGAAGGGTGGCGATCACTGCATACATGAATATAGTCAAGATCATATATGAATATAGTCAGTGTGCGGAAGTTTCCCTTGTGTGCTTCTTCATGCGGTATGCATCCCTAGTCTACCACAGTTGGCCATTGGGTCAACCACCAGGCAGAATAAGCCCTATAGAATCTGGCACATGGTGACCATTCTGATTCAGACACCATGATTTCTCTTCTTGTCTGTCTCCA
This sequence comes from Ursus arctos, assembly GCF_023065955.2. Classification (NCBI taxonomy): domain Eukaryota; kingdom Metazoa; phylum Chordata; class Mammalia; order Carnivora; family Ursidae; genus Ursus; species Ursus arctos. The sequence continues at coordinate 4,254,473 of NC_079873.1, read as the reverse complement.
GCCTTGCTTGGCCTAACCTCAGTGTTGGCTGTATTGCCTAATGATTCACCTGCAGTTCATAGCAGCCTTCGTATGCTGCTGAGAAATGACCTCTTAACTCACTGAATCAAGTCTCGGATCTCCCTGCCCTCATTTCTCCAGTGATTCCTGTTTGTTCACACCCCCATGCAGATGGTTCCTTCCCTCCTTTCTGCCCTATCTCTAGTGGGTTTTTGCACCCACACATTCTGCTGGTCCTAATAACTTCCTCTGTCAGGCCTAAGGACGTCTCCAAAGATGGAGAAACAGCTCAGTAATCAATCTTGAGGAAATCCCAGTAATAATGTAAAGCACAAAGGTCATTAAGTCAATACAGGTAAAACAAATCAGAAAGGTAAAAGAAGAAAGAAAAAATATGATTAATTCCTTTATTCATCCATCCCACCCAACAAATATGTATTGAGCACGTAACGAAACAGACACGTCGCATGGCTGACAGAAGAGAAGCTCAGACATAATGATCAGTGATATCCAACTCAACAGAAAAGGAAAGGGAAATATTAATCCAGAATGTCGGAGAGAGCTAGCGAGCCAGACAACATCACAAATAGACGAGAACTAAGAACATGCTTCTATCCCCTGTCACATTCATGAAGCGAGGAAAAAGCTCAGCGTGCAGTATCTTTGCCTCCAAAGATAAAATAGAACGAGTTGGACTCACATTTATATTTGGCTGCATGTTGGTCTTTTTATTATACCGAGACTACATCTTGTGTAATGATTCACAGTGTGTGTCCTGGGTAATCAGCTCAGTGAGTCATACCTAATTTCTTCTTCTAGTTCCAAAACTCCTTCCTGAGACAGTGGCCAAAACAGCCTTTTTCCCTGTGCCAGAGTACAATACGAACTCCCAAACCCATCTTTTGTCTGGGGTCCGTTCCACGGCGTTCCTCTGCGGGAGGTGTGGGCTCTCGTTGGCGGTACTGTGGCTGGGAAATGGCAGGGCATCTTGAAATGGTGTTTGGAAGCCTCCTTTTTGGAAGGTCCTTCCTGCTCCACGTTCAGCCAAAACAGGAGATTTCAGTGTCCTTGTCACGTTCAGGCACTGGCAGCTCTCCCAAAGTCATTAATGAGGACGCCAGATACTGTCAACCATGATACGTCTTGTTGTGGGTTCTGTGCCTGTGAAATGAATTTCCTCTTGATAATAAAATGTTCACCCACATGTGGTAAATTGCCTTTTCTGGGGCCATTTAAATCAGATTTAATGCAGTCTCCCTTCCCACATAGAACTGAAGAAACACGGTCCGTGGTTGTCACACAGCAATCCACATTAGCAGCATGGTTGCTTCAAGAAATTATTCCTTCAGAAAGGAATTTTTACATTTCATTCCAGCTGACTGCATGCTCCTGACTTCCAAACTTCTGTCCAACAACGGTGATGAACGTTTGCAGGGATGGCGCTCTCTCTCAAAGGGAGCACAGTTGGGGTTTCTTGTTGCCATGGGCATGTGTTCCATGGAACCAACTGTAAGAAACATCTCTGACCACGTTCTCACCATGTGAACAAGCCCAAGCTCGGGTTCTGACCGCCATCGTTTCGACTCTTGACAACCTGTGCTCTAAAATCCTACAGCCTCCTGCCCCAAAGACAAGCCTATTCCAGTTCTACCGTATGGCAATTCCCAAATTTGATAGGAAGTTGCAACATGACAGAGACTGGCTCCTTGTCAAGCCCTCAGAAGTCTTTGCCATGGCAGACGCTGAGTGAAGGTGAAGACGGGGATTCCAAATAAAGCATTTTGAAGATGTACCTTAATAAACCATTGTAGTCAAATGTCTGAAGCCCATACCCTGAGGTCCTTTCTAACATGTTTGTTCGTTATTACCTTCTTTACTCATTGTTTCAAATTGCTTTCATTTGTAGTTTTGCTTTTAAAACATTGTTATTATTGGGACATCTGGGTGGCTCACTCGGTGAAGTGTCTGCCTTCAGCTCAGGTCATGATCCCAGGGTCCTGAGATCAAGTCCCACATCGGGCTCCTTGCTCAGCAGGGAGCCTGCTTCTCCCTCTGCCTGCCACTCCCCCTGCTTGTGCATGGGCGCGCTCTCTCTCTCTCCCTCTGCTTGTGCTCTCTCTCTGACAAAGAAATAAATAAAATCATAAAACATTGTTATTATTGAAGTATCACTGACAAACAATGTTACATTAGTTTCAGGTGCAGGACATCATGATAGAACACTTATATAGATTCCACAATGCTCACCCCATGAGTATAGTCACCGTCTGTCACCATGCAACGTTATTACAGTAAGATCGACCATATTCCCTCTGCTGCACTTTTCGTTCCCGTGACTGACTTATTTTATCACTGGAAGTTTGTACCTCTTAATTCCCTACCTATTTCACCCATACTCCTACCCACCTTCCCTCAGGCAACCACCTGATGCTCTTTGTATTTAAGAGCCTGTTTCCGGGGGCGCCTGGGTGGCACAGCGGTTAAGCGCCTGCCTTCGGCTCAGGGCGTGATCCCGGCGTTCTGGGATCGAGCCCCACATCAGGCTCTTCCGCTATGAGCCTGCTTCTTCCTCTCCCACTCCCCCTGCTTGTGTTCCCTCTCTCGCTGGCTGTCTCTATCTCTGTCGAATAAATAAATAAAATCTTTAAAAAAAAAAAAAAAAGAGCCTGTTTCCGGGGTTTTTTGTTTGTTTGTTCATGTGATTTTTAGATTTTACGTGTAAGTGAGGTCATGTGTACTTGTCTTTCTCTTTCTGACTTGTTTTACTGAGCATAATACACTGTAGGTCCACCCACATTGCCGCAAATGGCAAGATCTCATTCTTTTTTATGGTTGAGTAATGTTCCTGTGCGTGTGTGTGTGTGTGTGTGTGTGTGTGTGTGTACACGTATCACATCTTCCTTTTCCATTTGTCTATCATGGACACTTCTGTTGCTTCCATACCTTGGCTGCCATAAAAATACTGCAGTAGGGGCGCCTGGGTGGCACAGCGGTTGAGCGTCTGCCTTCGGCTCAGGGCATGATCCCGGCGTTATGGGATCGAGCCCCACATCAGGCTCCTCCGCTATGAGGCTGCTTCTTCCTCTCCCACTCCCCCTGCTTGTGTTCCCTCTCTCGCTGCCTGTCTCTATCTCTGTCAAATAAATAAATAAAATCTTTAAAAAAAATACTGCAATAAACAGAGGGGTGCGTATATCTTTTCAAGCTTGTGTTGCTTTGGGTAAATACCCAGTAGTGTGGTTGCTGAATTATACAGTAATTTTATTTTTAACGTCTTGAGGAACCTCCACGATATTTTCCACCAGTTTACATTCCCACCAACAGAGCACGAGGGTCCCTTTTTCCCCACATCCTCGCCAACACTGGTCCATGACCTTGAAGTTTGATGGTGTGGTCTACTCTCCCCTGGGGCCCTTGAACTTGACTGCCCATTGGAATCACCTGGGTAACTGAAAAAGTACTGATGGGAACTCACAGCGATTTGAGGTTGTGACTGGGGCAACAGGACTTTACAGACTTCCCAGGAGATGATTATGTGTGGCCAAGGCCAGGGACGCCAACTTTCTTAAGACCGTCCTTTATTTTTATTTTTATTTATTTTTTTTTTAATGATTTTTTATTGTATTATGTTAGTCACCATACAGTACATCCCCGGTTTCCGATGTAAGGCTCGATGATTCATTAGTTGTGTATAACACCCAGTGCACCATGCAATACGTGCCCTCCTTACTACCCATCACCGGTCTATCCCATTCCCCCACCCCCCTCCCCTCTGAAGTCCTCAGTTTGTTTCTCATAGTCCATAGTCTCTCATGTTTCATTCCCCCTTCTGATTACCCCCCCCTTTCTTTATCCCTTTCTTCCCCTACTGATTATCCTAGTTCTTATGTTCCATAGATGAGAGAAATCATATGATAGTTGTCTTTCTCTGCTTGACTTATTTCACTTAGCATTATCTCCTCCAGTGCTGTCCATGTTGCAGCAAATGTTGAGAACTCGTTCTTTCTGATAGCTGAGTAATATTCCATTGTATATATGGACCACAACTTCTTAATCCAGTCATCTGTTGCAGAGCATCTCGGCTCCTTCCACGATTTAGCTATTGTGGACATTGCTGCTATGAACATTGGGGTGCATATGGCCCTTCTCTTCACTACGTCTGTATCTTTGGGGTAAATACCCAGTAGTGCAATGGCTGGATCATAGGGTAGCTCAATTTTTAACTTTTTAAGGGACCTCCACACTGTTTTCCAGAGTGGCTGAACCAACTTGCATTCCCACCAACAATGTAGGAGGGATCCCCTTTCTCCACATCCTCTCCAACAATTGTTGTTTCTTGCCTTGTCTATTTTTGCCATTCTAACTGGCGTAAGGTGGTATCTCAGTGTGGTTTTGATTTGAATTTCCTTGATGGCTAATGATTTTGAACATTTTTTCATGTGTCTGTTAGCCATTTGTATGTCTTCATTGGAAAAGTGTCTGTTCATATCTTCTGCCCATTTTTTGATTTGTTTATTTGTTTCTCGTGTATTGAGTTTGAGAAGTTCTTTGTAGATCTTGGATACCAGTCCTTTATCTGTAGTGTCATTTGCAAATATATTCTCCCATTCTGTGGGCTGCCTCTTAGTTTTTCTGACTGTTTCCTTGGCTGTGCAGAAACTTTTAATCTTGATGAAGTCCCATAAGTTCATTTTATCTTTTGTTTCTCTTGCCTTTGGGGATGTGTCATGAAAAAGGTTGCTTTGGCCGATGTCGTAGAGGTTGTTGCCTATGTTCTCCTCTAGAATTTTGATAGATTCTTGTCTCACATTGAGGTCTTTCATCCATTTGGAGTTTATTTTTGTGTATGGTGTGAGACAGTGGTCAAGTTTCATTCTTTTGCATGTAGCTGTCCAATTTTCCCAGCACCATTTATTGAAGAGACTGTCTTTTTCCCACTGGATGTTTTTTCCTGCTTTATCAAATATTAGTTGCCCAAAGAGCCGAGGGTCCATTTCTGGGCTCTCTATTCTGTTCCATTGGTCTATGTGTCTGTTTTTGTGCCAGTACCATGCTGTCTTTGTGATCACAGCTTTGTAGTACAGCTCGAAATCCGGCATTGTGATGCCCCCAGCTTTGTTTTTCCTCTTCAACAGTTCCTTTGAGATTCGGGGCCTTTTCTGTTTCCATACAAATTTAAGGACTGTTTGTTCCAGTTCTTTGAAAAATGTCCTTGGTATTTTGATCGGGATAGCATTGAAAGTGTAGATTGCTCTGGGTAACATGGACATTTTAACTATGTTAATTCTTCCGATCCATGAGCATGGAATATCTTTCCATCTTTTTATGTCTTCCTCAATGTCTTTCAAGAGTGATTTATAGTTTCTAGAATATAGGTCCTTTACGTCTCTGGTTAAGTTAATTCCAAGGTAACGTATGGTTTTTGGGGCTATTGTAAATGGGATGGATTCCCTAATTTCTCTTTCTTCGGTCTCGTTATTCGTGTATAGAAGTGCAACTGATTTCTGAGCAAAGACCGTCCTTTATATTCCTTGCTTTGCCATGAAGCCAACAAGACTTTTTCTACCATTAAAAGAACAACCAGGAATATTTCTTTCAAGAAAACAATCCAAACCATCTTCAAAACAGAAAGGGGCTAAAGGTCCATTTGGCGCCATATATATATATATAAAATTTTTTTTTTTTTTAATTTGGAGCTGCTTTCCTTTCTGTCCTTGTCACTTTGAAGGAGGCCAGCTCCTCCTCAGAGGACGATCAGCCTTAATGCAGAAAATGTGTGCTGCTAATGCCAGCTCCTTCAGTTTCTACCAAGTGAGGATGTGTCATCAAACACGTCAGGCAGTACTTCAGCTAAATGATAGGATTCTCCAGGCACAGTCTTCTGGTGACTTTCAAAGAAACCCAGGGATTCGCTGTTCCTTGTTCAACTCATTGTGTCTTGCATTTATTAATTCTCTCACCCTTGCATTGCAATTGCACATACCCTAGACAAAAGACTTGTCAATGGGCTAAGAAACTAGAATCCCACCCAACCCAAAATAAAAGAAAGGGATAAACCTTACTCATAGACTATGTCTGTCGATGACAAGACTTTCTTGGATCATGAGTCCCTATTACAGCCCAGAGGAACATGGTTTATATCTGTCCTTTCGTCATGCTTTTGAAAATCTCTTTGAAAGAAAATTAGCATTTTTTTTTGTAACCGTGGCTTTCAAAATAAACAGTTCCTGTGTTCTCAAGGCACCGGAACTTCAGTTATCAGCCTCATGAAAAATTTTTTATCAATTAATAAAGGACCTGCTTCTTTTCTGTATAGACTTACTTCTACAAGAACTGTAATCGTGGAGGTTTAACATGAGACACCCTTTAAATTTATTCTGGGAAACAATTTAGCCTAATGCAGATCCTATCAGAAGAATGAGTTCCTATTTGCATGGGTATTTTACACTTAGATGTTGATGGCTAGGGAGCTGTGATCGCGTATAGCATAGACCACACTTCTGTTTCTCTGCTTCCTGGGAAGGCTGAGATATGCTAGGATTTTTTTTTCTTTGTTTTGTTTAAAGTTTATTTATTTATTTTGTAATCTCTACACCCAACGTGGGGTTTGAACTCATGACCCCGAGGTCAAGAATCCCATGCTTTTCCAACTGAACCAGCCAGGTCCCCATTTCATTTTTCTTCACAACAGAAAAACCTTTGGAACTTCAAATCCTGGAAAGGTTTAAGTGACCGTTTATATATGATCAAAACTCATACCATGCATTTCTAGAAAGAACGGTGATAGCAAACCTCAAGACAAGTGTACACATATCTTTTTATTGAATTCCGTTTGTTCTGTTTTGGAATAGTACCTTATCCACAGTGTATCTGGCACACAGGTGTGTGCCCTTTGTGTTTTTCTACAATGTACGATGCTGTGATTTAACCTGCAGCTGGCGAATTTTGGATGTAAAGGGCCAGATAGTAGATATTTTTGGTTTTATAGCAGTCGAGACCACTCTGTCTTAACTAGTTGCTACTGGCATAGCATGAAAACACAGACAATATGTAAACTGCAAGGGATCAGAATATGGCACTCCAAAATATGCCACTTCGGCAAATGGATTATTTTGAACTAAAAGCAATTGAGAAACAGCAGACACAAAAACTTCCCTTCCTGCACCTGCCCTCCATATACTCTGCCCAAAAGCAGAGTATAAATTTCTTGTGAGAAAGGTGCCCTCCTTTCTTTTCCTTTTACCAGGATGGGGAGAGTGACTCATCATTACAGAGGGGGCATTAATACTTAGATGAGTCTGCATAAACAGCCCTTACTAGAATAACCCTGATCTTCTGTTGTTTCCTTCATGCATTTCCTGGTCAGTGTGTATAACTTATCACCCTTTGTTAAAATGATACATAAGCCCCAAGTCTGACACCTTGTTTCAGTTTTCATTCTTTTTCTGTGAACCTCTGTTACATCAATAAACATTGTATGCCTTTTTTATTAATCCCTCTTTTGTCAGCGTAATTGCAGACCCCAGGCACTGAACCTAAGAGGATAGAGGAAAGATTATTCTTTCCCTACAATACAAACAGGCACGGCCATATTCCAGTAAAACTTAGGTGGTGGGCTGGACTTGGCCTCTGGGCTGATACAAACATTGACCACCTGGATGATGTCTTTTCAGGTTTATATTGATAGGAGGAGGAGAGCCTGGTGAGTGGATTTAATTTATTGTGATGACACCCCTCTAAAGATATCCTTGAAAGTAGTTTTGCTCTAGCAGGCACTTAACACATCGAAGTCTGCACCTGCCTCAGACTGTTCCTCAGCAGATCTAAAACTTTCTGCTACTAGAGTAGACAGACATGTTTGACCTACTTCTTTCTTACACACTGTCACAAAATCTTAATTGTGTGTCTTCCCAAGAAGACGTGGGTTCTATGATGAGAGGGGCAGTGGGTGTGTTGTTAGCCATTGTACGGCCAGCACTGAGCATAGGAACCAGTATAAAGAAGACCCTCAAATATTCATTGGCTCTGGGTTTTGTATTGACTAAGTTCAACCACACAAAATTGTCATGTGTGTTGGCTGAAAATGGTTGCATTGTATCAGTTTCTTGTGGCCCAACCTAAAATCAAAGACGGCTATGAAATCCAAAGGTGACCACTGACCATGACAGTTCCTAATAAAGATAATGGGGAGTCGTTAGAACCATGTTCTCCCCGCTCTTATGGTCACACTCTCCCATGGATAAAGCAATAAAGTCCAAATGTGTGCGTGTATCTTTTATAAGTGTTCGACACATCAGACCATTACGTAAGTCTCAAAGCACAATACCCATTCCCAGGAAGACTCCTCATTCCCGAGAGCGGATGCAGATTACTCGTCAGTGGCCTTCTTGAAAACTCAGAATTTCATTTGGAGTGGGAGGGAAACTTTTGTCAGCCTTTGTTAGCGAGTCGTTGCTTTTAGTCTGAGAATGTGCTGACAAGAGTCAGGCGCTGTGTCATTGGCACCATTTTCCATAGTGTGTTTGATTGAGGTCAGTCTCGGTGTCCTGGTTGGAGCCTTTCAGTCACTCATGCATTTCCTGGGGGCTGCCTTTGTGAAAACTAGATGGCATCCTCACTTGGACATGGTGAATGGTTACAATTGGCTGAAAATAAAAGTGAATGGAAACGAGCAAACCACCCCTGCCTCTGACATACAAACCCCCCTGTAACGTCTTAGAAAAGAACCGCATGGGGCGGGAAGCGTCAATCAAAATTCAAACTATTACGGAACTCCACCTTGAGCTGACTCACTGCATACGAAATGGAAATCTGAACCTTTCCTTCCCATTCACCCAGGGATATCTTTGCAATCCCCCCGAGCTGAGCACGTCCAATATAGGAGCCAGTAGATCTCAGAATTTTTTTTTTTAAAGATTTTATTTATTTATTTGACAGAGATAGAGACAGCCAGTGAGAGAGGGAACACAAGCAGGGGGAGTGGGAGAGGAAGAAGCAGGCTCCCAGCAGAGGAGCCTGATGTGGGGCTCGATCCCACAACGCCGGGATCACGCCCTGAGCCGAAGGCAGACGCTTAACCGCTGTGCCACCCAGGCGCCCCATCTCAGAATATTTTTAATGCCGCTGATGGCATTATAGTATTGTAAACAGAGGAGGCAACAAGGTGTGAGGACTGAACTAAGCACACTCTGACCGACTTAGGTGAAGCTTCTCCAGTTTCCTGAGAGCACAGCTGAACCATACTTAGGGAGTGTATTGTTTTTGGAAGGTGCACCTGCTTCCATAAGCTCTAAGTGAGCCCGCTGACTTTGGGATCGTCGACCACACAAGTCTATGTATCGGGTGGAGTCAGCTGTCAAGAAAAAGTTAGCACCTCTACAGGTACCCAACTGCAAGCAAAGGGAGGGTGTCCCTGGCAGTTTCAAATCCAGACACAATGTGAAGTCTCAGTCTCCTTTGACAGGTTCTGGTTGGGGAGTTTATTAACTTTGTCCCTTGCTAAGATGTCGGGCTCTGGAAAGGACAGATTGTAGCTGCGTGTAGAACAACATAGCCGTGTCCAGGTCCTGGTAGTTAATTTATATCTGTTCAGTGAACAGACACATGAATGAAAACGTACAGTAAGTGGCCGAAATGACATTGCAATTCTAGTCCTCTGACAGTAGGTGAAATCCCTTGCAATTTCCCCATTCTCTCTGTATGCTCCTTATTTAGAATAGGCTCCTGTTTTAAAATTACTTCTTAGGGACGCCTGGGTGACTCAGGCAGTGAAGCATCTGTTCCTTTGTCTCAAGTCATGATCTCAGGGTCCTGGAATTGAGTCCCACATCAGGCTCCTAGCTCTGCCTGCTTCTCCCTCTGCCTGCCACTCCCCCTGCTTGTGCGCAGGTGCTCTCTCTCTCTCTGTCTCCCTGACAAATAAATAAATACGATCTTAAATAAAAATAAAATTACTTCTTAAAGGTTCATCTTAACGTAAACATCTCTCATTTAAAAGGTATAGACTTGCAGAATGCTCTATACTGCACTTAGGATGAGACACATAACTTTGTGCCAAGCTCTCTGGTGGAACGCGAACAAGAAATCATCATAAGGTTTGAAGGGAGGCCATTTACACCATCTGAAATTTGGGGGCTGGACAACATTTTAATCGATGGAGACATGAATACAAAATCACTTCGAGGATGCTCTTATTATTTGCCTGGAATTCTAATCCATCTGTTTCTGATGGGAAAACGGAGACCCACAGGCGTGAAATGTCACAGCGTGAAGCAGACTTAACCCAAACCCAGACAGTTGCCCCTGCGCTGAACTGTGATGTGCATTTGGACCACGTGTGCATTTTCCGTCCCGTAGTCAGCTGCAGAACACGGGCTGAATGCCAGAGAGAGGAACCCAGTAATACAATTCCATGCCATCCTGTCAAATCAGCAAAAATGACCATGTGTTCATGCTGCCATCGTCTAGTGTTGGCACAGTGAGGTGGCTCACGGGAGTCTCTCCCAAAACACTGCAGATGCAGAGTCCCCTCTGAGCTGCCTCCTCTCTGGACACCACTTTCTCCATGACACACACAGCGGTGACCTCGGGACTTGCATGGTCCTGCACCATGAGGAGTGCATGTAGACGGTCTCTGACCGTTGAGGGTAAATGCGACATGCCCTCAAGTCTTCATTTAGAAAATCCCTTTTCCATTGAGTAGGGTACTCCATAGCCCCACAAGACATCCTAACAAGAGGAAAGGATGGGATTGGACAAAGAATCTGATTTCTGACTGCTAACCGTGGACATTTCTACATAACCGCGAGTGATATTATGCAAGGGATCTCTTGATCTTTAATGGGAGACATAAGGATTTTATGAAGCCGCCCTGCACTGGACAGAAAATACCTTTTGTCTGTATCCAACCAGCTGTTTGCACTGTCAGAAGCAGATCGGCCTTGCTGCCTATGATAGCTGATGCAAATAATATCTGATGGAATCGTAATTAAAACCTGGGAAGTTCATCCCACTAAAAGGTTTGCAATAGACACCATCAGCACAACGCACCAAGAGTGCATATCAGGTGCCTCTGATGGTCGTCCAGTAGCAGGAATTCCTTGTTCTTCACGATACCTGAAGATGGGTGGGATCACAGAGAAACCAGCTAATTTATTCTATCATTTAAACAACACAAGTTAACACTTCTCTTTTACTTAACCTTGAACTTTGCGGAGCAGACCCTCCCGGGCAAGGACAGTGCCGCCATCCATCGTCATAACTGAAAATCGTGTGTGCTTACACTTTATGAGGGTGGGGAAGACGTTGTAGGTCCTCAAACAGAACATGCCAATAGCTGGAAAACCAATCTTAGACTCGAAGCCAGTTGCTGAAAATGCCCTTTTCATTGCGGTCAGCTCAACTCCAAAATTAGAGGAAAAAAAAATTAAAATTAAATTAGAGAAAAATGACAAACTGCAGAGGGTTGTGTTCTTTCCTTTGCATTAACCTGAATTACTTCCCCCCCATCCCCCCACCATGCCATCTCTGTGCTCTTACTCAATTTCCATCTTCCTTCATCACCATCACTTGGGGAACGGGGGATATGTGTCTGAGCCCAAGCCTAGGAATATGGGAGGTGGGGGCTTGAGAACCTTCTGTAACTTCTTCTGTCCAAGACATTCAGATGCACCCTGAAGATCCACCTGAGAAGTTACCTCACCAGCTCAGTCACTGCTTTTCAGCCACTGGGAAGTGTTGTCTATTAAAGACTTTGTGAGCTCCCTGATAAATGCCTGTGGATCTTGCTTATTGAACTGGGCAAATCAGTGACACTCATTTCTGCTTGCTGCTGTGTTTCTATCCCCAGTCCCCTTCAAACCCTCCTGTGGGGTGCTTGTGGGGAAATTTAATCCTTCCTCAGTAATACCATAGGAAAGCTTTCTTGCTCTGGTCCTTCTTCCACCCCATGCTGTTTAATCCCCTGCCACCTTGAAATCCCCTAAATGCAAGAGGTGTGGTTCAGAGACAGTGTTTCGTGCTATAGGCTTTCTAAACTTTTTTTAATCACTTCATATTCTTTCTTATGTTAGGACTGATAATTTAGACTGTTGTCCTATGAAAGAGTACCCAACGTGACAGGAGTTCAAATAAATCTTAAGTTTACAGGTCTGTCTGCTTACTAGGAATACAGTTTCAAAGGTGAACTGATTAGAATCATCCCAGATTCCAGAACGAATGGTAAGTTAGACACGATTGCCTTTGAGAAGGTAGCAAACCTATTTATAGCTAATACACGTGCTTATAGAGGGATTTTGCAGGAAACTAAGGTTCATTGACTGACTCAGTTCCTACTCCATGTCCAAGTGAGGCATCCTATACGAACTACAGAGGCTGGTAGGTGAAAAACTGCATTTCCTAGATGCCCTTGCAGCTAGGGAAAAAAGCTACATTTCCCAGATGCCCTTGCATCTGGGTTCTGGGATGTGATTTAGGTTCACCTGTCAGATGCATTCTCTCAATACTTGCTTCACGAACTGAGTCAGGTGCTGAGAAAAGGGCAGATCTTGCAGGTGAAGTGGGGTTCTGGGTTAGGTCGTAGATGCAGCAGCTCCCGTGCCCGCCCCTCCCCCCCAGCTGTGGCGAAACTAGCATTTTCCCAGAGGGCTGTTTCAGTCCTGTTGACCTAGGGGTCCTTCCTGGAGACGTAGCCAGTGATTTGTAGACACATCTTCCATGTCAGTTGCTTTGTGCAGAAGATAGCTAGAGCAGTGCTTGTTATGAGCAACTGAACTGCAGCAGATAGTTAGGTATTCGCCATCAACAGTGTATGAATGTGTGCTCACGGGTGACGGGATGGAGGTGCAAGGGTACAACTGATAGAAATCATTTCTTGCCACATTTCATTTCTGGAAACGACCATTGGAATCGGCAGTGCTCGCACACTAGTTAAACTGAAAGTAATCGCTGGGAAGTTTAAGAAAGACTTAACTATAGTGGAATAAAAACTAAAAAGAAAAACATTTCCTCCAAGTCTTTGAGTTACTATAGGTTTGAAAAGAGAGGGGATTCTTGGATTTTGAAACAGAGTTTCAAAATGTAGTTTTGAAAACTTAGTATTGAAATTAAGTTTCAATATCCAAATCAGTGTCATCCCGCAGAGGAAAGCACAGTACAGAGTCTTCTGGAGAGAAATGTGATTATTCCCTTAGTCTCCTAAGGGACTTAAGTTAATGGTCCCAGCATACTTATTTAATCCAAGTAAGGAGGCACAGTGGGGAACTTAGCCATGGGAAAGGCAATATGCCTGCTTGAAAGAAAGGATGCCATTCCTTTTTCATACGGAGTATTTGATTGGCATGTAGATGGATCAAAATCATCAGAATGGTATGACTTCACACTTCATTTGGTGCATGTGAACACAACCTATGGTTTCCCACTTTGAGCTCATTCCTGGGCCAGTGCATGCTACACTGTACCCTCACATCTGTACCAAAAACAGAATTGTCTCCAAACAGCTGCTCATCTTCTCAATATTTTATGTCTCTATTGGTGGTCTGCTTGCTCTGTTCTTGGTCTGAAACGACTTATGGGGAATTTAACCAACAATAATCAGTGAACCCTATTAATAAAATCAGACGGGGTCCTTGATTTCTGCTTGTCGAATGATGTTTACTGCTGGATACACATGAGTTAGTTAATACAAACGCTTTCGCATAAAATGGATAAGAGATTTTTAAAACCTGTAACATAGGGGCGCCTGGGTGGCACAGCGGTTAAGCGTCTGCCTTCGGCTCAGGGCGTGGTCCCGACGTTATGGGATCGAGCCCCACATCAGGCTTCTCTGCTATGAGCCTGCTTCTTCCTCTCCCACTCCCCCTGCTTGTGTTCCCTCTCTCTCTGGCTGTCTCTATCTCTTTTGAATAAATAAATAAAATCTTTAAAAAAAATAATAAAAAATAATAAAACCTGTAACATAATGAGACCCAAGAAAGTGCTGGGGTTGGGGGGAAGAACGGATGCGCAGTCAGCATTTGTGATTCAGTAAATGCTTAGTTGGGGGGGGCGGGTACGGAAATCCTAACCATAGCATTGAGTTGAATCCTGCCAGAGGTGTTTAAACTTTAATCTTCCTGATTAGTGTTTTGCTTAATGGAAAAACAGCTGCATATTCTTAGGTCATGTCAAGATATAATGCCATTTGATGTAATGGCATCATACAAGAATAAATTGGTTGTTCCATCAATCTGAATGACAAGTTTTTCTACTGCCAGTAAAAAGCAGGTAATTACCTAGTGCCCATGGGTCTTGACAGATATCGAATACACAGTGAATGTAATATATGGTTGAGTTTTCTGCTCCTAGCACACTTTTAACATACATACGATATGACATGATGTAATTACTGACTCATTATTTGATCTTGGTGCTGATTCATTTAATAGGTTTACTTCGTAAAAAAAAAAAAAAAAAAGCAAAAAAAAACTATGAGCCGTTTGGACATTGACTTAGTCAGTGGAATCCTTTTCATGAATTGGGTGTGAACTCCTCATTGTTTGATGATGTGAATGCATTTAGGCGACCAGAGTGTTAACATTCAATGAAACAAGTGTTTATCAATGCCAATCTACTAAGCCAGAAGGATTACTTTTTAAAAAATATCTATCACCTACCTATCCATCCATCCATCCATCCATCCATTTATCCATCTATCTAGCTATTCCTCTATCTATCCTCTATCTACCTACCTATCCATCCATCTATCCATCCATCCATCCATTTATCCATCCATTCATCTATCTATCCGTCCATCCATTTAGCCATCTATCTAGCTATCTCTCTATCTCTCTATCCATCCGTCCATCCATTCATCTATCCATCCAGCTATTCCTCTATCATCTATCTATCTATCTATCTATCTATCTATCTATCTATCTATTATTGGCACTTGCCTTTATTTCGCAGTATCCCAGAACTAAAGGTGAACATAGATTCCTTACTATCTCTTTATTTTAAAAATGGGGAAAACTCAAAATGAACTATTGGGACTATATCAAAATAAAAAGCTTCTGCGCAGTGAAGGAAACAATCAACGGAACTAAGAGACAACTTACGGAGTGGGAGAAGGTATTTGCAAATGACATATCTGATAAAGGGTTAGTATCCAAAATATATAAAAAACTTATAAACCTCAACACCCAAAAAAACAAATAATGCAACTAAAAATGTACAGAAGACATGAACAGACATTTCTCTGCAGAAGACATCAAGATGGCCAACAGACACATGAAAGAATGTTCATCATCACCTTACCATCACGGAAATGTAAATCAAAACCCAGTGAGGTATATCACCTCACACCTGTCAGGATGACTAAAATCAAAGCCACAAGAAACAACTGGTGTTGGCAAGGATGTGGAGGAAGGGGAACCCTCCTACACTGTTGGTGGGAATGCAAATTGGTACAGCCACTCTAGAGAACACTATGGAGGTTCCTCAAACAGTTAAAAATAGAGCTACCCTATGACCCAGCAATTGCACTACTAGGTATTTATGCAGAGGACACAAAAATTCAGATTCGAAGGGGTACATGCACCCTGATGTTTATAGCAGTCTTATCAACAAAGCCAAACTATGGAGAGAACCCAACTGTCCATCAACCGATGAATGGATAAAGAAGATGTTTGTGTACACAATGTGTACACAATGGAATATTACTCAGTCATCAAAAGAATGAAATCTTGCCATTTGCAACAACATGGGTGGAGCTAGAGAGTATTATGCTAGCTGAAACAAGTCAGTCAGAGAAAGACAAAGACCATATGATCTACTCATGTGTGGAACTTAAGAAACAAAATAAACAAATAAAGGAGGGGGGAAGGAGAGAGGCAAACCAAGAAGCAGACTTTTAACTCTAGAGAACACACTGATGGTCACCAAAGAGGAGGTGGTAGGGGGATGGGTGAAATAGGTGGTGGGGATTAAGGAGCGCACCTGTGATGAGCACTGGCTGATTAAAATAAAAACTTCTTTAAAATGGGGAAAGCTCAGGTGCAAGGAAGAAGATGAAATGGTTAAAGTTCTTTAATAATAAACATCAAAGTCTGGAATGTATCCAAGATCTCCTGGATTATAATTCAGAGTACTTCTATGCAAAAATGTTGATAACCAAAGTGCTACACTGTTGGACATCTCCCTCAAAGCCCATATGTAGTTTCCTTTGTATTTTGGGGCTCTTAAAGATTGCCTTTCTAGCAAACTGAAGATCTTTGTTCCCATCAGATGCAACCAAGCCTGCTTTAATGAAGACACCTCGTGAAGTCGTTTAATTCATTTGATTGGGTTGAGTTGACTTTTAATGTAGGCATATGTCCCAGAGTCTGGGGACTTCCATGGGGTACATAGGACTGCCAGATCTTCCTCTGAGTTCTTACAACCTGATTTATCTGACATGCTAAGTAGACTGTTCTCTGTGATATTTGGCCGGTGGTCCCAAAAGGAATTTGCTCCAAGCACTGATGGAAATAGTGCAGTAGAACTCACCCCTTATCTTCCTGTTTTGTCAGAAAGGCTCACTGAAGCTTGTGTGAGGAGGAAATGTGACCATATTGATTTCGTGTGTGCTGATGCTCAGCTTTCTGCATTTTTATGGGTTGAATTGTATCCCCACTGCTGCCCACCCCTTTATATGTTGAAGTCCTAATCCCCAGAACCTCAGAGTGTGTCACTGTATTTGGAGATAGGGCCTTTACAGAGGTAATTGAGCTAAAATGAAGTCATTAGGGTAGACTGTAACCCAATATGACTGGCATCCTTATAAAAAGGGGAAATTTGGACACATTCATGGACAAAGAGAAGACTGTGTGAAGGCACAAGGAGAAGGTGAACCTCTATAAGCCAAAGAGAAAGGCATGGAACGGATCCCTCCTTCACAGCCCTCAGAAGGAAGTAACGCTGCCGACGCCTTGATTTCAGACTTCTAGCCCCCACAACAGTGACACAATAGATTTATGTTGTTTTAAGCCACCGCATTTGTAGTCCTTTGTTATGGCAGACAGAGGTTACTAATGTATGCATGCAGAGTCATGTTAACATGAGGGTTACAAAATCGTAGACATTCATGATTGATGAGGGCAAGCTCGCTGTTGGTGGCCCAACCCATCATGGTTTGTGTGGGAGTTTCCTGGTGGGGACATTGCAAGTCCCGAATCAGGGAAACCTCTTATTAAAGAGCAAAAAAGGACGATTGGTCGCTCTCATTGGGCACCTAAACTTACCCAGCACTGCTTCCCTCTGGTGTTCACCAGTCTGTCTCCCCGAGTTAATTTCTTTGTTCTCAAGAGTAGCCTGTCAAAATGAAGAGTGGCAGACGTGGCCTTGGGAGGAATATGGCTCAGTGATTAGGACAGGTCTTGTGAGTGCCTGGCATCCTTCAGGGCTTATTCAAAAGTGCTGATGAAAAGACTTCCTGTTTCAAAACAGATTCCCCATAGTCCTGCAATCATCTACAATTCCACAGCCCTTTGGACTTGCCATAGATTTTTCAGCGTCAGAGACTATTTTAGGTCAGATTTCCTGGAAGTGGAGCTTGAGCTGAGGAGTCACGGGCAAGTGATTTACTGATGGAGGGCTCTGAGGGGAAACGTCCCAGGAGGTGTGGGAAGCAGAAGAAGCAGGGAAAGAACATAGACGGGGTCTCACTGCAGCTGAGCTTGTCTGAACTTGATCCCATGAGTGGCTCTGGAACACAAGTAGTGCTGTGGATATGCCCCACCTTGTTCCAAAATTTAACCATTTTTCAGTGTCCAGTTCAGTGACATTAACTACCTTGATATTTTTGTGTGACCATCACCACCATGCATGTCCAAAGCACTTTATCATCTTGCATACCTGAAACCTTGTCCCCATTAAACAACAACTCCCCATGTCCCTTTTTCCCTTCATCTCTTCCAACTGCTATTCTACCTTTTTGTGTCTATGACTTTGACTCTTCAAGCTACCTCATATAAGTGGACTCATGCAGTATTTGTCTTTTTGTATGTGGCTGATTTCACTTAGTATAATGTCCTCAGGTATCATCCATCTTGTAGCAGGTGTCAGAATGTCCTTCCTTTTCAAGGCGGGGTCATACTGTATTATAGTATAGATCACATTTTGGTGGATACTTGGCTTGCTTCCACCTTTCGGCCATTGTGAATAATGCTGCTGTATGAACATGGATGTAAGATATCATTCAAGATCCTGCTTGTATTTGAGTACATACTCAGAAGTGGGATTGCTGGATCACGTGGTAGTTTCATTCTTAATTATTTTGAGGAACCGCCATATTGTTTTCCATAGCACCTTCATCATTTTACATTGCCTGCAAGAGTGCCCAGGGGTCCCTTTTTCTTTATATCCTCACCAATATTTGCTATTTTCTGTTTGTTTGTTTGTTTGTTTGTTTGTTTTAAAGACTTCTTTATTTGAGAGAGAGAAAGAGAGAGAGTACATGCAGAAGGAGAGGGAAAGGAAGAGAAGCAGACTCCCTGCTGAACATGGAGCCCAACGGAGGGCTCCATCCCATGACCCTGAGATCATGACCTGAGCTGACATCAACAGTCAGATGCCCAAAGGACTGAGACACCCAAGCACCCCAGTTAGTTTGTTTTGTATAGTAGTCATCTTGGTGTGTGTGAGCTGGTCTCTCACTTGCCTGATGATCAGTGATGTTGAGCTTCCTTTTACACTTTTGTTGGATACTACGTGACTTTTGAGGCCAGATTATAAAAGGCCAATGTCCCCCTGATTTGCTGATACACTCACTTTTGGAGCCTTAATTCATCACACATGAGTCCAGCATGCTGGGAGGAAGCCCAAGCTTCCTGGAGAGGCCACATGTGGTGCTCCCATCAAGGGTCCCATCTGAGCACGGGAGTCTTCCCAGCCCAGGCACCAGTCTAGTGAGTGAAGAAGCCTCCAGGGAATTCCAATAACCAGTTCTTCAGGTCACTTGAGGTCATTTGAACCTTCCAACTGAGACCCCAATCGTCATGGAACAGGACAAGCTATGATTACTCTGCTGAGTCCAAATTCCGAACCTACACAGATTATGACTCTAATAAAATGATTAAATTTTTTTTGTCCCTAAATCTATGGGGGGGGGGACTTCTCTATACAGCAGTGGATAACTGGACCGTGGTCCTATCAGTCATTGGCTTTGAACCACTTCTGGGGAGGAATGTTACCTCCCAGATATTTTCCATTTGGCTGAGAGCAGCTGGTATAGCTCTGAGCTTGTAGCAGCCAATATTCTTCTCAGCTGGAGAGTGGGTACCCAAAGGGTAGAGAGTGAATCTGGATGGGCCACCAACAGTATCTGTTATCCACCGACTAGTATCTACTAACACCTCTAGTAATTCATCTTGCCTAGGTTAGAGATTAATATTTTGCCATGCAATTAACAGTGCCAAGTTGAAAATAGATTGGAAAAGTGAGTGAGGACCAAGACAAAACCAAAACAGGGAAGGTGAGTAATGGGCTAAGCCCGTAATGGCCGTATTTCACAATTCTTCCTAGTACTAGGCTGCTGGTTCCTCATTTAAAGACGTACAAGGACAGCTAAAACAGTAGTTAGAAAATCACTAGAAAAGACTATTTTTGCAGCTGACATAGACATTTGCAGAAATGTTCTTAAGACTATAAAGATGTCAGAAGAAATGAAGCAGGCTTCCTATTTAGAGCAAGACAGTAGGAACAGAAACACCTTCTAGCAGCCTAAGACACTTGTGTAGAGAAACACAAAGCCAACTTTAAAACAAATGCTAAATGCTCATCTGAATCTTTCCCCCACCATACAGCTTAGGTGATGTGATGGAAAAATTGTCATGAGAAGTCCTCAAATTTTTATAGAGCCTCAGAATGTGATTATAGGACAGTCAGTCCATTCATATTCTGACCATAAACTTTCTACTCAAAGACTATGCTCTATTGCTAATCTTCTTGAACCTTTAGACCTGGTCAATAAAATCTTAATCATGAATATGGAACACAGGGTGCCCTTCGTCAAGCCACTCAGCTTTGAGCTCTTGATAAATATCACTGCTTCTGAGAGATCTTTCCTGACCATCCATCCACCAAAGTCTCCTCCCAGGATCATTGCATGAAGTTATATATATTCTACTTAATGCTCAGCACTTAACGCTGTCTGTTACTTCTCCTATCCATTAAATTGTTGCCTACCTCTGCCTCCTGCACAAACACCACCTCCACCTAAACCAACACCACTTCTCCATTGGCTTCAAAAAACCAAAGGATGGCAAGGGCATTGTTTTCCTTTATCACTGCTGAATCTACAATGCTGGAGTCCTACCCAGCTCAAAGAAGGCAGTAGGTAAATAAGTGTTCGTTGTGGAACCAGGAGACAATAGGGATCCTGCAGTGTTGACAATACCTTTGAAGGGTTGGGGCAGTGTGTCTGGGGAAACTTTGGTACACCGACTTAGATCTCATTTCCAGGGGATTTTAGAGTTCTCAGCAATCGGAAAAGGTAGACCCTGGTGGGAATATACAGTACCGGAGAGATTCTCAGAATATTACCAGTGCCTTCCCCAGAGCAATGAAAAGAATCTGAAAACACTGTGACTATGGCTACCCCACTTCTTCCCCTGCCTGAAATCCATGGCCATCGTCTAATGTGACCTCAGACCCACCCACTGGGGCCCAGTGGACTTCTTTTAATTATCCAGGTCAAGTTTCATTTATAGAGCAAGTTATGTGATGTCTGTCTTTCCCAGAGTGCTACAGCACTTTGTTCCTCTCTGCCATAATGTGACTTCCACATAGCTGAGCCTCTCATCTATCTAGATAACTTCTGTGCCCCCCACCCAAGTCCCTGAATGGCGGCTATTGCAGAGAACGCTGTCACATATATTTGTCAAAAGAATTGAATGGATCTGTGATATGCTCTTCTCCTTGGACTGGGACTTCCCTGGTCTTCACCTTCTTTGTAATGGTCTTTGTAAGACACCAAGAGAGACACAACTGGCACATGCAGTCCTTTGTGAGAATAACAAGGAGGCACCATCCTCCAAAGACAAGTCACAAAAATGGCACCCCTTTCTTGTGACACTGCAGGTCAACATGGGCTCTATTTCCTCTTGCCCTTCACCCTTTGTCAGCCGGCACTTTTTGAGCTCTTGTAGGGGAAACCACTTCCCCAACTCTATGAGCTGCCCTGGAGCTAAATAAGGATCTGTACGTTGCATGAATTTTCTTTCTTTGGTATTTAAAATATGCTTTTCCAAGGGAACCATCCTTATAGCACACATTAGATGAAAAGCAATAACTTTTAGGAATATTTGAATTTAGTTTCTATTTGTTAACTTAACAAATGTTATTAACCGTGGGCTATTTCATGTTCTGTGGTGCCGTGGAGGTAGCACAAAAAAACAAAAACATAAATGTTAATGAAAACAAACTTTGCTTCCTATCACTTTTGGTAGTTGTTTTGAAAGCAGATTTGATTTCATATTTGACTTCTAATATACTTCTAACCTCCCGTCCCCAATAAAAGAAATATGTGTGTTTTGGGATCTAAGTCAAGTTAATGTGCTTAGATGTATATGTTTACTTGTGAAGTTTGTGTAAATTTCTTCCGTTCTTTGCATGTCTGCCATGATAGCCATATATGAGGGAACGCCCAATCAAATAACAATTAATTCCTTTGCCTAGGAAAAATGTTACACCCTTATTTAAAACTCAGTGACCCATTCACATATTTTTAAAAGAAAACGTGACTTTCTGAAAGTGGAAACTCTGGAAAATGTTGCTAATGGTAAAAACATTTAGTGCTGAATACTCATTCTGTTCCCCAAATTGACCCATTTACCAAGTGACTGAAAGCATTACAATGTTTCTTGGCTTCTCTTCTTATGCATGTTTTATGGGAAAAATCATCCTCTGCTCTGTGCAACATTTGCAAGTCTCTGAATGAGACAGCATTTATACACATATGGTGGAAAGGATTTCTAATGCAGAAGTTGAAGATGGTAGTTTGTAGATGCTTGTCTTGGACAGAGCCGTGATTGGGAAGAAGACATTTACTGCTTTAGTTGGGCATTTTTTCCTTAGAATTTATGGTTTCATCAAACACAATGACATTAACAACCAAAGAGAATTATAATAAAAGGAGGCCGAGGTAGGCAAAATAATGCCCCCCCCCCCACGTCTATGTCTTCATCCCCAGCACCTGTGAATATGTTGTCTTCCTTAGGTGGCAAGGAAGGAATTAAGGTTGCACATAGAATTAAGGTCACTAGTCATCTGACCTTAAGACAGGGATATTGTCTTGGATGATCCATTTGGGCCCAGTTGAATCACAGGATGTTCTTACACATGAGGAGAAAAAAGAAGGCAGAAGAATCAGAGGTGGTTTGAGAAAGGCTTGACCAATTGTTGTTGGCTTTGCAGATGGAAGGGAGCTGTGCCCCAAGGAATGAGGAGACTCTAGATGCTGGAAAAGACTAGGAAATAGATTCCCTCAAAGTCTGCAGAATAAATGAATCCTTGCTGACCCTTAGATTTTAGCCCAGCAAAATCTATTTCAAACTTCTCTTCTCCAGGACTGTAAAATGGTAAATTTGTGTTGTTTTAAGCCACTAACTCTGTGGTAATTTGTTACAGCAGGCATAGGAAGCCAATACAGGCTTCTCCTTCAATTAGGGGAATAAAGGACAAAGACATCATGAGTAGGAAATAAGAGCATTTCTTGGAAAATAGTTGTTTTTGTAGGGATAGGTGGTTCCAGAAAGGCAGGGCTGGACCTAGACCAACTTGTCATTTTCCCAGGACTTGAAATATCAACTAGTTCCAAAGTACTTCTGTTATCATTTTAACGTCATCTACGCTCAACTTCCCAGAATGTTCCTCCACATGAGTGAGAAATAAGGACCCCAATAGAGAACACCTGCCTTGCTTTGAGGATCAGGATGGGTGTAGCATGTAACAAAAAGGAATTGACAATCTCAGAAACATCAATGGAAGATATTCCCTTCTCTGTCCTAAAACCCATTCACTAATTTCAGCTCCATCACACACCATGGTTCACCCCAAGATAAGCTAGATTTGCATGATCCAGTATGGCAGCCACTCACCCCATGTGGCTTTTAGCACTTGTAATGTGTCGAATCCCAACTGAGATGTGCTCCAAGTGCAAAGTACAAACTAAATTTCAATGGCTTAGTACAAAAAAAAAAAAAAAAAAAGAATGTAAAGTATCTCAATGATATCTAAAATATTGTTCACACATTGAAATGCTTTGGGTATATTGGTTTGCATAAAATATACTATTAAATTTAGCTGTTTCCTTTTCCCTTTTTTTAGATGGAGCTACTCAAAAATTTAAAGTCACATACATGGCTTGTATGTGTGGCTTTCATTGTATTTCTACTGGGCGGTGATAGTCTTGAACAGAATTGCAAATGACCACAACCCCGGCCTATTACCTCTAGAAATTAATTGTCGCTAGATACTGGCAGTGTTGATTATAAATATTTGAAATGTCAAACTGTAAGTCTGATCGCAGGAAAAGCCCTCTGAAAATCATGCCATTGGGTCTAAAATATATATAGGCTGTGAGTTGTGCCTATATACCCTCTACGTTGACCCCCAAACCCCCAGGGAAATTTAGATGCCTGGTCCTCTTCCTGTAGAGAATGTACCGCAAGTTATTCAGAATGAATTAAGAAGATATAAAAGGAGCATAGGAGATACAGAGTATCTTTCAGTGGTTCTTTTTATAATTTTCAACTTAATGACTCATTTTGCGTGCTGTCTAATCTTAAGATGATGTGAAAAAAATGGTTCTAAAATTTCATTTCTTCTTTCAGTCTTTTGAATGAAAAGTGAGCATCTTTTGGGATTTCGGTGCATGTCCCTCTGTTCACAGGAGCTAAACATTTAGGAGACTGTTTATCTATCTATATTCCCGTTCATCCACATCGTTAAACACATTTGTTTAACAAAATAACGACTGAGTGCTTTCTGTGGATGAGGCAAATTGCCAACAAAGGAAACCTAGAGTCTACCTCTGTGGTCTTCCGATTCTAGTGGGGGAGGTGATCAGGGAGAATTCTGGGGTGCCCAGGAGCACAGACCTGGGGTGCTTTCACATCTGGTTATAGTGCAGAAGCCCAAGTAGAATGTACAGAAATTTCCTTAGCATTCTGAGCATTTGAAAATAGGAGCTCAAAATAAATGGGTCGGGGAGCACTTTCAGCGTGGTGCCCTAAGCCTCTTGAAGCTTCTGTAGGTGCCCAACCCTCATCCCGTCGGCCTGCCCGAGTTCACCAGCAGGTGGAGTGGACAAGGGCTTTCCGCAGGCCGACAGCATCTCAGTCAAGTTCTTCTGTCTCCCTTCTCAGCGTGGGGCTGTGTGGATGGGTCAAATGCTTTAGCCTCCTGTCCTGGGGCAGGGGTGATATTTTCAAGACCACATCTTCCCTCTGAAGGACTTCCCCCAGAATGACTGGAGCCCCAGTGACTGGCCGAGTTAGCCTCTTACTAACACATCCTCTTTGGCTCATCTCCTTCTGTCACTTTCTCTGCTTCTTAATTTATGCTTCCTGGAATCATCTCGTGAATAAACTCTCTACACCCAACTCCTTGTCTCAGGGTCCGCTCCCGGGAAAACTCAAACAAAGACATCCATAAGAATAAGATGCTACATCAAGACTTTTGAGCCAGTATTAGCAGAATTTCAAAGCATGCCTAGGCTCTGAGATGCTGATACATGCACATTCCAAATATCATAATGTTTGATTAATAGTAGGTAATATTAATGGCATATGGAATCATGCCACCTTAACCGTTGCTATGTAACATTACAAAATTTATTAAGAAGATGTTGGGGAGAAGGTAATGGGGACAGACCAAAAGTCCCATACACAGTTAAGAATCCCACCTAAAGAATTAACTAGAAACTCTCTCAGGGCCCCTGGGTGGCTCAGTTTGTTAAGCGGCCAAATCTTGCTTTCAGCTCAGGTCATAATCTCAGGGTCATGAGATCGAGCCCTACATCAGTCTCCATGTTCAGCCGGGAGTCTGCTTGAGACTCTCTCTCTCCCTGTCCCTCTGTCCCTCCCCCCAGCATGCAGTAGCTCTAGCTGTCTCTGTCTCTAAAATAAATAGATTAAAATTTGTTTAAAAAACTACATCTGGAAACCCTCTCTATTCTTACAGCACTTCAAATATGGGAGCACAGATCTTGCTTTTTATCGTGTGGGAGTATATAAGGGGCTAGTAAAGTCTTGAAAGCCATGAGCAGTATTGGGGACTTGAACCTTGAAATCCACTGGAGGCAGATCAGAGACTTGGCTCCTCCGTGGAAACATAAGTCGTGCACCAACTGCAAATGGAATAGAAGGTATTACCCGATGAAACTTTCATTAGATCTCTCTATACTAAAGTCAATATAGATGGGATTTTCAAGGCTTTTATTGCATTGGAAAATGTCTGCATATGCAAATATGGCCACAGGGTTCAAGTCAGCTATATTTCTCTCTCTATAAAATCCCAGGAAAATTACTCAGATTTATAGCAATAAAGCTATCCACATGGTGGTGCCTATTCCTTTTCTTATAGTGTAACTGTACACTTGTTTACCTGTCTTTATCTCTCTAGGGTTGAGCACTCTGTGACAATAGACTGCCCACCACTGAAATCATAATACTGTTTTGGAAAGTGAGGTGGTAACCTAACTAACGTATCTTCCAAAAACAGAAGCATTTATTAGGAGGCAGAGTGGGAAAGTAGTAACAGTATAGGCTTGGAAGCAAACTGCTGGGTTCCAATCCCGGCTCAACCCTGAGCAGATCAGTCTGTGCCCCACTTTGTTCAACTGGAAAAATGGGATTCACGTGACTGTCTACCTCCAAATGAGTAGCGCAGACCCCACAAATTAAGACCCAAAGAAGACTGTCCTAACTTCAGATGCCAGCCTGTATGTAGGTCCCCAGGCCACCCACATTTTGGACCAACTGGCTATGAATTCAGGAGGGTTCTCACAAATCCCTCGGGTTCTCAAATTCACTAGAGTGACTCACAGAACTCAGGAAAGGACCGTACTTACAATGGCCATTTTATTATAAAGGATGCATGTAAGCTGAGGTCTGGGAAGGAGTGCAAAGCTTCTGAGCCCTCTCCCCATGGAATCAGCACTCACCACCCCAGAACACCACAGTGTTCACAAGCCAGGAGGATCCTCTGAGCTTCTCTGTCTACAATTCTTATGGGGGTTCCATCTGGCAGGCAAGACTGAATTGCATCATTGGCCACATATAGGGATTCAATGTCCAGCTTCCTCTCCTACCCAGGAGCTGGGCAGCTGAAAGCCCCAAGACTCTGAACATGTATTTGATCTTTCTGGTGACCAGCATCCCTTCCTGAAGCTATCCGTGAGTCACCTCATCTGAATAACAAAGATACTCCTGTCACTCAAGACATTCCAAGGATTTTAGACAGCTGTGCCCAGAACCTAGGCTCCAAGACCCCACAAATGACTTATTATCCCATGTGTGTCAAGGATGTACACTTAAGGCTGGCATACAGTGAGTGGCCAATATGTGGCAGCCGAAGTTGGAGTAGAAAGGGGACAGAGTATCAAGGGACATATTTCATCTCATCTTAAAGTCTTCTTAATTTGAAACATGTTCAGGCGCATTTAAGTTTCTCTGTTTCCACTATTCTGTCCACTCAGAAGAAATTCTATGAGAACAAATTTACCAACTCTTTCCGTGCTCCTCCAAATATTTGCTCCTATTTGGTTCCCCTAGTTTATCACATTATTTTCTGTTTGTTCTATTCCTCATTTCTTTGGGGAACATTTTTATTCTTCAGTCTGTCTGCTTCAAGAACTTTTCCTGTGCCCCGCAGTAAATGCTCAGTGATTTTATTTTGAACAACTGAATCAATATTTGCTGAATTTCCTCAGATTTTAACCTTTTGCTTTCATTCTTAGCAGATATGTATGGAATGAACATGTGTATTCTTTCATTTAATACATCTTTATCCATTATAGCAGCCAGATGAAAACCATCTCAATTTCCTAGTGACTGGCCATGGTTTCCTAATTAAAACTATTTGATACAAGGTATAAACAAATTTTAATTTAATTTGAATATATGTGTGTGTGCTGGAACATCTGACTTCTTAATTGGCTAGTTTAAATCAAAATGTCAGGAATCAGGTAGAAAATCAAAACTAAAACAAGAAAATGGGACCCATGGTGGATATAAATCAGCTATAATCTGTTTCATTAAACCGCTGACCCATCCTGGCTGAGTTATTGCATTTTTCACAATCTATGGATTCCAGAGAGTTGCTATGTTCTACATTTAGACATAGTGTGATTTATTCAGAGGGTCCTTCCCACAATCAGATTTGAGGTGTGGAATTTCAAATATTCTTGGGATACACTGCCAACATCTACTGATAATTAATATGAAGGCTAGTGAAGAGGAAGATGGTCAATTGCAATATCACTTCAAGGCCAGCACCATACAATAGGTCAATGAAACAGTCTTGTGTGAAGGGCATGAACATTGAGTATGACTTTTTTGCATGTGTGTTTGCTTAGAGTCTGGATTCGACATTGAGTATGACTTTTTTGCATGTGTGTTTGCTTAGAGTCTGGATTCCAGAGCTGAAAATGATCAGTAATCATCAGCGATGTTTAGAGAGCCTTCAGGGGAGCCTTCTGGGGGAGATAGAGAAGGAGGTGTTGTAGGAGAAAGGGTGGTATATTTGACAGGGTTCTCCAGAGAAACTGAACCAACAGGAGATATATAAAAGAGATTTAGTATAAAGAATTGAGTCTCATGATTGTGGAGGCTGAGAAGTCCCATGACCTGTCATCTGCAAGGTAGAGACCCAGGAAAACCAATGGGGTTGTTCTAGTCCAAGTCTTAAGGACTGAGACCCAGGATGACCAATGATATGTCTCAATCTGAGCCTGACGGTCTGAGTACTAGAAGAATCCATGGTGTAAGTTCCAGTCTGATGGGAGAAGAAGACCCATGTCCCATGTCAAATGGGCAGGCAGAGTTCCCTCCTACTTAGTTTTTTGTTGTTCTATTCACGTCTTCGGCTGACTCTATGAGAGCCACCTGCACGGACAAGGCAGTCTGCTTTACTACTGATTCAAATGTTAATCTCATCCCGAAACACCCTCACAGACACACCCAGAATTATGTTTGACCAAATATCTAGGCACCCCTGGCTCAATCAAATGGCCACATAAGATTAGCCCTCACAAGTCTTGGAGAGGTGTCCAGGTACCCCCATCCCCTCTTTAAACAGAGTGGGTTTCTTTTCCCTATTGCCCCTTTACAGTTCCTACAGAGTTTGAATGCACAGAGAAGACATCACCCTACAATATTAGGAAGTAGGTCAAGTGTGTGCTCTATTATTCTAACCTCAAAACCACAGGGCTTCCCAGGAGCTCTAGTTAATGTCTGTTCTCCCTCTTTTCCCTTAGTCCATCCCCTCCCTTATTGCAAGCCACACTTGCTCCTAAATTTATTTTTCATTCTAAGGCATAAATATTTGAAAAAGGTCAAGAGCAACATTTTCCATGACTTGTACTGAGGAACATTAGCCTTGATTGATAGAGGCTTCTTGAAGGAAGTTTGTGAGACCAAATAAAACTGAGAAATGTTCTAATGTCTACTCTCGTGATGTGGTATTAGCATATTGAAGATATACAAATCAAGAAGTCAGAGATAAGAAACTGACTGAAGCTTGAAACTTAAAATTTTTCCGACTTACCAGATTACAGTGCCTTTCTTTCTCTCTTTCCTAGCATCTATTAGTGTCTTTTGAAACTCTTGTTCTCTTCACCATAATTTGAGCAATGCTGGTCAAAAGTGATCTGGCAATCTAGAGTGATATTTGTATGGAATATGCAGCAAGACTTTATTTTTTTAAAGATTTTATTTATTTGAGAGAGAGAGAGAGCACAAGAAGGGGGAGCAGCAGGCAGTAGAAAGGGGAGAGGAAGAAGCAGATTCCCTGCCGAGCAGGGAGCCTAATGCGAGGCTCGATCCCAGGACCCCAGGAGCATGACCTGAGCTGAAGGCAGACACTCAACCGACTGAGTCTCCCAGGTGCCTGCGAGCAAGACTTTAAACTCAAGAGTCAGTATTTACTGCGGTGGTCTGTAGGACATAGCGTGGCTACACGTCTTGGAAAGTGGAGCCTACGATTTCGCTGGCTGCTTTGGGAGAAATGCAGCTCAGAATAAGGTTAAAGAGGATGAACAAAGATGCAACATTGATTCAAATTCAACTCTACTTTATAGTAACACAGTTGGTGCCTTGGTATTCTTTGGTGAGAACCACTCATTGACATGAATTTTTTAGAAATGGCTCAACCCTGTATCAAAAACACGCATTTCAGTTTTCTAAGCCTAAAAGGAAAAGGAAACCCGTAGAACAATTTTGACTATCTGAGATGGCTGTTGATATGTAGTTCTACATTTCTAGCAGATTTTTCTCTGATTCTGAATGTTTTCAGATTTCGGAGCCTACTTCCTTTAAATTATATGTATACTACAATTGCTCTGGGCTGAAGTCACCAGTGAGTCAGAGTGTTAAAAAAGAACTACATGCAAAAGGAGGATGGTCTTCAATATACACATGATGAAGGTTGAAAACTGAAGGAGGTAGAATATTACTTGTTCATAAAAGGAATGAAGTCCTGACCTATGCTACGACATAGATGAACCTTAAAAGCGTTATGCTGAGTGAAAGGAGCCAGTCACATAAGGCCACATAGCCCATGGTTCTATTTATATGAAATGTCCAGAATGGACAAATGTGTAGAGACAGACAGCAGATTAGTGGTTTCCGGGGGTTGTAGGCTGTGGGGGGGAATGGGGACGGATTACTTATGAGGTCAGCATTTCCTTCTGAGGGGGTGAGCAGGTCTGCAACAAGACTGCATGACACTGTGACTGCACTATATGCCATGGAGTTATGTGTATATTTTGAAATGGTTAATTTTACGTTGTGTAAATTTGTTTTTCTAAAGATTTTATTTATTTATTTGACAGAGATAGAGACAGCCAGCGAGAGAGGGAACACAAGCAGGGGGAGTGGGAGAGGAAGAAGCAGGCTCCTAGCGGAGGAGCCTGATGTGGGGCTCGATCCCATAACGCCGGGATCACGCCCTGAGCCGAAGGCAGACGCTTAACCGCTGTGCCACCCAGGCACCCCTACGTTGTGTAAATTTAACCTTAGTTTGCAAAAGAAAAATCTAAAGGGCAAAACATGTTAAGACTTGATAAGATCACTTATTTTTCACTAATACTAATGACTCTGGACATGCAATCTAGGGGAGAAATTTTTACCATGTGCCAGAGAATCCCCTTCAGTTGCCATATAATGAATATGTCACACACACAAGGAATTTAAAATATTTATCTCTTTATTTTTTTTTAAAAGGAGCCACACTTTTGTTTTCCCTCTCTCTGAATAAGATGGTAAGAGCTTTACTTTGCAATTGTGGTTTTGAGAGGGACTTTGTGATAATTTAGTGTTTTATAGAACTCCTGCACTTTTTTGGCTACAAATAGGCCTTGGGGAGAGCAGTAGTCGTTGAGCTGGATGGCCTGTCCTATTCCTGGTGGGTCCTATGCCCATTGGCTGTGGCTTGTCTACTGGGGGAGCAATACCTCCTCCAGCCTGGAAATCACGTCCTAAGCCCCGGCTGTGCTATGGGCCAGCAAAGGGATGCAGAGTACCATCAGGCACATGGGGCTGTGCTACTTTCCTCTCCCTCATACAGGAACATACGACATTCTAATTTGTGGGGTGAGCCTGGAGAGGTGTGTTCCTCTGCCAGATGACACTGGGATACCTCACAGGAGCGCCGCACCTGCACATAGACCGTGCTTTCTCTCTTACCTCTCCCGCAGCCACATGGGGAAGGGCCTCCCAGAATTACCCAAGCCTGCTGTTCACATGCAGCTTCTTTGCCCACGTGGCCATCCTCGTGTACATGATGTCCTCAGCAGTCCCGAGGAACACTCCAGAAGCTGAATTTGACAGACAGAAATGGAGAAATCTGCATGTCCCTTAACAGATGTCTCCACTTTGTCATCCCACACAGAACGCGCACAAACACCCACTTTGCCACTGGGAATAGTCAAGATTGCTTAGAATCAGGGCATCCTAGACAGAGAGGATCCCTGTGGGAGGCTTGCTCTTTCTCCATCGATTCATCGACAAAGGGACTGGTGGCTTGGAAAAGGAGTTTTGCTGTTTCGGAGTAGGGCACGAGTAGAAATGATGTCCCTGACTCTAAGTTTGGACTGGCTGATGCCTGGGATAAGGTGATGCCTACATTCATTCCCCTTACATTCCCCAGTCCTAGAGGAACAGCTGGTGTTCTTGTGGTGGTAATTCTTGTGGCCACAGCATAGAAGGTCTATAGGGTAGAGTCGATCACTGTGTATTACCTATAACAGGCTTAAAACCCCTCTATAATTATAAAGACTGTGAAATAGCATTTCAAAATACTGTCATTCATGGGGTTTCGTTTATGAGCTTAGCATCCTCTTCCCCCCCAACTCCTATGTCTCGCTCTCCCTCCCCCTCTCCATCCCTCTCCGCTCCAAGGAAGCTCATAGTAAAATTCTGTCCACGCTTTATTTTCGCAATGACAAAGTGCCACCTGCGATACGTACATCATCACCGGCACGTCTGCAATCTTTGGTAATGAGATTCAGAGCAGAAGAAATGAAGGATAGCGCCTAATTGCTTTCGCTTCTCTGGAGTTCCTCAGAGAAATGTTAACATCTGGCATTGTATCATTGCTTGAAAGGTGATTGGGTTTTCTGAGAGTAGCTCTTTCCTGATTTTGCAAATTCTCCTCCCTCTTCAGAGATGCTTCAGATTTCAAGAAAGGAAGTGATCTTCTTTTCATGTGAATGTGATTTTGGGGTGAAAAGGAGGGGAGCACGGGTTCTAGGAGGTATCTTTCCTTAATGCATGACAATTTTCCAGGGATAAAGATTTTTTAAAAAATATATACATGTCTATATGATTACAATGTCTATATATAAGTTAGATGCCTGGAAGATTTGATTAAAAATTCAGTTTTCAAAATATTCCATTGATTTTCAGTGTATCTTTGTCCCTAAAGAGGCTGCACTATTGTTGTCGGATGAATAACCATGTGGCTGTATATTTTATTTTTCTGTATACATCATGTACACATTAGGTTGTATGCATTGGTTGTTAGGCTCAGATTATTTTTTTTAATACACATCTCCTCAGGGTGATGGTGGTGTCCGCTACCTTTATTTTAATGGGTATATTTGGTAATAGCAAATATACATGGCAATACATCTTTGGAGAGACCCTAAGGAATGCTTCTAACTTTTCTCTTCTTCAGGGATCATGAGCAAATACATTATGAGGCTCCAAAGTATTAGGTTGTAAAATTTAGAATAATGTTGTTTATAAGGTGAATTCCTAGACCAGACTTCCCCTTTATTATTCTTTCTCACGTGCGTGTTCTGCTCATAGGTGCTACCCGCCTGGCTTGAGATTCACAGGTAGTTTATCATTTAGATTAATTAAATACTCCAGTTCTGTGGTTTTCTTTACGATCTGTGACAAATTGGTGTTGGCTGGAATCTCCATTTTCAGTTTAAGGACAGTAATCCTTTACCCCACGACAGCATCTGTAACAACCACCACCACCATCTCCAGCCTTGCTCTATCAGTGCCGTTCCTAAAACGGATGTGAAAGTAGCAAAGTCCTTTGCCAACTGGATATTAAGTTCCTAAACAGCTGACATGTGCTGCATTTTTCTGTCCAAAGACACTGAGCAGAGCCTGATGACCGTAGAGTGTGTTGAAAATGTTCATGGAAATGTGCACACTCGTGTAAGTTTCAGCGGCATGCTGCTCGATGACACTGGGGGCTTTGAAATCCTTGTTCTTTCAGAACTGCAATCTCCACCTATTTTTACCCGTGTTCCCCCTCTTCTAGAAACACACTGAGTGTGCCCACAGAATGGAATGTTAGGTCTTGCTCCAAAGCAAAACTAGAGAAAGTCATGTGCATCGTAAGAAAGGCAAATCAAAAGCTACTCTAAACCTCCAAGAAATTTCTACTTTGATTTGTGATGTTAGCAATATGATATCTTCCATGTTTTGAATAGAAATGGTCCAGGAGGGGCGCCTGGGTGGCACAGCGGTTAAGCGTCTGCCTTCGACTCAGGGTGTGATCCCAGCGTTATGGGATCGAGCCCCACATCAGGCTCCTCCGCTATGAGCCTGCTTCTTCCTCTCCCACTCCCCCTGCTTGTGTTCCCTCTCTCACTGGCTGTCTCTCTCTCTGTCAAATAAATAAATAAAATCTTAAAAAAAAAAAAAAAGAAAGAAAGAAATGGTCCAGGAATATAGAACCCTGTGTGGTGAGTTTGACCAGAGCAGCATTGTTTGGGTTACACAAGAGGAGACAGAGAGGTTGAGTGATTTGCCCAGGATCACACAGCTCAAGAGTGAAGAATCCAGTGTGTTCCTGCAGAGCTCTTCCTGCTCTTTGTGCTGGGCCAGATGTCCATGACTTGAAGTTTTCCTAAGACGGCCCAAGTTGGATCTAAAAACCAACTTATGGGTAGATAGTAATGAAGTGGTGCCCATTTATGAGAAGACATCCAAGCCAGGACACAGTTGCCAGTCGTGGGTGGTGAATGTTGGGGGACCCTGAGAAACTTGGCATTTCCCAGAGGTAGTTTGCAAAGATGCCCAAGACCATCGGTGCAATTTTCTGATAAAATACGTGAGAAATTGTGAGGTCATGGATGACACCCCAGACATAGGTTGTTCATCCGAGGCCAGAGTTTATCAGTCTGTGGGGATTAATGCTCCAATAAATAAATGGGTAAGTGAATCCTAGGGAGAGTGGAGGAAACCCAGAACATGGAAGACTTCAGAAGTATCTTTGATGGGGTTCAAGCAGATCAATATACTGTTGATTTACACAGATGTGGAGAAAGGAGAGCCATCCCTTTTTTCTGTGGAGGAAGTTCATATACTTCCACCAAGAGAACATGGGTGGAAAGATTGTTAGGATACTGTCAGGTGAAGGTGTGAAAGATGTGGCAAAAATCAATAATCCAGTGTGTACTGGGAGCAAAAAATGTGATGGAGTCTAACCCTTGGTGATGTGAGTTGATTTTGAGGGAGAAGTAGGGGCAAGCTTGGCTTTAGAGAGAGATACATGGTGAAGTTGTAGGAGAATCTCTGCATCTCGCTGAGTTTGGTTCCTAATCAGTAGGACCGAGACAATGACCATCTCCTAGTGGGACTATGAGGTCTTCGTATGTGTTCTATGCAAAATGCACAGCAGACACTTACTGTTGGCTCCTCTTCCCCTTCCAACAAATTGCTTCAATTTGTTAAGGAGAGAGATGGGGAATTATCTTCCAGGTGCTGGGAGGGGATGAAAAAAGCTCATGTGACCCATTTATTTGCTTCCAGTTTCCACATTTACCCAGTCATTTCAACCAGCACAGCAGCTATGATGGAAGCAAAATGAAAATTCACTGCATCTCTTGTTTCCTCTTCAGCTGTTGTTTAATGGGGAACAGTGGCTACTGTGTACCCTGCTTTATGCAAACGTCCAAGTATCACATAGGCTACAGACAATTTATGTGAAAAAAATGTAGTTTCGAATTCTCTATGAGAAGGCCCACTCTGTTTCAGTTTCACTAAAAACAAAGGCATCCTCTCTGCCTCCACAGCCAAGGACTGTGCTTAGTAGGCGGCCAGGCTTTTGGGAAGAGGTAGTGGTAGACTTCTCCTTCCCTAGTTACTATCTGGATGTTTCAGAACCTGCCAGAGGCTGGAAATAGGAAGAAGTTTGAGGAATTCAGACTTGCTGGGCCACTGACATGCTCTCTGTGGGTATTAGTTTCCTTTTGCTGCTGTAAGAAATTAACACCAACCTAAGACAACACAAATTTATTATCTTACAGTTGTGGAGGTTGTACGTGTGAAGTCAGTCTCCCAGGGCTAAAGCCAAGGTGTCTGCAGGGCTGCACTCCTTCCGGAGGCTCTAGGGAGGAATCCTGTGATCGTGGATACTAGCCTCCCTGATCCAAGCTCCCCCTCAGTCTTCATATCTTCTCCTACCCACTCTAATTTCCTGACTCCCTCTTATAAGGGCTGTGTGACTACACCAGATCATCTCCCCATCTCATCATTCTTGACTTCTTCCCATCTTCAAAGTTCCTTTTGCCACACAGGGTAACGTATTCACAGGATCTGGGGATTAGGACATGGACATCTTTGGGGGGCAGGTGTTATCCTGCCACACTGGGCTTAGTGTCATGAGGTTAGTGGGCTCCTAGGAGACCCTTCTGTATTGAGTCTCCCCTGCATCAACCTGAATGCACAGATTTACAGGCATGCACACCGACCCTGACACAGTCACCTGCTCCCACACCTGTGGTCCACTTTCTATTCTCTGGTGTGAGTCAGGCAACTGAGGCAGTTCTCAGTACCTCTCACCTCCAGGGAACAACATCGGTCTGTCTCCGGGCTTCTAATAAAACCCATGCTCTTTACTCTCTTTGAAGCTTCCCTCAAAGAAATCATACATTATCATCCACACTTAACTTGCATGCTTGATGGGGAGAAGGGATCCCAGAGCTGGGGGATAGATCCGTTCTGAATTCTGCATGTTTGTCTCTCACCTCCTTTTGGTATGTTGCATCAGTTACATCCTGGTGCCCCAACATCCCTTGTGTGTATAATGTATTCAGAAATTGTTGGTAAGTGAACCAGATGAAGTCCATCCTGCTAGGGCCGTACAATAGAGGCAAGATGGCTTTATGGAAACAAACATAGATTTTGGAGTTCCACAGGCCTGGTTTCAAATTACTATTTGCCCGACCATAGACAACTTCTCACATTTCCCAAGCCTCCGTGTAGTGGACTGATTGCATAAACTGCCCTGTGTAACATCCGTCTCTACATCCATGTCCTTTGCTATTAGCTACTTACAGCTCAGAACTTGCAAGTGCTTTGCAAAAAGCCGTGCTTTGTTTCCTGAGGTGTCTTTTTATAAAGCAGGTCAGCATGATTGGATGTTAGTTTCCTTATGACTGTGAACTACGTAAGGATTAATTATAATGAGCTGGTGAAAATGCACATAATGCCATGGTGTAAATTAACTGTGGCAAAATAAAAGAATATGCACTGGGTTCAGACCTGGTCCACAAACCCACTTAGAACTCACATTGTAGGGTGCCTGGGGGTAGGTGTAGCCACCTGGGTGGCTCAGTAAGTTAAGCGTCTGCCTTCGGCTCAGGTTATGATCCCAGGACCCTGCGTTGGGCTCCCTGCTCAGTGGGAGCCTGCTTCTCCCTCTCCCTCTGCTGCTGCTCCCCCTGCTTGTGCTCTCTTTCTCTCTGTCAAATAAATAAATAAAATCTTTAAAAGAAAACAAAAAAAAACTCACCTTGTAGTCCTCTGTTTCTCCTGACTACAGACCTGGTCTTGTGACTTGCTTTGGCCAACGTGACATAAGCCAACATTTGAGAAAGCACTTCTGCCTCCTATCTCTGACCCCAATCACTGCTGTAAGAACATGCACAGGCTAGCCTGTGGGATGGTCCCAGTTGAAGACATTGTCTACTAGCCAGCCTACAGGCTAGACTGCCATCTGACCACAAATTCAGGATGGAGCCCCACTCAAGATCAGACAGCTCATGCTAGACCAGAAATACTTCCTAGCTGCCTCGGACATGGGACAAAGAATAAACGGCTGTTGTTTTAAGCCACAAAGTTATGGGAGTGGTTTGTTATACAGCAATACCTGACTGATACACTCAGTTCCGTCATTTGTGAAATGAGGGTTATAGTACCTATTGCATATGGATCTGTGAGAAATAAATGTACATAAAGAGCTTCATAATTATCTGGGACACTAAGATATCCAAGTGGTAACTGAATTTAAGGATGATAATGTAGAAAGACTGGGATCTTTTTGTGTCATGTACAAGTGAGATTCTGATTAAAACAGAACAGATTTTTTAAATATAAGAATTCTTGTTTTCTCCTCGGTCATACTGTATTTGAATTTTAGATATTATGGTAATTCTTTTAAGAGTTTGGATTTAGGCAAAAAAAGTTTGCCTTTTTCTTTTTTGCAGGGGGTGGGTACAGGGAGCACCTTTACAATCATCTCTGTTTTATATCTTTCCACTATAATTCCTTGGTCTTAAAAAATAAATTTGCATCATCAAATGTCAATGCCTAACAATCTGCCTTTGAGAAAGTAAAGGCATATAAGTGACATTGTCATGATTTCTGCAAGAGACATTGAGCTTTTATCAAAATTTATATTCTATTTAAATGATGCCTCTGAAATCATTAATTTTACTGTTTAGCAAAGAACCTTTGCAATTAGCTATTTAGAATTCAGATCTTTAAAAGCCTTCATGAAATGTGGCCACTGAGCTTCCTCTACAGCATTTTTATAGTTTTAGGTCAGCATGACTGGACTTCAGATTGTTTATGACCCTGAACTAGGAAAAGATTAAATTAAAATTATTTGGTGAAACCAGACATGCTCCCTTGGTATAAATTAAGTGTAGCAGAGTGGAAAGAATGTACACTGGTCTCCAAACCAGCTCAGGCGGTTCCTCTCGTTGGACTCCTGCTTCTTCATCCATAAGGTGACTCCCTCCCCTGACGCTTATTAAAAGGGTGAGAATTAATGTATATAAGATGCTCCGTAGTGCTTGGGACGTGGTAGACATGCAATAGGTAGTAACATTGTGTTAATACAGATTAGAATTTTAAGGACATACTTTTGCTTATATCTGAAGAGATCATTTAAGATGGCAGAGCAAAGGTCAAAGCATGAAGACAATAGCAGTGGAAAGTAGGGTGGCATTTGGTGGAGGATTAACTGAAATGGAAGGAGAGTGAGCACAGATACTAGAGGGATCTAGGGGCACCTGGGTGGCTCCGTCGGTTAAGTGTCCCACTCTTGACTTCAGCTCAGGCCATGATCTCAGGGTTGTGACATGGAGCTCCCTGTTGAGCTCCACACTGAGTGTGGAGACTGCTTAAAGTTCTCTCTCTCCCTCTCTCTCTGTCCCTCCCTCCCACTCGCTCCCTCTCAAAAAAAAAAAAAGATGGCAGAGGAATATCAGAGCCATTGATCTGAGTCTACCTGCCTTGTAACCTCAGGAAATGGAAAAGATCCTAGAGCAACACTTTTAAATAAAGAATCTCTGATGTTTCACAGACCGAAACTTTTGTAAACCAAAATGGAGTACAAGAAAGATGAAGTAAAAAGACCTACAAAGTATAAACTCACGGTCTCATGATTAGAGTCCACAGACAAATACTGACTGTATCAAATCTCTATATACATTTCTTTTTTTTTTTTTTAAGATTTTATTTATTTATTTGGCAGAGATAGAGACAGCCAGTGAGAGAGGGAACACAAGCAGGGGGAGTGGGAGAGGAAGAAGCAGGCTCACAGCGGAAGAGCCTGATGTGGGGCTCGATCCCGTAATGCCGGGATCACGCCCTGAGCCGAAGGCAGGCGCTTAACCGCTGTGCCACCCAGGCGCCCCAAATCTCTATATACATTTCAACATGCTGATTCTCCATTTCTGTACTCAGCTCACTGGGAATGGCAGCCATCCATAGACTACATGCCGGGTCTCACTGCCCTAAAGACATCTGACTGAACCTTCTTCACAATCCAGTGCTTCCTTGTATAGTATCTTTCATGGGTCTTTGAGCCACCAGTATTATTTCTAGGGAGGGATCACTTGGGTTTCATGAGCTGGTGTCTTCTATTTTTGGAAAGCTTTAATTTATCTTTCCAAGACCTCAATGAGTACCTGGAAAAGACAGGAGCCAGTGGCCGGGTGGAGAGAATACAGTTCTGCCTTCCTGCTGGAATGTTCCAAAGCAGAACTTAGGCAAGTCCACATGGGTGGATCATGATGGTTTTACCAGGTACCAAGAGACTGGAACATTGATTTGCAAATTAGAGCATGCCGTGAGGGAGAGAAAGGATCCAAGTTTTGGACTGTAAATGCAAGGAAGGTTGTCACCAGAAAACAAAATTAGAACTTTTTCTGGTAATCAGGGTGCAGGGTGACTAGTGTTCTTGCCTCCAGACCCTTCTTCATGTGGTCCATTCTCCATGTTGTAGTCAGAGTGATTGTCCCAATGTGCAAGTCTGATCATATCAATCCCCACCTTCACAAGTTTTGATATCACTGCTCATTTCGTATCAGTACTCTGTGGAGCACTCCTTGTATGTCTAATGTTCCATATACTTTCCACTTGTTAGGGAGTAGGGATGCCTGATGGGGTGAAGATCTCCCTTTCTGTCACTATCACTTCCATTTCTTTTTACAACCAGAGACTTGATTATATTTGAAGGCTCCCCATTAGACCATGCTTAGAAAAAACAGAGATCCCCTTGCTAGATTAATCTTATATGATAAAACCTAGAGGTTTTAGCATGGCAAATCCTTAATTTTACCCATTTTCTAGGAAGAATACACCATAAAAATCCCCTTGCATATTAGCTCATCAATTCTGGCCTTCCTGCCTTGTCCATGCTATTCCCTTTACTTGGAGTTCAATATTCCATCCCATTGATACCCCAATATCATTCGGTCTTTAAGACTACTTGTTCTTTTAGACTTAGCTCAAAAGTTACCCCCTTGAGGAGTCTATTCTTGCCCTGGCACTAACATATCTCCTCTTCTGAGTTCTTATAGGATGCTGTGTTTGAACTATTTTTTCCCATGTCTTCTCTCCCCTTTAGACTAGGAAACCCTAGATGGCAGGGTCTGTGTTATATCTCTGGGAAAAGTAAGGTGTTTGTGTAGGCAGTATGATAGCTCTGCAAAGATATCCACGCCCTGATTTCCAAAACCCTGTGACTATCTCCTCTTACATCTAAAGAGGGATTAAGGTAGAAGATGGAATTGAGATTGCTAATATACTGACCATAAAATAGGGAGGTTATTGTAGACTGTCTGGGTGGACCCAAGGTAATCACAGTGGTCCCTATAAGGAGAGAACGTGGAGGCAGAAGAGGGACCCAAAGACATGGTGGTGTGAGAAAAAGAACTCCCCATTTCTGCCAGTGAAGATGGAAAGGTGGCCATGAGCATAGGAAAGCAGATTGGAATCTGGAAGTGGCAATCCATGAATTCACCCCCGGGCTTCTAGAAGGGAACAGTTCGCGACACCTTCACGAGAGTCTAGCGAGATCCCCCTGTGAATATCTGACCTCCAGAACCGAAAGATTAAAACTGTACAGTGTTGTGTGGTAAATGTTACAGACGCAATGGGAAACTAATCCAGTCACTTACAATTATGGGATACTTATTCAGTATTCATTTGAACGAATGAATGCAAAGCTCACCCAGAGAGGAGAAGCAAGACTCCTTTGATATCAAGCGAGTGAAACTCTGGTGCAGAATCCCTTTCGTGGACAGTATTGAGCTTAGGACAAGTGCTGGATCTGCAGGGGAGACGTTCCCATCAAGTGGAGATTTACAGGGTCAGGGGCAAACCAGTCTTGCTTTGACAGCGTTTCTCCATGTGTTTTCCACTTTCTGTTACTGAGACTCTGTTTACCTCAACATGATCATGACTTTTTTTAAAATAAGATTTTATTTATTTATTTGACAGAGAGAGACAGCCAGAGAGAGAGGGAACACAAGCAGGGGGAGTAGGAGAGGAAGAAGCAGGCTCCCAGCAGAGGAGTCTGATGCGGGGCTCAATCCCAGAACCCTGGGATCACGCCCTGAGCCAAAGGCAGACGCTTAATGACTGAGCCACCCAGGCATCCTGTGACTTTTTTGGGTATAGACAAAACACTGATTGTGGGTTTGTTTGTTTGTTTGTTTCCCCAAGTTCCTCTTATTGGTAACTCTAATAATTTGACAACAGGACCGGGGGTAGCATTCATGACACTCCCTTTCTTATTCTATGGGGTATTCAAGCCTTGTTTCTCATTAATACCCTCCACTGGGGACCACTGAGCCAATGTACGAGTCTGCTAATAGACCTGAGGCTGAATCTTTATGTTATCACAGCTACTGGTGCATAAGGGCATGTTCAATTCATGGAAGCATTGCCATTCCAAGGTTGTGGGGCCTGGAAGACACCTTCCCAACCTCCTTACATTCGTGAGGGATCCAGGAGGATACAGTCCCTCCATTAGAGTCAGGGTCCCTGGGACTGCGGAAATCCTTAATCACATTGTGTTTTGTCTTTGGTCTGTTGCAGCTTCTGGATGCTGCAGGTACACGAAGATGATTGTATTGATTTGTGATGTATTGCAAATCATCTCGAAACTCAATGGTCTAGAATGACCGAACAAATATTTTTGTTTGCTTTGGCCTTATGATTTCTGTAGGGTCAGAAATTCTGGAACAAATTAACTGAGTGATTTTTTTTTTTAAGATATTATTTATTTATTAGAGAGCATGAGCAGGGGAAGGGAAACTGGCAGAGGGAGACGGAGAAGCAGACTCTCCGCTGAGTAGGGAGCCTGATGCAGGATTCGATCCCAGGATCCCTGTTCAGCAGGGAGCCTGCTTCTCTCTCTACCTGCTGCTCCCCCTGCTGTGTGTTCTCTCTCTGTCAAATAAATAAATAAAATCTTAAAAAAAAAAAAATGCCAATGTTTGGTAATCTTATTCCATTTTCAATTCCATTTATGCACAGACCTTCATGGATATATTTTCACAATAAATATAAGCATACATAACTTCTGAATGTACCTTTTCCTACCTAAGTTCATGGTCGGGAGGCAATGCCACTGACGGGAGTACTTCAATTGTCAGTGCACATCTATTTAACATTGTTCTTGTTTTAATATCTTTGCGGTTATCGAAATTCTATTAAACACTACTAAGACACAGAACCACTTTATCTGTCCTGTCATGTTTTTAATGATCCGAGTACATGCAAATCGATACTATAAAGTGGCCACATTAAGCTTACTACTGCAGGTGAAGTGCCGTCAGGAGAGTCACCATAGATATTTGCCTCTGGTGAAAAACACACGTTTTTGGGGATTTTAAAAGAGATTAAGTGACAGAGATTGACAATAAGGTATTTTATATTTAAATATAAATATGAATATATATTTTCACGGTATCACTCTGTACATTTGGAAAGTATTTCTTCCCCCAAAATGAAAATTAAACTGGCAGAGAAACTCATTTACCCTTTCACATTCCTTTGAGCAATAGAAGAGTATGAGCATCTGAGAGACCTTCTGAGGTATTTGCATTAAAACAAATGGTCCATCGTGTCTGCTTCAAGCTTTTTCCGTTGAAAAAATTTGCCAAGTGCACACTTAGACAACACAGCTCACACACACACGTGTAGCACACACACGCCTTGGTGTGTTCTGGGCTTTTTTTTTTTTTGCTCTTCAAAGAACCACAATTGTGTAATACCTTTTGATTATGTC
Source organism: Ursus arctos (assembly GCF_023065955.2). Taxonomy (NCBI): domain Eukaryota; kingdom Metazoa; phylum Chordata; class Mammalia; order Carnivora; family Ursidae; genus Ursus; species Ursus arctos. Next base: position 4,211,963 of record NC_079873.1, on the reverse strand, counting down.
AGATAGCGTTCTTAAAATGCAATGCACAGACATATTTACAGTTTGGGATTAGATTTTAATTTGCTCTGAAATGGGGTCCAGGATTTAATGCTGCTTATTTTTACAAAAAGTCTTTGTGGGTACGTGCACTTCCACATTGGAAGAGGCAGGAAAGTATTATTTGTTGAAAAACTCTATGGGTCAGGCCCATGACAGATAATATTCCAGTGCTCTCTGCAAGAACTAGGCTGAATATACGTCCGTATCTCTGCTTTACGGATAGGGAAACTAAGCCTCAGACATTTATATATATATATATATACTTTTAAGATTTTATTTATTTGAGAGAAAGAGACAGCCAGCGAGAGAGGGAACACAAGCAGGGGGAGTGGGAGAGGAAGAAGCAGGCTCATAGTGGAGGAGCCTGATGTGGGGCTCGATCCCAGAACCCAGGAATCACGCCCTGAGCTGAAGGCAGACGCTTAACCGCTGTGCCACCCAGGCGCCCCTCAGACATTTATATTGTTATATCATTTTCCTGGGTCACTGAGACCAGGTTGATGAGTAATTCCAAAAAGAGTCCAAAGAGAGGTCGATGAATACCTGAATATCTGTCAGTGTGTCTGTCTTTCTGTCCATCTATGCCTGTGAACTTTCTCTGTCTCTATCATCTATCATCTATCCATCTATTATCAATCTAGGTATCTGTCTGTATTCATCCATCTATGCACCATCTAATTTACAATTTATTTGAGAGACAGAGCGTGTGCACAAACCAGGGGGAGGGGCAGAGGGAGAGGCAGAAGCAGGCTCCCCGCTGAGCAGACAGCCTGATGCAGTACTTGATCCCAGGACCCTGAGATCATGACCTGAGCTGAAGGCAGACGCTTCACCGACTGAGCCACCCAGGTGCCCCTACAGTTTTTAATGTATATGCATGTTATAGTTATGCTTTTTACACAAAATGGGTATCGTAAAAACATAGTTTTGCCCTCCTCTTCACCCTAACTTCCTATTCATAGCATTTTTACATGGTCATTAATGGCCGCTTTTAATAGTTAACTCAATACACCTGTGTGAGTTTGCGTGCGTGAGCGTATGTGCATGTGAGTGCATGTGGGCATGTGTGTGTGTGCGTGTGAGCGAGCATGTGAGTGTATGTGTGTGAACACATGTGAGTGTGTACGCGTGTGTGGGTGAATGTGAGCATCTGTGAGTGTGTGAGCATGTGTGTCCGTGTGCGTGAGTGTGTGTGAGCGTGTGTGTGTGTGTCCAGCAGGACGTGCAGGACAACCACAGATCTAGTCTAAGGCAGGTCCTGGTGCCGCTGTGGTTCGCGCTCAGTCCGCAGTAGGACATGAGCACAGGGACCTGGGTGGGGAGGTGCCGACCCCATGGCTGGTTCAGGATGTGTGCAGCGCCTGGGGCGTCTGATTCCAGCCCCGCAGGGCTTCGCTTCTTCACCATGTTGTCACTGGGCAGCTCTGGAAACGCTCTAGCTGTCCAGCCCCGTATGGCTTGCACGGTTAGCTCTTGCCTCAAGATGCAGGACTCCCAGTCCTGTCCTCCTCTTCCTTTACCCCGAACAGGCGAGTGTGCGGTGGTTGTTCCCAGCCGGTAGAGACGGACACCGCAGGTAGTGGCTGAGTTTTTCACTCCCGGCGTCACACACGGCCTCGGCCTCCCGGGGAGGCTGGCAGCTGGCCACAACCCTGCCCTTTGGAGATGCAGCGTGGATGCTGCTGTTGGAGTTCTGTGGATTATCTTCCGCTCATTTCCCGCAAAATTACACTTGCCTCTCAGGACGAGGAGCGCTGAGCTGCTCCTGTGGCCTCTTGAATCGAGGCCGGTTTGTCCCACACCTGGCAGAATTTCCTTGCAGTACGCGCCTCTCTTGCTGCTCTCAGCTGCTTTGAACGCCACCCCTGTTTCTCTTTTCCCGTTTGTGTTTCCGTCGGTAATTTTTCTCAGGTTCCATAGGCTTCGTTAACTAGAAGCGTGGGGCTAAGGGACCTGTACTTAGGCTGTTATTTTCACCAAAATGTTTGGATTTGGGTTTACTTAGCGCAATCTGAGAGACTTTGTCTGTTTATGTGGGAGTTTAACCTTTTCTCTGTTCCAACCATTGTGACAATACAGGCGTGATTGGCTCCGCTCGTCTCCTTGCTGGTGAGGGATTTTAAGGCTTCCTCGCCATTTCCTTTGTTTTCTGTCTTTTGTCCTGTGATTATGCATTGTTTGTTCACATCTTTTCCAAAGATTAGAAGGGCAGACTCTACTTTTGAACATATGCTCTCGTGGTTCCCTTTTAGTGTCTCGAGAACTGGATTGCTAGAGCCCGAATGTTCCCCTAAATTCATATGGAAACCCTAACCCCAATGGGATGGGATTTGGGGGGTTGCATCTTTGGGAGCTGCTCAGGGCATGAGAGGGAAACCGCAGGAAGGGGTCAGTGCCCTTGTAAGAGAGACCCCAGAGGGATACGAGGAGACACAAGAAGAATCCGGCCACCTATGAACCAGGCAGCGGGTTCTCCGTAGACACTGAATGCGGTGGGGCTTTGATCTTGGACGTCCAGCCTGGATGACTATGAGAAATAAGTCTCTTGTCTGGAAGCTGCCCAGTCTATGGTATTTTATTGCAGTTGCCCAAACAGACTAGGACAATTATTCAACCCATATTAATGAATCTGAGAAGAGCACCTGGTACCTAACAAGTGTCTCAGAAATATAAGTTACTTACATTGTTATTGATACATTGTTTCCCATCATGTATGAAAGGGTTCTCTTTAACCTCCCACCATATCCAATGAGGGCAACTTATATTTCTATTGACCCGAATTTTCATATTCTTTCCTAATGGAATATTGGATTTGAAACCCAAATTATTTTTGTGAGGTGGGTTACAACTAATATATCCCTTTCAACAGCTTTTGACATTTAATTCATTTCGGTAACCATATTTGCAACTTTGCTTTTGTATGAAACACAGTGCATATCTAGTGTTAGTATTTACTTTCAGACCCCGCTTAGAATTAATTTAAAATCAAACCCATTATTTCTCCATTCTTTTTTTTTTTTTAAGACTTTATTTATTTATTTGTCAGAGAGAGAGGGAGCACGAGCAGGGGGAGCAGCAGAGGGAGAAGCAGGCTCCCCGCTGAGCAAAGAGCCTGATGCAGGACTCGATCCCAGGATCCTGGGATCATTAACTGAGCCGAAGGCAGCTGCTGAACCAACTGAGCCACCCAGACGCCCCTAATTTCTCCATGTTTCGTGTTCTTTATGCTTCATGTCTTTGTGACTTGCAGATTTTTATTATTGAGAAGAATATTTGGCTTATAAAGAAATGGAATCCTTGAACGTTTGAGAATTTTTGCTTTTACAGTATGACAGATTTCTTGATCTGATATAAAACTGTTTGGATACCCATTTTTCTACTTTCATAAGAAAAAGACATTTCTAGTTCTCAGCCTTCCATAGGAAATGTCTGAGCATCACATGATTTTTGACTTCTTGTGGGTAGCCTATTTTTATTTTAGATTTTTATTTTATTTAATTTGTTTTATTTTACTTATTTTCCCTGTGTGAGTGCTTGAAGAACTCTTTTCCTTTAACTTCAAAGTTCAGGAAACGAAAAATTCCACGTAACATTTTCTGTGTGAGTGGCTTCCCCTTAGTCTTTGGGTTGATACTATGTTTCCTTGTTTTGCTTTTTTCCCCCCATAGATCCATGTCAATTTTCACCCCTTTTCTTAAACCTTTGAATGACGAGAGCTGAGTAATGCCAACAGGCTGGGTCTGTGGCTTCTCTTTTCCTCTTCTGTCTGCCCCCTTATTAGGGGGGGAGGTTTCCTATGGATGTTTTAGGGTCACATCGCAGGAGTGTATTTCCTGCTGACACCAGCCATTCTCTCCTACAGCTGCTGTTTGCTGTGAAAACTCCTCTTGTCCTAGTACCAGATCATGTTTTCTTTCCCACTGGGCATTAATGCGGTTCATAGCCCCCTCCCCAGATGCACTGAAGCCCGAGCACAGCCTCCCTGGACCCACTCAACATCCTGTACCCCGGGCGTATGCTGCCTGGAGCCTCTGTGTGGCTGACAGCCTCCCTGTGCTTCTTGCTCTGTGGTTTTCCAGAGAGCTGCCGTCTCTGGGGGCAGAGGGGCTGGGAGAGGAGGAGGGAAAGACCAACATTCCTCCTTACAAAGCAACAGCATCCTGTGTGTGCAGCTCTGGGGCACTTTTCCACTTTGTTCTCCTCTGGAGGCCTGTGGAAGCAGGGCACGCGTCGGGTGCTGTGTTCATTGATCACACGTGTTTTAGCAGCTCTGTTTGCTTCAGCATGCATGGTAAAGTAGGTGCTATGAAACAGGTGTTGATTGTAGAGGTTATGAGAAGGTATTCTAGGGTGGCTCAGTGGCTGAAGCAGCTGCCTTCAACTCAGGTCGTGATCCCGGGGTCTTAGGATCGAGCCTCAAGTCAGATTCCCTGGTCAGCAGCGAGTCTGCTTCTCCCTCTCCCTCTGTGATCTCTCTCACTCTCTCTCAAATAAATAAATAAAATCTTCAAAAAAAAAAAAAAAAGAAAGAAAGAAAAGGTATTCTAAACAGGTGTCATCCCAGATGTACATGGGTATGTCTTCATGTATCGTGCTGGGCAGAATATAAGCTCCACAAAGACGTCCACACGCTCATCCCTGGCCAAGGGGTGAATCTGTTATACCAGCTGGCCAAGGGGTATTAAGATTACCAGCCTGATTAATTAAGATTACCAGATATGCTTACACTAAGCGTATCTATAACATGCATATATATTAAAAATTGTAGGGGCACCAGGGTGGCTCAGACGTTGAAGCATCTGCCTTTGCCTCAGGTCATGATCCCAGGGTCCTGGGGTCAAGCCCCAGGACAGGCTCCCTGCTCTGCGAAGAATCCCCTTCTCCCTCTGCTCCCCCCACCCCCCGACTTGTGCACTCTCTCTCTCACTCACTCTCTCCCTCTCAAATAAAACCTTTGAGGAAAAAGAAAAAGTCAATGAAGAGTGAGTTAATGCCACGGAGATGTGATAATGGAATGTTAGAGATGCAAGTTGGCTGGGGTGAAGCTGGAGGAAGGGGCGGTGAGCCAAGGAATAGGGGCAGCCCGAAAACCATACATTTTCCCCTAGTGTAGAGGAAAGACAGCTCCACCAAGACCTTGACTTGAGCCCGGCAAGACCGCATGTTAAACTTGGAACCTCGACCTCTGCACAATAATCCATTTGTGATTTTAAGTCACCCAGTGGTACTTCCTGAAAGCAATGGCAGCAGGAAACCTATCCATGTGGATAGGTCCATTGATAGAAAATCCTGTTAATAAATACATTCTTAAAGCACACGGCTAAGAACAAGAACGTTCTCCCCCATGACTTCCAACAGCACCTGCATGCCCACATCACCACTATATAAACACGGATGTGTCACTCCCAGAAAAAATCAAAGAAATGTGTTGGTCCTTGCAAGAATCCAGGAGCCCTACTGCAGAACCACTCACCATGTAGACCGGCCTGTGTGCTGTGAATCACGTTACACATTGTACTCACACTGCTCTCTGTGTTCAATCCATTTAGCAAGGAGGTGTGACCTGATAGAATGGGGCAGCTTCGTAAGGTGAGGGCGGGTGCTCCTTGGAGATGCTTTAGGCTGCCCCCACGTCCCCTTGGAGTGCACACGTGTGTGACGTTCGTGCACAGCTAAGGATAGCTCACAGTATCAACGGGCCAAGCTTCCTGCCCTCCTTTAACCCACACCAGTTGGGGGAATGTGCACATTATCGTGACTCTGTGGTTTTCCTTTTACATGCAAAATCGTAAAAAGACAGAAAAACCTCACAGGTGATGTCGTCTAACAGCAGGAAGACCGAGAATTAGCCATGTGCCTCTATTTCTGCCTTAGTACAAGGACTTTATAGATTTGCTCCTACATATTCAAACCTAGGACTTATAAAGAGTTTGTTGCTACATTGACATAAAGATCAAGGTTTCTTGAATTGTTCTCTTTTGCTACAATATATGTTTGTAATGTATATCTTTGTGAGTTTATGCTATTATGTATATGCTTATATACACGTATAAGTCTATGCTACTATGTGTATCTATGGAAGCTTACATTGCAGTGTGGATACATGTGAGTTTATGCTACTTTGTATATCCATAAAGTTTATTTTATATATTTATATATATTTTTATATATTCATATATATATACATATATATATGTATATATATATATACATATATATATATATATGTATTTATATTCCTCCCTGTCTTTCAGTTGTCCTAACTGGTCTTCTGGTCAAAGGTAAGGAGTTTAGGGAGTGACCAAGTTAAGAACCACCTTCTAAAATGAGACATTAAATCCCCGTATAAGGATTCTGTTAAGCGCATCACTAGAACCAAAAATCAGGTTAGCATTCTTGCTGTCTGATAGAGATTGTGCATTTGTTACAGTCATGCTTTACTTGCAAGTACATATTATTTTTTTGAGTGTCAGAAGTTTGCAATAAAGGTATTATTTTAAGGTATATTATAAAGTTAAATAAAATAGAGTCTCCATTTAAAAGTGCATAGGAGGGGCGCCTGGGTGGCACAGCGGTTAAGCGACTGCCTTCGGCTCAGGGTGTGATCCCGGCGTTTTGGGATCGAGCCCCACATCAGGCTCCTCCACTATGAGCCTGCTTCTTCCTCTCCCACTCCCCCTGCTTGTGTTCCCTCTCTCACTGGCTGTCTCTATCTCTGTCGAATAAATAAATAAAATCTTAAAAAAAAAAAAAATAAAAGTGCATAGGAAATTTTTAAAACTCCAGCTCAGGTCATCTTCCCTTAGGAAATGAGAAAAGAAGAGCAGGTGCAGACTAACTATGGGAGCATTTTGAAAATCCTGGACACTGTTTCTGATGAAGTCAAGAGAATTTGTAAAGGTGGTAGTAAATGTTTTGGGTTAGAATATAGACGAGATCGAGAGGCATTTTTGCAGTGACTCCGGGAATTGATCCCACAAGGCTTATTCGTGGTCGTAAGATTCGCAGTGGAATTAATTTAACTTTGCTTTCCCAAGATCACGCCGGTGAGCTGGTTTTGATCATGTACCCCCAGCCCAGCTGCCACCTGCTCCTTCGAATGAGTCTTAGACACTAACAACCCCCCTTCCCCGGAAATGAGCCCATCTGTGGTTTGAGGTATGGAGGTCTAGGGGAGAAGGAACTTGCATGACAGGGTGCGTTCTCATTTGCAGCAGGTGGGGCAGGACTCCGAGTTGGGGCCAGAATGGGAAGGAGTCTGGAGTCAGCTCCAAAACACCTGGTACCTGGCCACCTGTGGGCCGTGGGCTGCGTGCTGGAGATGCATTGTGTTTGAATGATGTGGGAACCCGGCCACTCTGCTGCTTCCCCTGCAGCACGCCTGGGAGGTGGGTTGAAGCCCACCAGGCCACGGTCCAAGAAGAGCCAGACACCCCCCCGGCCCCACCCCCGAGCTTCCACTTGACAGCATGGCCCTCGGTGTCACCCCACCCGCAGGCTGCGTCCTTTTCTGCTCACTGCATCCAAGATATTCCCTTCGTACAGTCCAGTACATCTTCCCTGCATCTGTATTCTCCGTACCTGGAGCTCAGTGCTCCGTGTGCTCAGACCACGCAGGTGGGCTGCAAACCCCTCCCGCTCAGCTGCTTCTTTCCGCCCTACTTCTCTCCCTGCACCTACAAGCTGCTCTCCCACAAGGTGATGTATGGCTTTTCTTTCTGTGGGATCAGCAAAGCCCTCTTAGTGTTTCTGTGGGGTGCTTTGAAAAGCCATGTGGAAGCGTCTCTTGGGGGCGGTGGAAGAGGTATTTGGTTTTATTTCACCGTATGGGGTCCTGAGACATTCTGTGCAGTAGCAACATTCAGTGCCGTCCGCGCCCTCTCTCGGGGTCCTGTTCCTCATCCCCGAGGTGGCCCACACCCCAGACCTGTCTCCCAGACTCCCTTCTCCTTCAGGGGCCAGCTCACCATCTTTCACTCAGAAGTTCCTCAAAGCAGCACAAGTCTTGGCTTCAAAAACAAGGGGTTTTCTTAGGGAGATTTTTAGCATTTAACATTGTAAAATTTAATTTATTAACGGGAATGCCCGCCACAGAGACAATTTTATATAGAAAACTATAAATGTAATTGTACACATGCTTTCTGTGTATTCTCTGAATTCTTCCTTTTCGGAAGAAGGTGACCTCAACCCTTAGGTCCCCACTCCAGCGCCCTAGAAAGACCGCCCGGCTCTGTCGTGAACTCAGCCTCACCCTGGTGCATGTCTGTCCTGTTCTCTGCTCAAGTAATGCCAAACTCTGTGACCCTACAAACCACACCTCGTCACAACACATGCGTGACACCCGCATCACAATGTCTTCTGGTTTACGGTGTGAATCTTTCACCCATGAAGGCCGTTCTCGTTGTCTAAAACTATCCCCTGTATTCTGTGTTCCCCTTTCAAAATATTATGCAGAACACAAAGGTACCAAATTCGGCACAGTGCTCCTAGTCTGTGGCAAAGCACGAATATCCGCTGAGAAAAGAAAGCCCCTCAGAAAAGTGAGGAGACTGCAGAATTACCTGGCAGAATCTTGCCATCGCAAGTGGAGACAGATCATTGCACCTGTGGGCCTGGTTAAAAAAAAAAAAGCACGAATCCATGAAGACTTTTTTCGAATCTGATTTTGACTGAATCCATTCTTCCTCTGCTTCATTCATTCTGTGGAATAGAGAGGGAGAAATGACACGTGTCATTCATTAATGCAAATCTTCACACTTATGATGCTCTCCAGGTGTCTGTGTACCCACTACAGGGGCCGCCCTTGGATTCAAGAGCAGCGAATGCGTGTTGAACGTACACAGTAGTATATGGGACATGGTACCCTATCTTCTTGGGGGAATAACTTTAAAATTCAAGAGAGAGAGAGACAGAGAGTCGATCTGTATTGTGTGAAATCAGTAAGATTCAGGGTGAAGGCAATTAATAATTATGGGGTGGGACCTCGTGGAAATCAGTGAGCAGCCTTCGGAATCCTATTCTCTTGGACAGAAAACCCCATCTCCACGTTGTTGACTTACGTCACAGTTTTACCAAACTCCTTCATTCTCCACTCATGCTTAAGTAATGTCCCTCAAGGGTTAAACTTTTATGGGTCTAAGGACATTTTACCAAATATTACCAGGAACAGATATGTCTTTCCAGAAGGAATGACAAGCAAGCTCTAGAAATAACAGAAATGAAGAACGAACAACTCTTACATACATTTTGTTCTTAAAGTATTTCATTAAACCTTTAGAACTATCACCACGACCATCAAAAAAGGTGATTATTCACATTTCGTGAATGATTTTTTTTTCCCACCACGCTACATGGATATTATATTTTACCTGTGGCGTGGGACACAACCCACAGAAAAGAAAGCAAGCAGGCACGTGTCCGACCATAGATGCTTGCTCTGTCCTGTGCTTGTTCCCAACGTAAATCCCATATGGACCCAACACTACAAATGTTGATGACTATTTTGAAGGTGGGGTGGAGATTGGCTGCTCACACGGCATTGCACGTTTTGAAAATACAGAATCGAATATGCAGAAAATGGAGACACAGAGGGTTTGGTCCGCGTGTGCTAGGAGCACAGCACGTTCAAGACTCCATCCGCGTTCAGTCAGGATGCTAGGGCTGGCTGATAAACCGATTTATGGAATCTTACGGGAAATGTTTTGCTGGGTTCTTAACAATGGTAGTCACAGACCAATGGAGAGCGTGGTGTTTCTCACTTCTGCTGAAAACTTCCTCAGCATTTGGGAACAGTTCAAAATAACCTAAAGGAGGCCACTCAGTGGGGAGGGCAGGTAGCTAGCTCGACAGAGTTTCCGTGTACGTCTCAGCCTTCAATGCTATGGGAGAACAAAGGTTTCCCAGCTTGAGCGATGAGACTTCATCTCTAACATGGGTTTGCAGACATCAAGCCAACACAAGAAAAGAACCATGGTGGGGACAGTGGGTGTCACAACACGCGTTCGCACATCTGGACTTCTAAGTTGTTGCTTATGGACTCGTGCAAAAAAATATCTGGGGTACTGCGGCCAGATTGAAATTAAATGTCCTAAAATAACTAGCATCTGGGAAGAAGAAGAGACCCAGAGAGAGCCTTCGGATCTTCATTTTTGAATGGGATGGTTGAAGAACGATGGCCAAGGGGTCCAAGTGGTCCAGAGGATGAAGAAATGCAAATGTGGGTTTCATGAGAGATTATCCAGTGATACGGGGATCTGGAGAAAAGAGAACTCAGAACAGCATGGAGCCTCGATCTGCAGAAATTGCAATCAGTGTTGCTGTTTTACGTCACTAAATTTGAGATAATTTGATCATTGGATACACAGCCATCATCAATACAATATGGTAGCCCTTTCCAAATATTGAAAGGGCTTTAAAAGCTGAGAAAGGTTTAGATTTCTTCTGTTGGTTCTCTAAGAGCAAGTCATTGCGAATGAATCAAAGTGAAAAGGGGGAGTAGGTGTAGTTAATTTAAAATGAAGACTTTCTAGCCATTTGAGATTTCTGCAAATGGAATAAACCTCTATGAAAAGCAGTTAAGTGTAATCAGACAGTTTCAATTGGAGACTGAATGACCATATTTCTGAAATGCCATAGGGCTATTAAACTGTTGTATCAGGGGTGGACTAGATCTCCTATCAGAATTATGTGGGGAATTTTACAAAATGCCAAGTTCTGAGCCTCCCACCGGGGATTCTGATCTAGCCAGTTGGCAGCGATTCTGCAAGTTGCATATTCTTTGACAAATTCGTCACTTCTGTTTGATGCCGGAAGTCCAAGGACTATTGCTGAGAATTCACTTGCCTAGAAGATATCTGGATACCCAATCTTTGGATGTTAGCTTTGCCATTTAACGTGTCCATAGCTAATATAGTGAATGCTCTGTGTCCAGGTTCCTTCCAGGCTGACATTTTGTCCGCCACAAACGTCTTCCCACCCATTTAGAACAAAGTGGGCAAGGGGAAATGCTGGAAGGAGCATCTTTTTCCTGAGAGGAATGTGGTGATGCACCAGGCATGTTTGGGGGCATGTCATTGACATCACCTTCGCAAATACCAACACTGAACACTTTCCATTTTCAGTAAACCTTCATTGACGTGTCTTTCCTGACAACCTGAACATTTTGCCAAAGGTTAGTCAGGGACATGAGAGCAGAGTGTGTCGACTCACGTCATCAATACATACCAAGGGTGCTGGCAGTGAAACAGCCAGAAACAAAAGAGAAAGTCTCCATCCTCAAGGACCCCGGAGCCCAGAGGAGGCACAGAAACGTTCCGATGTGAATGGAGCCCCAAGGGCCATGAAACAGGGAAACATGAACCTAACCCAGATTTGACAGGAGGAAAGGGAGATGAGATGTGGAATCAACCCTTATCTTAGAGCATGACTACTTTATTCTAAGGACATTTTCCGTTGTGCCAAAGAGTGTCAAATAGAGGAGTAACCGGCTTGTTTCAGAAGATCACCCTCAGCTTTGGTACAGAAAAGACTGGAGAGTGGGATGGTGCATTTAATTGCATTTGAAGAATTATTCGCAAATCCGATTGACCCTTAAACAATATGGCTTTGAACGGGCACATGTCCACGTAGACTTGAATATTTTCAATAAATACAGTACAGCCCTGTAAATGTATTTTCTCTTCCTTCTGATTTTCTTAATCACATTTTCTTTTCTCTGATTTTCTTTATTGTAAGAACACAGTATATAATACAGGGAACATAGAGACTGTGTGTTAATGGACTGTTTATGTTATTGGTAAGCTTTCTAGTCAACAGTTACTAGTTAAGTTTTGGGGGAGTCACAAGTTTTATGCAGATTTTCGACTGTGTGTGTGTTGGGGGATGATTGCTGTCCCATCCCCCTCCCCATGTGGTTCAAGGGTCAACCTTAATTTTAAAAGTCAGTAATCCCTTACTGACTTACTTGCAGCCAAAAAGGACTTCCGTGTCCCACCTCATAGCCTCTCCCATTCAAACGACTTCCCTAGAGGCCATCAACTCTTTCACTGTTGTGAAAGTTAGAGGGAAATATTAGTTCATTTCTCTGCCTCGAGGTATCTCCTCTCTATTAGCATGAAAATGGTTTTGATGACAATCAGCAAATGTAACAAAAGCACCAGCCTCTCTCAACCCACTTCGTTCATGAACCTCACTATAGGAAGATGTTTGGTGTTGGTGGAAGTAAGGAGATTAGCTGATGAAAACGCTTTCTGAAAACGCTAGAACTTACCTTGCATGACTGAAACTCTGTACCCACTGAACAGTGTCCCCATTTCCCCTCCCTCCAGCCCCTGACAACTACCTACCATTCTTTTTTCTGTTCCCTTTCCATGCAAGACTCCTTTTCCCATTTGTTCTTGGCCAAGCTTGATTTCTTAAAGCCAAGAGAAGAGCTCTTTCCATGCATGTGGATTGAGCCATCTTCAAAATCTGAAGTTGCTCAGTGTCCAACTGGGGAAGGTGTGGGTGATTGTTTTGTTCACCCTTATTCAGACCTTGATATGCTCCCACACTTTCATGTTGCCCACACAGAGGGAGAGGCGAAATTGCCTCCTATGTAAAATATTACATGAAAATCCTGTCTTTGGTGTCTATCATTCCACACATTCCAGCTGAAGAAATCCTTCCTAAGCTCTGCACCTGTTCTGGTACTTGCCCTCACCCCAGGCTCTGGGAGCAGCTGCCCAGAACCCTAGCAAGTGCAAACAGACCTCTTGGGGATGGCAATTTGCATGACAATTCCACCGGTTTTAATAGAAGGGATTACTGGAACTTTCATGTAAGACTTGAAGGGTTTGACAGAATTGTCTAAACTCCCACTCACCACCCTTGCAAGATGAGTGTTTCAAAGTTCCCCGTGTGACATCACTCCCCACTGCACATGGCGCTGCTCCGTGTCGCCTTGAGTCTCCGGATGGTAGACGAATGGGTATCTGTGCATGCCTTTCTCACCATAATTTACAGCAGCGATTCCCGCCTGGAGATGCAAATCCTTTTCCTCAGAGGATGCAGCCGTAAGTCACAGGGCCACTGCGCGGCTCTGCCCCTGGCGTGATTCCAACCCCGGGAACATCTCAATGTCAGCTGCTCATGCTCTGTTAGTCACTGTTCTCACTCCCCTTTCATGTTCTATTTTCTCCTGTTTCTCTCTTGGGGTGACCTGTTTTCCTGGAGGCCTCTCCCTCCTTCTTTTTCACTTCTGCATTGTCCGGAAGGGCAGTCAGGGATGCCTGGCCTTTTCGCCCGCCATGTTTGCCCAGTGAACGTAGATGAACCCTCTGATTTATACCATCCTTTCCGCTGGATGAGCTGGAAGTGTTAACAGATGTAAATGACGTGCATGGAGGATGGAGGATGGCTCCCATGAAAGCACACACCTGTTCTCAGAGCTAGGCATCCCTGCTCCCATAGGTCACTCACGCCTCCCCCAAAGTTGAAGATACTGAGACAAAGAACTTCACTCACACAAAGGTTAACTTAACGATACCCAAGGCTGAACCTTCATTTGTGAGAATCAAAACTTGATTGTTGGTGAGGAAGAGAGAGGGGTGCTTGGATGTGCTGGGTTCTGCCTCAGGACGAAGCAGTGCCTTTCAGTCTGGGTTGGGCCTCCCCAGGAAGGCCTAAGTTACATGCAGGCTCCTGCCAGAAAGCGGTTGTAGAATGAACCAAGAGGATGAACATTGTCCAGCAATCCATTCTCAGTGTGGAGCACCGGAAGGACGTGGGTCTGCAGACAGACCAGGGTGACAGGGAGTAGCTCAGTCACTGTAAAGATTTGGGTCCGATATCTAAAACCTGAGCCTCAGCAGGTATTCGCGATGTGCCACTCTCTTTTCCCTACCATCCCTCTACATACTCTCCCCCATCCTTCACCCTCGCAGAGGTCAGTGGTTGCTCACCTAATAATTAGCTAATCTCAGGGACTCCTGGGAATTCTAATAATTCTGAATGCGGATGGTGCTGCCCCCTTATGGAGCACTTGGGAAATTTGGGGGGACATTCTTAGCAGTCGCAACAAATGGCGGCCCTTAGACATTGGAAGTTGGGTCTTCTCTGCATGACATGCTGAAACCCATAGGCAGCCCCACAACAAAGAATGACCCTCATATCCTGCATGGTATTCAAAAGCTTTCCTAGATAACCCCGTAGGTAAAAAAAAAAAAAAAAAAAAAGAACCTTTTCACAATTATCCGCTTACAACGGAACTCTATATTCTCTGTAAACTCAAGTACTTTTTCCCTCACAATGTTAAAACAATGAGTTTCTTGAGTCGAAGAGTCATGTATCATTAGATGATACAGCTGACCCTTGAACGACACGAGTTTGAACCATGCCAGTCCACTTAGATGCACATTCTTTTCAATAAATGCAGTACGATACCATAAATGTACGTTTTCTTCCTTTGGGTTTTCTTAATCACATCTTCTTTTCTTTAGCTCACTCTGCTGTAAGAATACAGTGTATCATACGTTGAACATACCACATACATGTGACTCGAGTGTTTGTGCGATCGGTAGGCCTTCGGGTCAACAGGAGGCTATTAGTAGTTCAGTTTTGGGGGAGTCAAAAATTACACACGGATTTTTGACTGTGCAAGCAAAGGCGGGGATCGATGCCGCTAACCCCCATGTTGTGCACAGAGCAGAGATACTTGGTTTCGTTTAGTGTTTTGCCAAAGCTTGAGCACCATTATAGAAAACCATTTCACTGACCATATTGGAACCGTCTTCCACTCCCCGTATTGGGATCATCTTCACATACAGAAGAGTTTCCACGTAGGACTATGTTTTCTGTGCCAGTTTGCCATAACTTGTTTCATTCCATATTCTGAGAAGTACATTCAATGTTGTGCTTATCAATAAGGCCAACCCAAGTTTGTGTGATCAAATACCAGCCTATCTCGATTCCCCCCCTTGAACAGCCTATAATTTGTCTCGGCACATTCGCCTAAATTTATTTGCCATTATTTCCGTGTTTTCTTCCTCCTACCACCACCCAAGAAATCTTGTCTGGTGGTCCTTATCTTAATGCTATTGTTATCAGTGCCTTTTGGGTTCTACTCTTCTCACTCCTGCCTTTTCCCTTAGAAATGTCTTCCGATCTCCTCCTACACTCAGGCTTATGCATCCTAAGGAGGCACCAGCATCTTTACTTCCTTATGTATGCTTCCGCAATCATGCCTACTTGTTAATAGGTTGGGATACATATTATTTTGTGGGAGCTATTTTCCTTGCTTTTTTCCTTAAAGCGTGGCTAAAGCATGGTATTGCTTTATTTTCAAATTCTGATTGCGGTAGCTTGTATTATACATCAGTGTTAGGTCAAGACAAAGAAGGCATTACATTTGTTATAAAGACCTTGATGCACATAATGTTGAGGCACTCCAGGATATAGGTAGGAAAGTGATGTGAGAGGAACCCCCACCGCGGCCTGCCTTCTTCAAGAAACATGGCGCTTCACAGTGGCACTAGAAGGCATGCAGGGCCCTGGATGCATGACTGAAAAAAAGATGTGAGCACATGAATGGAGCAAGAGCAGTGGGCCAGCATTTTGGTTGGGCTTGGCCACAAGTTTTGAGACCGTGTACAGATCTTATAGGCTCCATTGTCTTCATGTCCCAAACACCAAGCACACACGTCCAGCAACTGTGTGGATGTCCGTTCAACGAACAAGGACGTGTTCTTATGTTGCCATCTCTGGGAAGGTTAGCTCTTTTCACACTGCTTTGCAATGAATTTTTTCGACCTATCGCTCTGCAACCCAACCATTTTCTCTCTGAAGATAGGGGATATTTCTTGTCCATCTTTGTGTCCTTGGACTTGAGTACCGAAAACTCTAAAGTCCTTCAAACATATGGGTAGACTCGATGCACCCCTTCAATCATACATTCATTCCAAGCCTAGGTTAAGGCTACCTTTATAGTTTTAAGGCCTCTAACTTGACTAATTTTGAGTAGTCAGAACCATTGTTGTGCCTCCTGACAATAATGAGCATAAATCTGCTTGACAGCCACTGTGGTTATCATAATTCTCCACTCTCCACTATCCGGGCATCAAAATCAGAGCATAAATGTGATACAGCTTTATGCATATCAAGGGTCATTTCCTGCAGGCACACATCATAACCACAGAATAAAATTTACATTCCTGCAGGCTTTAATTTCGTATTTATGAAATTTTTATAGGTTTTCTAATAGAGAGTCTGCCTAGCGTTTGGCCAAGGTGTGAAAATTATTATATAGTAAATGTCTGTATTCACCACTATTCTCAAGAAGTGAGAGTAAAAATATAAATAGTTGAAACACTTGCAGATGAAGGACTAAAATATCCTGGACATTAATCACATGCCATATCATGCTTTTAGGTACTTTGATATATATTGTCCTATTTGATGCTTATAAAACTTGCTAAAGTAGAACTCACCAGTTTCCTTTTCTTCGAGAGGGGGCTGGGGCCCAGATAGATGGTCATGCCGCCATTTAATGATGGATATGTTGGAACCAGATTTCCCGAACTCTAAGAACATTGCTCTGCTAGACTCTGTGCCTCATTTAGGTGATGTCTTTTTGGCTATTTCCCTTCGTGCGCATATTTTCCCGTAGTCAAATTTATGGGAGTATTGCTTTGAGTGTCCGCCCTCCTACGTAGGCGTGATGGCAAGCACTGTTCAGCCAACAGCCAATATGGAAAGACGGCTTTGATCTTGGGACCGGCAAGCTGGTCTTTCTGTAAGGAAGGCACGGACCTGATTTTGTCCTCCTCAAAGGACATACCATCTCCTGTCTTGTCCCATGACAAGCCTCATCTGGTCTTCACACACCACGCCTTCTCTTCCAACAGCACGCGCGGTGCAAAGCTCCTTTTGTCCCCATGTCAAAACCCAGAAAAGCAAGGATGCAGTCTCTCTTGCACTCCTGACCCGAGGCATGAAAGCTGAGCTACCAACAACTAAATTTTGACTCACACGTATTTCAGTCCGCGGTCTCATGGAGACGGCTGCTTTGAGGATCTGTTGTGTTGTACTTACCTGAGACCCGAGAAAGCAATCACGGGTTCCTTGAGGGCAAGCATCACCTTAGCATAGCTTTATATAGATGATCTGGATTGTTAAAACAAAAAGAAACACACAGACTTGCGACTGGCACCCTTTCCAATGGCTTCTCATGAGCATCGCTTCCCGTTCTTTGTCACCTCCACGTCCCGTAACCAGTGGCGTCCTCAGCCTGGTGCTGCTTCTGGTTGCTATACTATGTCCTTCATGCCCTCAGCATGCTAACAGAACCCCTAAATCACATTTCCAGCCGGGACATCTTGAGAAATCCAACACCGTGCCATTCTCCTGACGAATGCATCTGCTTGGATTCCCCAGAGGAATTTCAGCCTTAAGAAGTGACAAACTTAATTCTTGGCTTCCTCCCTTCTTGCTGTCCTGCTGCATGTTCTCCCTGTCTTGGTAAATACCGACCTATAGCTGCAGGACACACGTGCTACCTGCCAGCCGACCTTCACGCCTTTTCTCTCCCACCATCCTCCCGTCCCAGCTTCCTATCTGTCCCCAAATCTTGCGTCGCTTACTCTCAAACCGCCCCCAGTGTGAGGGTGAGGGTGTGGCTGGAATAGGCTTTAGGAAGGGAGATACACATGAAAGCAAATGAGCACAACGTAAATTGCACATTATAAATTATAAGTGCCATGAAGAACAAGCATGGGGAGGGCGTGGGGGTCTTCGGGAAGCAGTCCACACTTTTGGGAGTTGTTGGCCCCATTTAGCAGATGGAATCCCATGCTCTTTCTTTGTATATGCTGTTAATTCTGGAGCCTTTCCAATCACACCATCTGAAACAATTTTCTAAAGCTTTATGCTACATCTGCATATAACATCAAAATAATCCACGAGAAAAATATTAATTTTAATATTGAGAGAACGAAAGCATTCCCCCGAATTAAATTTCCATACGTTGGGCCGTGAATATAATTCTTGCAAATATAATTAAAATATCACAAAAGAAAAAGCATCAATATTATTTACCTTGAAGCCGTTGCTCTAGAAAGTGACAGGAACGGTTGTGCAATTATCTGGCGAATTGATCGATGCAGACTGTTAATCTGTGTGTTTCAGATGGTTGGGCCTATTTTTCTTATCTCCCACCATTATAAATTTCTCAGCAGTGTAAAATAGGATTGTACCGTTTCCTTCACCAGTGAAGGAATGCATCAAGCTGGAAGATATGTAAATCTCTTATCAAAATTTTAGGAATTATCATGTTCATAAGAGAGAAATTTGAGATAAGGTTGAATTCCCATAAGGCGGTCTTTCAAAAAGGGCCACACTTTCCCTTCTGCACTCACTCACCCGTCTTCCTCTTCTGGTTAACGGGGCTTACTTGGAAAGCACGTGTTTCAGACATGATGAGGTTGGTGGGTGTGATGTATTTTATTGCCTAAAAACTGAAAACTGTATTCCATCCTTGCTTTGTCTGAGTCGGGGTTTTCCACTTCTTTTCTGTAAAGATTCCCACCATAAGATTAAATGTCTCAGCGTTCCCTCTTCCAATCTGTGTCCCTTAATTGATGACTTGTTACCACATCATACTTTTGGTGAAGAGGTATGGTCTTAATCGGATCAAGAACATTGCGTGGGTTTCGTTTGATGGATGGATGACAGGCAAAGATCTCATCCCAGCCTTTGATGCTGTTTCATGGCTCCAAGGTCACCTTGGGGCTCTCCCCTCTTCTGGTACCACCGTTGGCCATGGACTCTACCCTCCTGGCGACATCCCTCATCTATGAGCTGCTGTCAGTGAGTCTAGTGTGGAGATTTAAGGCATAGACTCTGAAGCCAGACTGCCCCCATCGCACCCCTACATGGTCTTTGGTAATTCTCTGTGACTCAGTTTCCCCACCTATGAGATGTGATAATAACCCTTCCACCATCAGTCGGCGTTATCATGCTCCTTTCCTGGAGGAGGATGGTGAAGCCCAATAGGGTCAGGAGGGTGTGGTCTCAGGTGTGGACCTCGTGGTGGTTGGAGGAGGCCGGGGCTCCGCACTGAGCCTCAGTTTCCCATGTGTCACATGAGCTCCATAGTTTGCCTTTCTCATATGATCCCTGTGGGGACTTGAGTGAGAATACGGAAGCCAAGGTGCTTTGCAAGCTGAAACACATAAAGCACAGACTCATTTCCATTATACCCAGGACGCTATTATTATTGAAGGCAATACACACAAACACACATCCAGACCATCTGCTTCAAGAGCCCATTTTTGGTCTTCTGCTCGTCAGAACCTGAGGAAAAGCCAAAGACTGTATCAGTAAAACCCCGTGTGACCTCCACTCTCCTGAAATGTTTCCACTTCTCCTGCATTTTTCCTTCTCCCATCATGTCCTCTTATAGAAGACCACAGTTTTGCAAATCACTCACTTTAGAACCAAATTCACCACCAGGAAACATGTGTGGCCACCTCCTCACAGGCTTTAATTCATCATGGCCACACAAAGAGGGCTTCTGCATACTTGAAATTAAGGATGAAGAGACACACTTTAACCTGGAATGGGTGGTTATTCAGACCATAGTTTCTTGCTTTTTAGAAAGACATCCAGTGGGGAAAATTCACGATGCCCGTGTCGCAAAACAAGTTAGACCCGACAGAGCAAATCCGCTGTCCTAACGCACCAGCTTCCGTGATGGGCGGCCATGTCTCTTTTTCCTTTTGCAAAAGCCATGTCGACACATGATACCTTCAGCCTGTTAGCACTGGCCTTTCTCCCTCCCACCCCACCTTTCCTAAATGTGCTTGTTATCGCACCCCGCAGTAATTTGTTCTGTGTCGCGGAGACCTGTTTCCTTTTCTTTGCATTGTTTCCATACAGAAATGTCAGCTGTGACGGCCCAGTGGAGTCTTCCAGGACATCCGGGGTCGGCCACCTCATAGAGGCGTGAATATGTCAACCCTTGGCCTGGGTGGTGTCCCGCCCCAAAGACACAGGCGTGAGGCTCTTTGCGGGAGAAGGGCCGCCAGGAAGGAAACACTCTTGTGTGGGCTTTTAGTGCCCTTTTCTTTTTCAGCAACCGCAGAGCAGGATTATGTTAAACTAGGCTGCACGCACATCCTCTCCTGCGGCCTCATCAAACAAGGCTTGCATCCCTGGGATCAAACAGCAGATCTCGGCGGCTGTGTCAGCAGCTTGACTTCCCCATCCATCAGGCTCAAGGCTGGAAGGCATGAGCCGCATTCGCGGTGGTGGCGGGGAGCGCGCTTCCCCCCTGGCAGACCTTACCTCTGGCAGCGATGGAGAGGAAGAGGGAGAGATGCTATCTGTATGCAACTGGTGGCCTGGGTGGGCAAGGTGCCAGCGAACTGTGATCCTAGGCGAGTGTAGGTTGCTCCCAGGAATAGGACCCTCCTTCTTACTCACAAGCCCAAGTAATTGACCACCAGAGCTGCTTGAGTTGTACGTATCGATCAGTGACACTTCGAGGCTCTCTGGCCATCACTCGTCCTAGGAGGCCTAATTAACAGAGGCTTGCTTGCTGAATTAGATAAAATTTAGTGTCTGCTGAAATTAATGTGATGTTGTCCCAATGTCCTTCAGCTAATCCTGGAAAATGAAGTTGAAGTGGTGGGAAGGGGGGGTCCTGTTGAGAGCTGAAACATTTCACAGTAGCAAAGAAGTCCCTTTTTCAGAGTTTGCAGGGGCCAGCCGGAAGAAAATACTTTGTATTTGTCCCTACACCTGATAGCCAGTGTGTAACCCTAACAACTAATTGCGACATGAAACAACTCCTATGAACAATTGTCTGTTGTGCTGGGTATGGCCATTTACAAACAATTGTTTGCTCTGCTAAGAATTGAGATGTTTCTTCCGTTAAAGATAAGAAGGAATACAGGTTTACCACGATTTGGTAGCATTGGGGAAATAATAAAAGAGTTTACACTTCATTATTTAGTATTTTGAAAGGCAGAGTAGGGAGGACTGTTCCTAAATCTAGATTTATAGTAGAATCTGAAAGAAGAAGATTTAATCGACTGTGACTATTTCAAATGCCAGGGCTGTTTTTGTATCTG
Source organism: Ursus arctos (assembly GCF_023065955.2). Classification (NCBI taxonomy): domain Eukaryota; kingdom Metazoa; phylum Chordata; class Mammalia; order Carnivora; family Ursidae; genus Ursus; species Ursus arctos. Next base: position 4,190,817 of record NC_079873.1, on the reverse strand, counting down.
CGATTTTGTAAAATGTAATTCTTCCTATTGTATTCCGATTAATTGGTGGTGAAACTTTTTAAGTAGCTCTATTCAGGGCTTCACAGATTTCTGCCAAGATATCCTAGTCTTCTGTATGGCACTCTCTAAATGGATATCCATTTTGTCTTTCTTGAGAAACTAATTAGAAGAAAAAAAAAAGTTAGGACTAAAACCATATTAATAGATGCTCTATGAACAATTAGGGGATCATAGCTTTAGAGCCAAATACTTAACAATCTTGAACTTTGAAGGAATAGGGATACATTTTTAAAAAATCAATATATATTTCTATTTCTCTCTCCCCTAGGCATTTTTTTTTAAAGAGAGTCTTGCCCTGTTTATCTCAAGACTGGTTTGACAGCCAAATATGCTGTTCATCTTGGCGTTTAGTATTACATTTGAGTACATAGAAATGAAGGCCTTGTGAAAATCTTCAGACCATATTTCAAATATCTAGAGGTCATTATGTCTGAAGATACTGTATTTATCTTTTTTGCACGTTTAGCCACGTTCATTCTGAATTGTTCCGGAAAGAGTTTGGTCTAATTCAACCAGTGCTACAATCACCTCTCGAGCCCACACTTCGACTAAATCCTTCTGGGCACTTTAGAATCAAATGCCATAGGAAAGAAGCGTCATTGTGAAGCTCAGGACTGTTTTTGTAGGAACAAAGGGAAAGGGTAGCAGCTAACCACGTGTAACCTCTCTAGGTCACCTGTTTTTACATCTTATTTTAGCCACATAAAGGATCGCTGGAAGACGGATGCATAATTATACTGAGATGATTCATCCTTTTAAATGCTTATATGCATTTTATTGAGAAAGTATAGCATAATTCACTTAACCATTATTCTATCCGTAGACATTAAATTATATCCATATTTTATTGCTATAAACTATCATTTCCTAAGTACTTTCGTCATGTCCTATGAGCTGGAACCAAACTATAGTTGACTTTTTTTTTTTTTTTAAAGATTTTATTTATTTATTCAACAGAGATAGAGACAGCCAGCGAGAGAGGGAACACAAGCAGGGGGAGTGGGAGAGGAAGAAGCAGGCTCATAGCGGAAGAGCCTGATGTGGGGCTCGATCCCATAACGCCAGGATCACGCCCTGAGCCGAAAGCAGATGCTTAACCGCTGTGCCACCCAGGCACCCCTATAGTTGACTTTTGAACAACACGGGGAGGTTAGAGGCGCCAAGCCCCCACACAGTCAAAAATCCACCTATGACCTTTGACTTCCTGAAAATGTAATTAAGAGCTCACTGTTGACTGGATGCCTTACCAATAGTATATAAACAGTCGATCAACACATAATTGGTATGTTATATTATTATATTATTATGGACTATATAAATGATCCCTGAAAATATAGTCTTTGTATTCTTACAATAAAATAAGCCAGAGAAAAGAAAATGTGGTTAAGGAAATCACAAGAGAAAATACATTTATACTGTAAACATTTATTGTATATTTATGTATTCAATATATATTACATTGTATGCAAATACTGTATACAAATATACTTGTATGTTACATATTGTATACAAATATTAATTGAGTATCTTTAGTGAAAAAAAAATCATGTCCAGGTGGGACCCATGCAGTTTAAACCCATATTGTTCACGAGTCAATTGTATTTGAATTACAATTGCTTAAAATATGATTTAATACCTGTAGGGCATCATTTCCCCCCTTAATTACCTAAATTTCTTTCCCTGAATCTTACTGGCTTTTTTTTTTTTTTTTTTTTTGCCATTTCCCCCCCTGTGGACTTTGTATAAGCTTGTCTAGTTCAAGCATAAATCTGATTAATTATATCTTTTTCTCAAATGTGAACATGGAAGTGTAAGAATAAAAACATAAAACTCTTGGGGCGCCTGGGTAGCGCAGTCGTTAGCGTCTGCCTTTGGCTCAGGGCGTGATCCCGGCGTTCCGGGATCGAGTCCCATATCGGGCTCCTCCACTGGGAGCCTGCTTCTTCCTCTCCCACTCCCTGCTGTGTTCCCTCTCTCGCTGGCTGTCTCCCTCTGTTACATAAATAAATAAAATCTTAAAAAAAAAAAAAACTCTTTTATACTTCGATATGATCATATAAAAGATTCTGTATTTTAATATATTGACCATAGTATGTGCAAGAATGAGATTATGGCACGTGATGCGTTATCAGGGAATGGGATTTATCATAGTCGTTAACTACCAATGCTGTTGACCAATTTCCCTGTACACTGGTGTCAATCCATGTCTTCACCTTTGTACTGAATGCTTGTCATACCGATCCTTCTGCATATTTTCATTTTGTTCCCACCATGGAAGATGGTGCTGGTGTGTGTATCAGTCAGCTGTCTCATGCCGTGTAACAAACACATGCCAAATGCAGCATCTTACAATAACACACATTCATGCTCTCACAGTTTCTGTGGCTCAGAAATCCTGCAGTGGCTGAGTTGGGTATCTGTGGCCCAGGGTACCTCCTCATCTCAGCTGGGACTGCAGTCCTTTGAAGGCTTGTCTGGGGCGGGGAGGGAGATGTGCATGCAGGATGACTCGCTCACATGGCTGTGAGCTCCCAGTCTCCGTTCCTTAGGATCTGTTGAAAGAACCTCCACTCCGTACCATGCAGCCTGCTCCTCTGGGCTGCGTGAGTGTGCTCACAAGACAGCCGCTGGCTTTCTGCAGAATGAGTGAGCCAAGAGAGAGAGCGAGATAGGAACCAGAGTGTATTTCATGAGCTAGCTTTGGGAGGCATACACCAGCACAGCACAGAGAGGAGAGTCCTCTTGGCCACATAAACTGACCCTGGTACAGTGCAGTTCAGGATGACATAAAGGTGTGAACAGCATGGGGCAGGGATCCTCACAGCCCACTTGAGTGCAGCTACGGCAATGAGCAAGAGCTGATACTTTCTTCTCTCTCTGGAGCTAGAGACACACCATTTTTATTCAAATTTTCAATTGCATATAGTCTAGTGATTTCCTTTGATAATTTGGCACCATCACTAACATGAACAATGTAGTGTGCTACCATGACCACAGTGATGAATGTGGCCACTAAAATTACCTTTGGGGCGGGGGAGAAGCACCTGAGTGGTTCAGTTGGTTAAGCGTCTGCCTTCAGCTCAGGTCATGGTCTCAGGGGTCCTGGGATTGAGTTCTACATCAGGCTCCCTGCTCAGCAGGAACTCTGCTTCTCCCTCTGCCTCTGCTGCTCCCACTTCTCCCTCTGCCTCTGCTGCTCCCGCTGCTCTCTCTATCAAATAAATATATAAAATCTTAATAAAATAAAATAAAATAAATTACCTTTAGGGGAAATCTCTTAAGTTACGGAGTTCTTTGTTTTAGCATCATTCTTTTTAAGATTTAATAATTTTTTCCTTCTCCATAGTTAATTCTTTATTTGGGTTGAACATTATTTCCCTAAACCAAAAGAGTGCAAATTGTCAAAGGCACCAGGGATTATACCATCTGTGATGTACCCAACAGGGCTACATGGTGAACCGTTCCAACAAGCTGGATAAACACTTCCTTTTTACTGTCCACATGTCACCCATTGTAAGATCTGTACTTTGTTCCAGAAAACTCAGATGAGGTGCATGTTAAGAAGGACTAGTCCTATGTCTTCCTGTCCTTCCTTAGAGTCTTGCTTTCTCTCTCTCTTTCTCTTCCTGCATCCAGCATCTCTTCATCTCTCCATCTTACTCTGTTTTAGACTACCCCATACACACACAGGTGTGCTGTAATCCAGAGAGAGTTGGATGCTGCAGTCATTCACACAGATATAAACTACAAAATATAACTTGTTATACAGTGAATTCTTTTTTAAAATTTTTTATTTATTTATTTATCAAAGAGAGAGTGCACACAAACGGGGGAGCAGTAGGCAGAGGGAAAAGCAGACTCCCCACTGAGCAGGGAGCCCTATGTGAGGCTCTATCCCAGGACCCCAGGATCACGACCTGAGCTGAAGGCAGATGCTTAACCGACTGAGCCACCCAGGTGTCCCTACAGTGAATTATTTACTCAATTCTGTGGCCATAAGGATGCATGTTGAGATAATTTGTGGAAACCCACTAAATAAAAAAATTAAAGGCACAGTAAGATATTTTACCGTATTGGCCAGGAAACTTTTGATCTTTCCTTTTCTTTATTCTTCCTGATCCATAGTTTGACTGTCCTAGGTAATAATTTAAGTCCAAAATTTCAGTCATAATGAAAGGACTTGCCGAGAAACACTTGCTCATAAACACACGAGTACACACACACACACATTCTGAACCTAATTAAAACAAAACTATTTTCAATTTCTACGCCTCGGGCATCTCTAATGGTATAAAAGGTGTCACATTGGATGGAATAATGGTCTTCCATTCAGGGCCTTCTTATAGTCCAGGAGGCCCACGCTCTTGCAATGCATATGACCTTGGTTTTGGATTTCTAATGGTGTTGAATCAGTGTATTTCAGTTCTTTTCAGGGAGGTTATGGTAGCAATTAACTTCACAATTCACATGGTCAAGATGACTCACAGTTGAAAACTCCTGAGTTGTCTGAAGATCAATTTTTCTTTTTGGATTGCACTAGAAAGTCTGAAAGCAGCCGTGAAACAGGATGGTGTGAATAGCAAAGGTCTAATTTCCAGGAAGGAGACTCACCCTTGGGGAGTTTCTCACCCCGTTTTCCCTCCAGGGACTGAGTGTCAGTACATCTCAGTTTTTGACATTTTATAGGCTCTATTATTCCTCTCCATAATTGTTATTATTTATTCAAAACATCATATTTTTAAAATGTGGGCAGAGAATTCTTCTTGACTCTCTCGCATTTCTGCATGTAGTAGAAGCAGACGTCCTGATAGGTTTCCTTCTGGATGATCTTTCAAGGATATTTGTGTCACTAACAACCTTGGAAGACAGACATGGTGTCCTCCTCTCAAGCAAGGAGCCAGTTTGCTTACTCACCATGACTTTATTAGTAGAGATAACATCTTCTGTGAGAGGAAGGATCAGAGAGGCTGACCACCCATTATAAGTATTCAGGTCAGGTTCCCCAAGGGCAGGATCCTCTCCTACAACACTGTCTACTGTGTGTGCACCTGCCCTGGGGGATGCCAGCCGCCATGTTGTGATGAAACCCTATGGCAAGAGAGAGCAAGGCTTACCTACAACCACCTGAGTGAGCCACAGACGGGATGGCAGCCCTGACCAACAGATGGGCTGCAAGCCCGTCAGATACCTTGAGCCAGAGAAATGCAGCCAAGCCACACCTGGACTGTTGACTTACAGAAGCTGTGAGATAATCAACATGTGATGTTTTCGTTGGCTACATTTGGGGATGATTTGTCACACAGCAGTAACGAAATAATGCAAACCAAGACAAGTGCCTAGAACATGAGAGGGGTTCATTAATGAACAAGTAAAAGATGATACACGTCTCTAGGTTCATGGATGTGGTCCTCCTGGCTACCAGTGGGGCTCTCTGATTCCCAGAGATGGCATTATGGTTCTCAGATGGCCTGGACAATGGAGCTGGCTCTTTATCTATCTATCTATCTATCTATCTATCTATCTATCTATCTACCTACCTACCTACCTGTCCATCCATCCATCCATCCATCCATCCATCCATCCATCCATCATATCTATCTATCCATCTATCTATCATCTACCCTTCCATCCATCCATCCATCCATCCATCCATCCATCCATCCATCTTCCATCCATCCAACCATCATATCTTGTCTACCTACCTGTCCATCCATCTATCCATCCACCTATCCATCATCAATCTATGCATCAAAGAAATGAAGGGACAAGTCAGAAGAAGCCTCCCTACATGAGCCTACGGCCAATCCTAGACATATAGCTGAGATGGAGGACATGGGATTTACCAGAAATCCTCTTGAACAGGATTGGCTGTTTGGGGGTTACCATCTTGTAAGCCTACTGTGGATGGCCAACACCACCTCCTCGGGAATAAATGAACAAACTTCTCAGGAATAAATAAATAATCCTTACTCTGGAGGGAGATGCTGATTAGCTTCCAAGTTTCATATTTCTGAGTGGGGTATGCAAAACTGGGTATGCTGAGACCTTCTTTTAAATACATGTTGCAGGGGCATCTGGGTGGCTCAGTTGGTGAAGTGTCTGCCTTTGGGCTCAGGTCATGGTCCCAGGGTCCTGGGATCGAGACCTGCGTCAAGCTCCCTGCTCTGCAGGGAGTTTGCTTCTCCCTCTGCCTGCTCATTCTCTCTCTCTCAAATAAATAATAAATGAAATCTTTAAAAAAATAAATAAATACGTGTTTCAGAGAATGTCCAAGTACCTGCCTGCAGCCCCCACTTGTCAGACCCCTCTGCAGTGTCCACAGTCCCCTGCGTGGTTCCGAAGCCAGGTACTTCTCTTCCCATGGAAGGGAATCGAAACTAGTACTGTGGTGATCCACCCTCTTCCTATTATTTTTAATAATTTATTTTTTTCCCAACAAATGTATCCCCTATGTTCCTGCCACACAGATGCTACCATCAACTAATTATTATTCTACCATTAACTAATTACCATTAACTAAAATTAGCATCTTTCTGGATGTATTAGTTTCCTATCACTGCTTTAATAAATCACCACACTCTTAGTGGTTAAGTGACATCAATTGAGTACCTTACTGTTCTGGAGGTCAGAAGTCTGAGGAAGGAATCTTCTGCACAGTGTTGGCAGTGCTGTATTTTTTCTGGAGCCATAAGGAAGCATCCATGTCCTTGCCTTTCCAGCTTCTAGAAGCAGCCGTATTCCATGCTCTTAACTTCTCCCTGTGCGCAATCTTGCTTGTGTCCCTTTCTTTCCACAGATGTTGATCCTGATAAACCTCGTGCTTGTAAATCACCCTCTTAATCGGCTTCCTGCAGAACCCAACCCTAGACACCACACTCTGTCAAATAGTGCGAGGAGCACAGTGTCTCACACCCAACTCGTGAAAATCTAAAATTAGGTTCTGGAAGACCTCAAAGATATTTATAGTAAAAATAAAGAAAAGAAAAGAAAAGAAAAGGAAAGAAAGAAAGAGAAAGAAAGAAAGAAAGAAAGAAAGAAAGAAAGAAAGAAAGAAAAAGAGAAAAAGAGAAAAAGGAGAGAGAAAGGAAAGAAGCAGGGAGGGAAGGGGGAGGGAAGGAAGGAGGGAAGGAAGGAAAGAGGGAAGGAAGGAAGGAAGGAAAGAAGGAAGGAAGGAAGGAAGGAAGGAAGGAAGGAAGGAAGGAAGGAAGCTACCCTTCATTAAGTAGGATGCTGGGACAAGTCTGTCTTTTCCAAATGGTGCGTCAGTGTGAATGAAAGTCTTTTCCAGGGCGACTTGCTTTTCTAAGGCCATGAGTTTCAGTCCACATTCACACATTCAGGCGTTAGCTGGCACTTTCCATTTGATGGTGAAAAGAGGGATATCTTTGAGCTGAACTCTCAGTTTAAGTAAGTTTTTCTTTTTATTTCTTTCTTTAAGCAATAATAGAATTTCTCAGGGGGTAGTTTGCTATTAATCTGAAACTAGCTTCAGCTGGACCAAGTCAAAATGATTAAAACCAGTAATTATCTCCACTTTTTTGGTAAATGGAGAGAACCATTGAAACTTTCTATTCACATACCAGAAAGAAAGTAAAAACCAAACTGCTTACTGAAAGCTCGCACTATCTATCCATCTATCTACCCATCCATCCATCTGTCCATCCAATAATCTATCCATCTATCTATCCATTCTACTATCTATATATGCATCTATCCATCATCATCTACCCTATGCATCAACTATTTATTATCTATCATCTACCCACCTACCAAATTATTACCTACCTACCAAATTATTAATCACTTATTTATCATCTATCTACCTATCATCTATTTATCTGTGTATTGTCTCTCTATCTATCTACCCATCATTGTTAAATACACAAAAAGCCTACCAGACCTCCTGATTCTTTTCCTCCCCTCACATTCCATATACAATCTATTATGAGGTCTCACTGGCCCTATCCGTGTTCTGTTTGGCTACTGCTGCCATGGTAGCCCAGACAGCCTTGAGCTCTCATTCCTACACCACTGTGCTAGTCTGTCTCTTGCTGCTTCCCCTCATGCTTCCCTCACTACTTATATGTTCACACTGCAGATGGAATGATTTTTGGCAAAAACACATCTCAGCCGAACGCCCTCCAAAGCCTTCCCATTAAGCTGAGGATAACACGCAAAGTCATTCCCAAGACCCCAAGGCTCCAAGTGGCTCTGCTTCCTACTCCCCTCTTGAGCCTCTTCTCTTCCTACTCCCCTCTTTGCTTACTAGTCTCTAACTAGTCCTTTCTTCTGTCCTATTAAGTGACAAGCCCACTTCCCCAGGCTTTGCATCTTCCTGGCCCTTGTCATCATGAGGACAGTCCCAGTGTCATCTCTGCTGGGGAAACGTCACTGACCACTTGTTGAGACTATCAGCTCTACCAGCCAACTCGGAATCACTCTTAATCTCCTGGGACATTGTGATTATCCCATCTCTTTGTTTCAAATTCTCCAACACACGAAACAGCATGGGGGCGTAATTATTTTGCTCATATCTGTTTATTATAAACTTCATGCAAGTGACATTACCTGTCCTCATCACTGTCCTCCACCTGCCCTTAGAACATCTATCAACCTATAGTTGGTGCTCACCAAATATTTATTGAATGTAGGTTTAGTTCTTTTGTTATGAAATAAAATATATTTTAAAAAGCCCTGAGGTTATATACAAACTAGGTCTTATTTTCTGTAATAAGCACAGGTTGTATAATAAAAATGTAGGAGCCAAACTATTAAGAAAACATTGGTCTGCTTCAAGATTCACGAATGTAACTTTTCCCAAGCTTTTGGTGGTAACTATAAAGATAATCCTTGAGTCTAATGATTGCAATAAGTGCAAACAATGTAACTGTAAGTATGTATTAAATTCAAGTATCAAAGACAATTTGTATCAAGGATCAAAGATGATTTGAAAGAAAGTCATTAATGGCCATACTGTTCCATCCTCAGCAAATAAGAAATTATGTTTTCATTTTAGGGCTGAGGTTATTATGCTATAAACACTAGGAAACTGTGTAAAAGAGTTTCAGGGAAAAGTAATTACCTACAGTTACATAAAGGATTGCGTAGTGGAAGAAAAATAATTTTCCTTCTACCCTTTTCTTCTGAGACCCCAGTAATAAAAGACAGGTAACAAGAGAAAAACAGACAGACGTTTATGAACACGTCTACCTCCTGTATACGTGGGGGATGCGCAGGAAAAATGGGTAACTCAAAGAAGTGGCTTTAGAGTTTAGAATCTGAATAGGGGAAGGGAAGAGGCATGTAGGCAGGGAGAGCGAATGATTTTAGGAAAGATGACTGGGCCCTTGGAGAGACAGGTGGAGGTAAGACAGTTTGTGACAGAATTTGTCTGGGGGTGGAGTTGATGTCTAATGTCTCCTGTGACAGGATACCGTCTTTGTGGTTGATGACACTCCTGGGGAGGACGCTGGGGACAATTGACTTCCTTCTGAAGGTTATGTCTTTAGGCAGATGAGGGAGGTTCAGGGAGAGTCTCTTCCTCTATCTGCTGGTTTTCAAGTGGCCATAACTTACACTCATCAGTATACTTGTGGCATTTTTTGGCGTGGCGTGTTCTGCTAACTTCAGTTGTATGCATCAGATTGCTTTCAGCTGTATGCCACAGAATTAAAAAGAAAAAAAACACAGTATTCCACAGCACAAAAAGCAAAACACAATAGCATAATAAGAGACCAAGCAATGGGGGAAATTCTCTATAACAATGACGCAGACTTTCTAGTCTTCCCTGGGTGTCTACCTCAATAAGGAGGTCAAAACGCGATGCATTTTGCGAGGTGATCTTATACAGGTGCTCACAGCTACAAAGAGCAGACACGCAAACCTTTCAGCTTATATTCAGCCACCAGCCCGCGGTCCAAAGGGTATGCGTTTGAGGCCGGAGCAAGCAGTTTCATGATCTCTCGTCATGATGTACATTTTGTTTTATTTCAGGTATTCACGATTCTGACTCCGTGTTGCTTGATTCACGAATGGATTCTTGACCAGCCATGAAATCATGTCTGAGGTCTGCCTACCGAGGCGAAGTCGCATAAAGCAGGTAAAACCACGTGAAATTTGACCAATGCCATGCCGACAAGCTGTTGCTGTAATCTTCTGGTGTAAATCAACCTTCAGGGGTGGGGTGGCGTGGGGTGGGGAGAGAATGCTCAAGATGGAAATGGGGAATGTGCTGGGAATGTTCATCGTGGTACAGAGGAGAAAGTTGAGAAAAAACGTGGGTTTTGAAAGGAATATAATGAGTATCTTTCTACCTAATAAGATCTAGGAGGTGGTGAGAATATTTTATAAAGTCTGAGGAACAAGACCCAGGGATTAGATGGATGTATTGAATGTGGGCTGCAGGTAAGGGGCAGTCAAGGGGACTCAGATGGGCCAATAAGCAATGCCTAAGTTTGAGAACGCATTAGATGCTTTAAGCTGCTGTGCAGAAAAGTGCGATGTACGCTCCTGTCCCGTTCGGAGGTTTGTACATACAGAGACTCAAAGCATCGGAGGATGTTTGGAATGCCTCCAATCGGCACTATGACTTTTGTGAACACAAGGGTGACTGCTGTTGGAAAGAATCTAGACACAGGAATAGAAATTATTTACCCAGAGGATGTCTTGTTCTAGTTTTTTTCTTTAGTTTTTCCTCTGTCTCTGTGGGTTTTTTTCTTTCGAGACAGTGCTGGGAATTCCCCCCACAGAAGCTGAGATCTATATAAGACCGGTCCACTGTCTTATATAGATGTTCTTCTTGAAGTGGGACTCATGATCTTAATAAATAAACACCTTGTGTGTGTCTCTGCTTGATGTCTGTTTCTGCTTCAAGATTTTAAACTCTAAGAGCAGGCATCGAGTATCTCTCTCTCCCTGTTGCTATGTGCCTGGATCGAGCCTTCAGTTGGGCTCATAGCAGATGATCAATATATGGGTATTGAAGAACTGAGTGAAATGTGGAATGGTGTTGAGTTGATACTTGCATGAGCCAACAAGGAGCAATACCATCAATGGAAATGGGGTCTTAGAAAGGGAGAAAGCAGTGCGCTGAGTACTCATGGACGCGGTTCCATCTTGGTTCAGACCTTAAATGGCGGGTGAGATTTCGAGGGAAAGACCCTGAACATCACCCAATGAACGTGAGCAAGGTATGTTGTGGCTACATCACGCAGAACGTGCATGGAGGGAGAAGAGAAAGCGTCTCACTCCCTTGAACGAGAGATGCGTATGGTGGGTAGGAAACCAGTCAAGTCTACAGGTGCCTTGCCGTCAAACCCACATCCATGTATCAGAGATGCTGCCGAGTTTGTGCTTCTGCACAAAATATCTTGCTTGTAAAGTTATTAGGGTTTTTTATTTGGTGTGTGGGGGGGTGGATGTTGTGATGAAACCATGTTGCGGTTCAGGCATTGGGCACGTTGCTCATGTTGTGCATCAAGGTAAGACAGAGATAGGGAAACAAAGTTAAAGCACAACTTTATAACACGAAGGAATGAAAGGGAAATTGTCTGGACAGGAAAGTTGCATAGTGATTATTGGTTGCACGGGAAGGAGTCTCAAACCTACCAGATGTGTGTGAGGTCAGGACACCTTCCTGGGGAAAACGCAGTGAAGGTTGAGGAAGTGTCAATTTCTTGAAAATGGAAAACATCGACGACAGAAATATAATTTGTAGAGGAACGCTCAAATATGGAAACGGCGAATGTCTTGCGAACGCGTCCCTGGGCAATAGGAAATTCGCTAATGAATTTTCTCACCCATAGGTGAAGCCATTTGCCGGGTAGAGGGATTTTAAAAGAAAAGCAAAATAAAACCACAGGCAATGCAACGTAATGATTTAGTAACTTACCTGTAGTAACTTAACTTCTATCCAGGTGCCTGTACAGAAAGGACCCTGTGTAAAATTAGCCAATACTGAGTGTAAGGAGAAGACCCATTTTGAGTCGTCACTGATGGAATCAAATCAAACGAGTAACATGTCCAGGCCATCAGGTCAATTCAGAATAACCAGTCGCTTTTTGGTAAAATATTCAAGTTGGTGGTAGAGAGGAAGGCAGTCAGTGGCATCGCAGGTGTCTCTGAGAAGGGATTTAAATTTGGTTTTTCATGGCAGTCGTGCAAAGTACACTGTGGTGGGGAGACCCCTGCGTTGTGGTTACTGTTAGTACCCAGCGTGAAAACACAGACCCACCATTCTTTTTTTTTTTTTTTTAAAGATTTTATTTATTTATGTGACAGAGAGACAGCCAGCGAGAGAGGGAACACAGCAGGGGGAGTGGGAGAGGAAGAAGCAGGGTCATAGCGGAGGAGCCCGATGCGGGGCTCGATCCCGGAACGCCGGGATCATGCCCTGAGCCGAAGGCAGCCGCCTAACGACTGCGCTACCCAGGCGCCCCAACGCCATTCTTGAATCCTAAAGGGAACAGTCCAGCCATCTCTCACGCTTCATAAATAGGAAACCCGTTCATTGCTTCAGTGCCCAGTGGTCACACAATGCTCTGCTCGCAAATTCCCTCTTCTCCCAATTTTCCCGCTGATGGAGTGGGGCCATTATATGTGCAGAACTCGGGACTCATGGTTCAGAGACATTACACACGTGTCTTATAGCAGGAGAAGCATCCTCGAGAAATCCCCTAACCTGATAAGGTAAACTCGGATTTCCTGGCAAACCCAGCAGGCCGCTTATTTTCAAAATGCTGCCTAATCTCTTTGCACACAGATCACAGAGGACATCTCTTCCTTGTTCTTTCCAGCAACACTCTTATCAATGACCAGGCTGCTGTGCATGGGCTCCAATATGCCCGGGAAAGGCCAGGCCCTGGGTGGACGCCGTTACCATAGTTTTTCAGGCTTGTCAGGAATCTCAGACAGGTTTTCAAATGGCCCAGTGCTCAGACACAGAACCGTACTGTCTCAGGCGGGGTTTGTCTTTAGAGGGAAAAACAGAGAAGGAGCCCCAGGCATCTGGATTTCCCTGCTGGGCAGGGACCCAGCCGCATCCAATATGGCCCACGTTCCCAGGAATGACCTGCACGCACATTGCTGACACCCACAGAGCCTGCGTTTTGTCTTAGGTGGTCCAGATGGGCTGGGGTTTTATGGGGTCTGGAGAGCCGGTGTGGCACATTGAGAAGAAATAAGCCCCTTGCAAAATGACTTTCCTAAGTGTTTCCGTTTGTAGGATTCAACCTGCCAGGCATTCAGAAACAACCCCTCCTAGCACAGTGCCTCGGCTTTGAGACAAGCAACATTTTGGGCCAGGTGATTCTTTGAGTGGGAGGGTTGCTGTGTGTATTGTAAGATGTTCAGTGGCATCCCTGGCCTCTACCCCAGATGCCAGCCCTGACCTCCAACAATTTCAAAACCCAAAGATATCCCCAGTCATTACCAAATATCCTCCATTTGACAGCCACTTCCCTAGAATTATTTCCCCTGGGACCTTCTGAAGGAGACAAAGATGTATTGAGATGACACTTAAGGATCTCATGCCCCAGAGAGACTTAAGGGTCATCTGTGACCCGTAGTGTCTGTTCCTACAACAAAATCAAGGCAACACAAAAACCAACCCTTTAACCCCAAGGGGGATTCAGAGAGGCAGGAACTTTTCCTTATTTGGTATCAATACCTTTATCTCTCAAAATCGGGGAACAATAGCATTTGGCGGAAATGCAGTAGGCAGGGGCATTCCAAGGAAAGCACCACAGAACACCAAGTCCTCATGTCTTAATGATCACAAAATGGGACACTGTGATCAGTGACCCACAGGCTGTTGGAGGGATATGCATCTCTCGAGAAAAAGACAAACCTGTATTAGCTAGACATCAGGCAATGCCGGACCCATAAAAGTTTGATGAATGAACGATATCTTCTCCAGTGGGTCATGCCAACATGCTTCCTTTCCTCCTGGTGGGATATAGTGTGTGTATGTAGGTGAGTGCATTTATGGTTTGATGAATGGATATTTCCTCCCATTGGTAAATAAGGTTTCCCTCCCTCCTACTTGGATTTTTGCTGTTGCTGTTGTCCTTGGTCGTGTGTGTGTCCATATGTGTGTGTGTGCACATCTTTGGCTGTCTGGCACATACTCCTAAGATGAGATACTTGGGGCGGGGGATGCATTTGTTATGATTAATCAAAGGAACCGCACCAATACAAGAGCATGCTACAGAACAAGAAGATGGGGACTTTTCTTTCCCTTGATTTCACAGCCCCGCCATGGTGATGTGAGAAGCTACAAAGCCTTGAAGTTGAGCAGGGAGGCTGAAGGTCAGCCACGTGCAATAGGTCTGGTCCAAGGGCAGTTCAAAGGCTGGGGATCTGAGCTTTGTATTCCGGTTGGAAGTGCAAGAACGTGGAAGTGAACCACAGGAACAATGGGCAGTGATGAAAGCCACCTGGCTGACGGACTCAGCGGGTGCCCACCAGAGTAGGACCAGAGGTGTGCCCCCTACTCCCTTCTTTGTGCCCTACATAGCCATTTGGAGCTCCTGCTTCCTGCACACTAGATTCTTGCCTGCGTCGTCGTCACCTGAGTCTTCCAGGCTCACACCAAGCGCAGGGAGGGAATGTCCCTGGAGCCCTTTGCCTTTCTCTCTGCGCACACTGAAGCTTTGCTTTCATTCCCTCTGCAGAGCACATGCTCAGAATAGCTGAAATTCCCAACATTCATAAGGAGAGTACATAATAAATTATTGAGTAACACATAAAGGCCATTCCAGAGCCTGGGAAATGGGCTTGGAGAGAGGGCTTGCGAACCCCAGCGTCATAAATGAGCCCTGTTGTTGGGCGCGCCGCTGTCCCCGCTTCCTGATCTTTCCTTTCTCAATGCAGTTCCTAAAAATAGCCCATAATTAGCAGCGGCCACAAAGCCCGCTCTTATGGGTGCTTAGTATATTTTAACCCCGGTGGAGTCAGTGTGCCACGCTCTGGTTCGCGTTGGTTTTCCAGTCTGGTATTCAGAGAGCTAATTCATTTTGTGGCAGGCACCACTGCATTCCTGATCAGCCCCTGACAATGAACACTGTCTGCATAACAAATGTGTCTTTCTCAGGCTGCAGCAAATACAAAGTGATTAACAGGAAAGAAAGGCTGCGGCTTTCCAACCAACACCTCTGTTTTTATTTAACCCTGCGTGTGTCAGCTCCGCCAGAAAGCCTCCTGGTGTTTTTTGTTGTTGTTGTTCTCCCTCACTCCAAGTCTAAAACCGAGGAGGTGGGGGGCGGGTCCCCTGCCACCTCGGGTACCCCTACTGCTGCTGGGCTGCTCACCCTTGAAGAGCTGCCGTCAGCATCCACGTGCAGTGATGGTCTGCTCCCCGCTTCTCACATTTACGGAAGAAGACGCATCCAAAGGGGGCTGAATCATGCCTCGTGTCCCTTGCAGCAAGCCTGGAGTCACCATGTTTCTTCCAGGATGAGCGAGGGGGTCAGGTGGATGGGGAGAGCTTGAACTCTTGAAATCCAGTCTTTTTGCGGCAACAGGCTGAGGGAGGCTTGCCCGGAGACCTGGCGTCCAGTCACACCTAGAAGTGCATCCCTCCTACCCCGGCCGTCCCATCAGGAAATCCGGAGATAATCCTATTTGCTGTGGGAGCATGGGTCCTGGTGCAGGTTAAGGGTGTCTTCAAGTTTCCCTTTTGTCGACTGCCCCCTCACCAAGTCCTCCCTTTGAAACTTTGGGGACAACGCCCATTTCACCGAGAAAGAGAAAAGGGAACAAAAAGACAGACGCCCCTCTCTGCTTCCATAAGCAGTCTGAAGCACTCTGTTTTTCACAGATCCCATGCCTTCTCGTTTTGGCTCATGAAAACATGCCAAAAGCTGCTCTGATCTGCTCCAGAATCGTCTTTTCAAAATGCATCTTTATTGCAAGAACTATCATTGATGCTGCAGGGGCCGAGTGTGCAAGTATCTTTTAAAGCTATTAAAGCAGCTCGATAGCCTATTATTGCTGGTGGCACCTCTCAAGGTCTAGAAGTTTTCCGAATTTAGAGAGCCAAGGCTTTCCACAGGCAACTCGTGGAAATGGATAGTGTTGCTTATTTTCACCTTGGTGTCATAGTTTCCAGTGAAGTAGGGACCATGCTGTGGAAGTTTGGAAAAGACAAAGCAGTATCAAGTATGTGGTCTGGCACATTACTGTATCCGTTGGCTTGCTCGTTTTTGCTTTTCTGTTTCTCTGTTACCTCTTCTCTAAAAAGGATTTGCAGGTGACCTCCGGGAAGAGGAATATAAAAGAAATACTACAGCATAGACATGGAAAGTTCTTGAAAGCAAATACGCTAACCGAGAATATAAAATTTTCCCCTTAACTCGGCATCAGGGTCAAAAAAAAAAAAAAGAGGGAGAGGGAGGGAGAAGTTATTCATATTTTTTGTTATCAGGGAAGATGTGACAGGGCCGTTTTCCTCGTCATACCGGGGATGACCTCCAAACATATGTTTTATGTTAAGGGCGCTGGGAACTTGCTTTGGGTTCTCGATTCCTATCATCTCAAACTGGGCAGGTTGTTTTGTGTTATGGTATCTGTATACTTGATGTCACACCGTCAGGAAAAGAAGAGCTTTGCACATTGACTAAATATTATCGAGTTCAAGTATTCAGTTTTCAGAGTCACCACGTTTGTGGGGCTTATTTTTCAGTTCCTTTTCCTCACGTTTTCCCTCGTTTGGGCTTTTTGACTGTACAAACGACAGAGCAAAATTGCTGTGTATAAAAACCAGCCTACAAAGAGGCATCTGGATGGCTCAGTCGGTTAAGCATGTTGATTTTGGCTTGGGTCATGATCTCAGGGTCGTGGGATCGAGCCCTGCGTCGGACTCCAGGCTCACTGGGGAGTCTGCTTGAGGTTCTGTCCCTCTGCCCACCCCCTTTCGTGCCCGTACCCTCTCTCAAATAAATACATGAATCTTAGGGGGGAAAAAAAACATGCATAAAAGCAACATAAATATTCTTTTTGGACTCAAACCCAAACCTGGTCATGTAACAGTGACCCATTCCCTCATCCATGGCTTTTCTTTTTAAGAAGTGGGATATAATCTAGGAATATAGTTTACAAATCCTGAGTGAGGTGAACGGACACCTAGACATTTGAGTTATGGGTTCAAACAGGCACAGAACTATGCACATTTGAAGAATAAGGATTCTGTGGCCCCTAAGAGTTCAGAGCCAAAAACAAAACCCACTGAGGGCAGGCTTGTTAAAGCCTCAGCTCAAATCAAATGAGGACATTTCCTTGGTGGGGCATTCTGTAGGAGTGAACATCTCGAAGTAGTGGGCAGAGTTGGGAAAATACATCAGAGGTTGCGTTGTGTTTCAGTGAGCAAGTGGGTTCCCTGCTTGTGCATTCTCTCACCTGATGATTCTGAACAGCTCTGCGAGCTCTCGTCAGTTGTAGACAGACACACCACACACTGAGAAATTAAACAGCTGGCCAAAGCATCCTAAATATTGAAAGGAAAAAAAAAAAAAAACAGAGGGAGGCTGGAAATCTAGAGCACGGACACGGCTCCGTATCTATTCCCCACTAATTTGGGGAGTAAATCAACCTATAATTGGCGACACAGCAACATCCTCATTTGGGATGTATGAAAGTATCCATTTCCCATGCACAGAGAGAACGTACACCCACTGAATTAGCCAACCCAGTGTAAAGGAGGAAAAGGTCCAGACTCTATAATCTGCCTATTATAATTCAAAACTCAACCAATGGAAATACTCAGACATGTTGGCAAATTTTTATTGTCAGGAATATTCACTGAGAAAGGGGGAATGAAGTATGAGAGACTATGGACTCTGAGAAACAAACTGAGGGCTTCAGAGGGGAGGGGGGTGGGGGAATGGGATAGGCTGGTGATGGGTAGTAAGGAGGGCACGTATTGCATGGTGCACTGGGTGTTATACGCAACTAATGAATCATCGAACTTTACATCAGAAACCAGGGATGTACTGTATGGTGACTAATGTAATATAATAAAAAAAATTAAAAAAAAAACCTAGGGATGTACTGTATGGTGACTAACATAACATAATAAAAAATTATTTAAAAATTTAAAAAAATTAAAAAAAAAGAATATTCACTGAGTACTATTTATATTAGGAAAAAAATGGGAAGACCCAAAAGTCGTCCCCTCCCCCCAAAAGGAGCAGTTAAATGCAAAGTGGGCTTGTTTTGTTTCAGAATTGAATATACAGGTATTTAATTGTACTTTCAAATAATGATTCATGATGTAGAAAGATGCTCATGATGAACTATTAAGTGAACACCTTGCCAGTGATGAAGTTGTGTGTAGGGCACCAGTTCCCAAGCCGTGAAGTCCGGAGGACTTGCTTAAAATGGGGACTGCCCCTCGCCACCTTTAGGGTTTCTGATTAGGTAGTTCTCAGATGGGAAACAAGAATTTACACTTCTAACAAATTCCTGGGTGATGCTGATGCTACGGGCCAGGGACCCCACCAAATTAAACAAATATGTATCAGGAATGTTAACAGAGACACCAGTCCTTGTAGGACAGTCCTTGTCCACACTGGGTGGTGACAGAACTCAGTGGGGAACTTTTGAAAAATAGCATCCAGTGGCAATGTGAGGCGGTACAGCCACTGTCACAAACACAGTTTGCCATTTCTTCCATAAATAAAAAATACAATTAGTCTTATGATCCTCCACTTCCAAACCTAGGCATATATCTAAAAAGAATGTAAACAGGTGTCCAAACAGGTATGCCCCGAGCGTTCATAGCCACGCTAGTCACTGTCGGCAAAAGGCAGAGACAGCCCGTATGTCCGTCCATCCACAGATTAACGGATCCACAAAATGTGGTCCAGCTCCACGGTGGGCTAGTACTGGTCCACAAAGAGCAGTGACCTTCTGACACCGTCCACAGCAAGGCTGATCCTTGAGAGCGTCAGGCTGAGTGGACAGACCCAGACACAAAAGACCACATGTTGTATGAGTCTATGCGTATCAAATATCCAGGTTAGAAAGATGCATGGAGACAGAACGCAGTTCTCTCGGCTGCCGGAAGCTGAGGTCAGGGGGCACTGGGGAGTGACTGCCTCGTGGGTACGGAGTTCCTTGGGAGCCACGAAATGTGCAGAAACGAGGTCGAGCTCATGCTTGTGAATGTGCTACAAGCTACTGGGTTCTACATTTCTAAGTGGTTGATTTTATGTTTTATGAATGTCACCCCCGATTTTTAAAAAAATGTCCAGAGAGGGCCCTAGAGATTCTGATTTCATCATTCTGGGGCCTGACTGTTTTCTTTTATTTATTTTTTTAAGTATTTATTTATTTATTTTAGAGAAAGAGACAGAGAGTGGGCAGGGAGAGGGCAGAGGGACTATCCCAAGCAGACTCCCAATGCAGGACTCGATCCCACGACCCTGAGATCATGACCCGAGCTGAAACCAAGAGTCGGATGCTTAACTGACCACGCCATCCAGGCATCCCTGGGCTATTTTAAAAGCTTTTCAGGTAATGCTAATGTGCAGCTGGGCTTGACTGACCTGGTGGGGATTCAAACAACAATGATGAAGGACGGATACTACCGGTTGGTTCGAATGAAGGAGGAACAAACCCTGGAAAGACAGGGCTGCAACTTTTGTGGGTGTTCCCCATCCCATTGCTTCTCAGTGTCCACGGACCAGCAGCATCAGCCCCACCTGGGCGCTTGTCAAAAGGGGGGACTCTCCAGCCCCATCCCCAGGCCTCCAGCATGACAATCTGCCTTTTAATAAGGTCGTGCAGCCCTTCCAACATCGTATTTTATGTAGTGCAGGTGTGTGTGGGGTCAGTATTACTTCTCCCCACACAGAGGGTTTCTACTGCCCAATGCATTTTGGGAATGCTGGTTGGAAGCATGTGAACTGCACTCATCTGCTTCTGTATCTCTGAGCCTTTGAGAAGCTCCTGCATCTGACGGCCTTCCATGAGCGTTGTTGGGTTGGACGTGCAATCGTTTTGCAAACCGTTTGAAAAACGGAGCTCCTTTCAAAGGAACACTTGACAGTTCGGAGGAGCACTGGTCTTCTAGAAGGATAGCAATGCTCCAGGACAGTTTTTAATCTTCATAAAGCTTCAGAAACCACCTTGAATTTGGTAAAAACGTCAAGAGCGAGCCTCCATGTCCATACCCTGAGAGAACGAGTGAGAAACCATAGACGCAGACGATCCCACAGACTGCACTAAAGCATGGTCATCAAACAAGGGAAAGTATGGGAAAAGGGGGAGGATCCCTTCCCAGCACGGCTCTTTGTCATCCTCACCCTTGGAACATTCCAGAGGTTTCAGTCCTACCGTCAAGGTAAGCTCACCCATACCGAGCACGTTCCTGAGAAGTTTCTCAACTTTCCACTTAACTCCGAGCACTGCAGACTTTTGTACCAAATCTTTTCAGGCGACACTGGGCCCAGCTAACGCCCAAGGAAAAGTTTAATATGTTTTTGAAATTCATCTTGAGATGACTCAATTTCTATAAATAATAAAACTACCCAAACAGGAAAGAAAGTTCATGAACTTGTGGGGAGAAAGTCAACAGCCCTCTTTGTCCCATCAATGAACTTTTTTTTTTTTTTTTTTTGGCCGCTTTGTATTTCCCTGAAAGTCTGACAAGCCACACTCAAATTTGTTTTTCTGGAAATGGCTGGAGATAGCAATGTAATTTTTAACCTGGTGTGAAATATTAAAGAACTAGGATGCCTGCAAGCCTCCGAGGTCAAACATGAAATTGGTCCCAATATTGAAGTGATGAGAAATGATTTTCCCGTTGTGTGTATAAATCTGTTAATATTAGTTCATAGATGGGATGCTGACTCTGTCTGTAGCCCCTTAGACCAGAAGTGCCCTTTGCTTTCACGTCGCTGCAAGTCTCATGAATTGATTAAAATAACCATTTTTAGAAAAACGAGGACGGGTTTTTTTTTTTCCATTTCATAGAGTCAAAAGAAGAATTCCCACCCAAGCCCACACATTTCTGAGCTCAGTTAAACTGATTGCCATAGACCTACGGGGTGGAGAACCCAAGAGATTCACGAACGAACGACACGGGAACGAGCAAGCAAAAGCCCACAAAAGGGAAATGATGCTCGCTGCTGTCTGCCTGTAAGCCATTGAGAAGACTGTGTTTTAAGAAATGCCACGGGCCATCTGGGTGGCTCAGTCGTTAACGCGTCTGCCTTCGGCTCAGGTCATGATCCCAGAGTCCTGGGATCCAGCCCTGCATCAGGCTCCTTGCTCAGCTCCCTCTCCCTCTGCTGCTCCCCCTGCCCATACTCTCTCTCCAATAAATAAATAAAATCTTTTAAAAAATGTTTTATGGTGAGAACATTAGCATCTGCTTTTTTCTTTCTTTCCCGGGTAGAAAGCAAATGGCAAGGTATCTTTAGCTCAACGTACATTTGTTTCTCTGTTATAGGGATTGTGCAGGATTTCTTTGTCGGATATTTGCAGGGACCGCAAACCACAACCTGTGGGCCAAATGCAGCCCTCTAACCTGGTTTTGTAACGTGCTTTCAGATAACAGCTTTGTTCGTCCATTTATACATCGTCTGTGGCTGCTTTCACTTTGCAATGAAATGGCACTCAGGTAGTTGCAAGAGGGAACAGCAGAGCCTAAAACATCTACTCTCTGGCCCTTTCCTGAAATGGACTCCTGCCAACTCCTGCCCTAAGAACACTTCTGTACATCAGGTCATTTGTGTATGCGTCTCATGATAGGCAGAATTTAAAGACTAAATATATGTATTTATATCTAACTGTGATGGATATGATAGGGTGTCCAGATATTTGGCTGGAGGACATGAAATTAGCATTGAATCGGTAGACTGAGTAAAGCAGACAGCCCTCCCCAGTGTGGGTGGGCCTCATCCAATCAGTTAAAGTCAGGAATAGATCAAAGACGGGCGCCTGGGTGGCTCAGTGGGTTAAGCGTCTGCCTTCTGCTCAGGTCATGATCTCAGGGTCCTGGGATCGAGTCCCACATCAGGCTCCCTGCTCAGTGGGGAGTCTGCTTCTCCCTCTTCCTTTACTCCTCCCCTTGCTCGTGCTCTCGCTCATGCTCTCTCTCTCAAATAAATAAAATCCTAAAAGAAAAGGAGTAGATCAAAGAGGTGGAGGAAAGTTGAATTCTGTCTGTCTCTGATTGATGGTCTGAGCTGGGCATCGGTCCCCTTGCCTTGGACTCACACTTGTAGCATCGGCTCCCCAGGTTCTCAAGCCTTCACACTCAGACCACACTACTGGCTCTCCTGGGCCTCCAGCTTGCAGACAGCAGATTGTGGAACTTCTCAGCCCCTGCAGTTGTGTCAGCCAATACCTTTTAATCAACCAACCAATCTCTCTCTCCCTCCTTCCTTCCCTCTATCCCCACCCTTTATATTTACTGTTGGGTTAGTTTCTCTGGAGAACCCTAACACAAACAAACAGTATCTATTACATTTTTTAAAGTCTTATGGCCCAATTCTACAAAACTTTTTTAAATACCAACTATATGCAAGGTAAGGTGGAGATGAGGAAGATGAAGGAAACAGTTCTCACCATGAAGATGGCCTCATGGG
This sequence comes from Ursus arctos, assembly GCF_023065955.2. Taxonomy (NCBI): domain Eukaryota; kingdom Metazoa; phylum Chordata; class Mammalia; order Carnivora; family Ursidae; genus Ursus; species Ursus arctos. The sequence goes on along the minus strand of NC_079873.1, from coordinate 4,168,165 downwards.
TAAGAGGCTAGTGATGATTCATTGAAGTAGAGTGTCAGACACGGCTTGAGAGAGATCTTCACAAAGTTCTACTTTAGGTATTTGAAGAAGAATCAAACCCCTTACAGTCCAGAGGATTTACAAGGTTTCAGAAGAAAGATAGTATTTCAGGAAATCTTCAAAAACGCCACGTGTGACAAGGGGGGCATCCCAGAGTATAAAGAATGGGAGGTGGCCCATGCAGGTGGGGTTGAAGGAGTCCAAACAGATGGGTTTCTAGAGGTGAGCAAGACCTCTGGGTAGCACGTTTCCATGGGGACCCCTGCTCCTGTGTTCTATGTGATGGCACAATGCCTGAGCGCTCTGAGCCTGGTACCCCTGTAAGACAGGAGTGGGAAATAAAGCAGATGGGACTGAGCTTGAATGCGGTTGGGCTCTACATGCCGGACAGTGGAATCTGAGTGTAACTCAGAGGAAGACTTTTGGATGATGAAGCAACAGGCTATTTAGAATGACTTCACTTTTACATGTGTTAGGGGAATGCGTTGGGTTGCAAGGGGAGAAAGCCTTACTCTTCTGTCAGGGAAATTTCCCATCTCCTGACGAATTTTTGCCAGGACTTGATAGGGTATCATCCGCTTTTTCCGGGCATTTAACATCTAATATTAGAGAGATATTTGGTTTCAGTTGGGTCTTCTGTTCAAATTCACTAGTAGCCTGGCGGCACATATCCATTGGTCAGGTTCTGACTGATTTAGAAAGTCACATTCCATCCTTAATGCAGGTGGGCACAGTGCGAGTGAAGTGTAGCCCGAAATATCATTTGGGAAGAAAGAGCCCCAACTTGAAAGTTGGCAGTCCCTTCATCCGCTCTCTTCTTTCTTCCTTCCTCTCATCTCACAAAGAGATCTCTGCTTACAGGTTAAGTTAATTGGTGATAGAGAATGTGCCACCATGTGATGAGTGTTAACCTTTTTGGTAAATGTCAGAGACAAACTCATGACTCTATCAGGAAGCCCTAAAAACAAACATGGCACATGCATCCAACCTTACCTGCCTCTGTCGTCTTCAACAACTATCTCTGTGCTCTGGGTCTCTGGTTCTTTACCTCCAAACAAGGGGTCACCAAACTTTGCCTATAAAGTACAGTTAGTAAATGTGTTTGGCATTTGGGGCCAAGCAGTCTCTGTCACATAGACTCAGTTAGTTGTACCACCGTAGACCAAAGCCACCATCATACATAATGACGATGCATATATGAATGAGTATGGCCAGATTTGGCCAGCATTTGGACTCAATCACTCTTCCAGATCTTACTGCTATATCCTGTGGTGGGAAGGCAAGGGTAAAGGGAAATTCAGAATTTGCTTGAGCTGTTTCATCTCCCTTCATAGGAGACAGCTCCCTTTGTCAAGGCAAAGACCCAGAAGGGGGAAAGATACATTATCAAAATAGAGCCCATATAATGTGAAAGAATGTATCTGCATCACTCAACCATGTGTCCTTTAAGCTTGTCATGCCCAAGGCAGATTGAGGTGCTTTGCAAACCATCAGTTTAAGAGAACGTGCCCCTGATTGATCTTCCTTTTAGATCACTTGGGTTCCACAGGTAAAAAGGACCCCAGCAAATGCTGGGAAACTCTTTGCTCATATTGGTAACTCTCGGGCCATCACAATTGCTATTTACTTAACTCTGACCAAGAGCCCGGCTGCCAGGCTCACCTAGAATCCCGTCCAACAGACACAATGAGTTTGTGATGGTTCTATAAACCAGCCCTCCAAGCCGCAAGAAGACGCCGCCGTGATCACAAACCTTTGCAGTTTTCTCAAATACAGTATAAGACTCAGACAATGAAAAAGACAAACTCAAAACACAAGTGATGAGATGAAAGCCTCCCTGACAAGCTAAACAAGGAGGGAACGAGAGAGGAGAAAAATAATCCGATTTTTGTCTTTGAATCGTGGAATTGAAATGGAGACTCCTGACAGCCTGCCTTGTTTTCGTGGCTGTCTCGGTGAGAAAGAGCCACGGGTTTCCTCTGCCTGCCCCTGTGGATTAATGAAGGGCGAGACAGGCGTTTCAGAGCTGCCGTGCGGAATGACCTTACCTGATCAGATTGTTTGCCTTCCCTGCTGAAGGTGAGCAGGGCAATCAGGACGCAGCCGACTGGTCTCCCTACACCTTAATGAGAAAAATTGACCTGCTTATTTACCAGCTGTCTCCTTTGTTTCTAATCCAAGTAATTTCTGCAGAATCTTTGTCTTTTTATATGTACAAATCAAGCTGGAGCCCCTCGAGTATGGCTTATCTTTGACAAACTACGGGGGATCTGGTTGGAGGAGGAACCCAGGCTCACGGGGACCCTCGTGAAATGGGAGCACATATGTACACACTGTTCAACACCCATTCTTAGGAGCATGGGGATAAGAATGTGACAGTTCAAACTCTACGCTGGTCTAAGTGGCTCTTTTTCTCTACTAGAAAAATGTAGTACGGTACTCTAGTATTTCACATTTAATGGAGTGAAGCCTGTCCTGATTTCAACAGGGTGGCCGCTGTTCCGGGACAAAAACAAATAAAGCAAAAAAAAAAAAAAAAAACCAACCAAACAAACAAAAAACAATACCAACCCACAAAAAGTCATTGCTTACCTGTGATGAGCTAGCTTTCTACCGATAGTAGCTGTACAATAATATTCTGCCGTTGTGAACTTCCTGTTCAAAACTATTCTATTAAGCTAACATGGGTACATGTTGCTTAAAGGGGTATGAAAGGGATTAAAAAAAAAAAAAAGCACCCAAAAAGCAAAAACCAGAATCTCAAATTAATTCCAGCAATCTAGATACTTTTGATGAATCTTCTGTCAATAATTAGATCTTGCGACTTTTTTTTAAAAAGATTTTATTTATTTATTCGACAGAGATAGAGACAGACAGCGAGAGAGGGAACACGAGCAGGGGGAGTGGGAGAGGAAGAAGCAGGCTCCTAGCAGAGGAGCCTGATGTGGGGCTCGATCCCAGAACGCCAGGATCACGCCCTGAGCCAAAGGCAGACGCCTAACCACTGTGCCACCCAGAAGCCCCTATTATTTCTATGTTTTATCTTCATATACATTGTGAATTCATGGACAATTTTAAAACAAAGTAAGTAATAGTGATGCTTTTCTTTTTTTTTTTTAAGATTTTATTTATTTATTTGACAGAGAGACACAGCCAGCGAGAGAGGGAACACAAGCAGGGGGAGTGGGAGAGGAAGAAGCAGGCTCCCAGCAGAGGAGCCTGATGTGGGGCTCGATCCCAGAACACCGGGATCACGCCCTGAGCTGAAGGCAGACACTTAACGACTGAGCCACCCAGGCACCCCAGATCTTGCAACTTGTATCTCAGAATTCTAAAGGTAATAATAGCCAACATCAGTGTACCGAGCACCATTCAAAGGAAACACCCTATAATTACCTACTCAGTCCTTCCGACAAACCTGAGGCAGAAATCAACATTACTACCATTTTAGCTAATCTGCTCAAGCAGATGCAACAAGCAAGTGGTGAAGCCATTAGAACCAGGCAGTGTGGCTCTGGGTGCACGTTCTTAAATCCTACATCATATTGATGGAATCAGAGTTTCTCCACCTTTGTACTACTACTGACATTAGCAGTAGATGCTTTTTTGTAGTGGGGGATGCCCTGTGCATTATAGGATGTGAAGCAACATCCCTGGCCTCTACACACTAGATCCGAATAGCACCCCCCCAACCACGAATTTCTCCAGTGTGACAACCAAGAATGTCTTCAGACATTGCCAAGTGTCTCCAGGATGGAGAGGGGGAAACGGGAATGCAAAATTGCTACTATTTGAGAACCATGGATCTAATGCATGGTTCTTCAAACCAGAGGGTTGCAAAGTCGGATGTGTCCATGGGCCAGGCAGGTGGTGTAAAGAGCTGACTAGGTTCACTGTCACAACAGAGGTTCCGCTAACTACCATTCAGTGTAGGACAATGCAGAGAACAAACAAAACGATTTGCAAGGGTTATGTATGGCCCACGGATTGCCATTTGGCCCATGGGTGATTCCATGGACCGTAGCAGGATTTCTCCACCGTGCTCCTTTGAGATTTGGGCTGGGTGTCTCTGTTGTGTGTGTGTGTATGTGTATGTGTGCCAGGGCTGTTCTCTGCATTGTGGGATATTTTGCAGTGTCCTTGGCCTCACTCTGACGAATTCCGATACCACGTCCTCCCATTAATGACAACCCCAAATGGGTCCAAACACTGCCAGGTGTCCTCAGGGGGGGCATAAGTGCCCCAGGTGGAGAACCATTGGTCATGAACCCCCTGAATTTGCCAACAGTTAGTTATTCTTGACCTGTACAAAAGGCAATGTCAAGTGATCCGATCTAACGGTCTCTTCGAGGTCTCTCAGATGTGGCTTGGCTGATAGGTGAGTTTTTCCAATGGAGGAGAGGGGCGGTCGGTGATGTCCATGGGAAGTGGAATCCGGTGAGGCCACTTTACACCCGGCAACTCCAAGGTGTGAACAGTCTCCAAGGCACTGATGGAGAGAGGCTCAAAGCCAAGTTGCTTAAAAACTCAAGCCCAGAGAGTGTGCATCACCTTTGTCATTGCTCAGGAACTCCAATCCATTATTAAATACAGCTTCCAACATTTGGGTGATTTCTAATGCACTCCACAGCTGTGCCGTGGAAGCTGGTTCTGGGTCCGTCTGTGCTTCCTGACTCAACGTGAAGTGACTGTGGTCCTAGGTGGGTAAAGGGCAGATGCTAGTAAGGGTGAAGTGGCTTCATCCTGTCTTCATTAGGAGCAAGGTAAGCCCATTAAACTGGGCTATTATTTCTGCCCAGCTGTGTATTCCACATTCCCCACCAACTAATGAGGAAAATAAAATAGAAAGTAGCTCCCCTCCTGTGACGTCTTCATTCGGGACGATGCAGGGCCTCATTAATGAACTAGTTCCATAATAAAGCAAGAATTTAGGCACATGGTAGGGCTAATACCAATCAGCCCTTTCTCTGGCAGGTGCATGGTAAGCAGTAATGGTACTTGGTTTTGAGTGTGTTAACAATGGACCTGACACATGTCACTGTTGACCAGATCTAGCTACGCTAAATAACAATTCCACAACCTTCCAGTGCTGGGCCATTGGAGTATATTTTTTTCTAGTCTGAAATGTAACATTGTATGGAAAAGACAAACTTAAGTGAAGAAAAATCTCACAAATTCTTGACAAAATTTTTATATATTCTGACAATTTTTTTAAATGGCATATACCATTCTATTTATTTTTTTAAGATATATTTATTTTTATTAGAGGGAGAGGGAGTGTAAAGGGGGGCAGTGAAGGAGGGGTAGGGGGAGACAGAGAATCTCAAGGAGACTCCCCATGGAGTGCAGAGGCAGACACAGGGCTCAGTCTCACAATCCTGAGATCATAACCTGGGCTGAAATCAAGAGTGGGACACCCAACTGATTGAGCCACCCAGATGCCCAAAGGCGTATATCATTTTGGTGAACATATCACGCATGTTCCTCCATCCAATTAAAAGCTCTCCTTTGTTGCTGTTTTTGAAAATAACTTTATTCCTTTTTCATTCTAATTAAACATGTTATTTTGAGATAATTATAGACCTAGCATTTTTAGAAATAATAGAAATGTCACATGTACCACGTATCCAGTTTCCTACAATAATAATATTTTGCACAAGTGTAGTACAACCTCACCACCAGGATATGGATATTGATACAGTGAAGATATGTCATATTTCCATCACCACCACGAAATCTCATATTAGCCACAGCCACTTCCCACCTGCCTCCACCCTTTCCTTAACCACTAGCAACCACTAATTTGTTCTCCCATTTCTTCAACACCATCATTTCCAGAACATTATCTAAGTAGAATCATAAGCTTTGGGACTGGCATCTTTCATTCAGCATAATTCTCTGGAGATTCGTGACGTTGTTGCATGTATCCATAGTCTGTTCTTTTGATTTCTGTATAGTATTCCATGGCTGACACATCCCATGCCCAGGAGTACAATTTCTGGGTTGTATGTTAGTTGTATGCTCAATTATTTGAGAAACTGCCAGACTGTTTCCCAGAGTGGTTTTCTATTTTAAATCCCCCCAGCAATGAGTGATTCAATTTCTCTGCATCCTTGCCAGCATTTGACATTGTTGTTATTTTTTATTTTAGCTATTTTGACAGCTGTGTAGTGACATTTCATTGTGCTTTTTGTTTTGGTTTTGTTTTTGTTGTTTTTATCAAACGAGTTTCATTAATATCCTTTTACTTACTTATTTATTTTTTTTAAGTAAGCTCTATGCCCAATGTGGGGTTTGAACTCATGACCATGTGATCAAGTGTTTCATGCTCTACTATCTGGGCCAGCCAGGCACCCTCATTGTGGTTTTAATTTGCATTTCTGGAATAGCTAATAAAGTTGAACATTTTTTCACATTCGTACTTGCCATAGCTATCTCTTCTTCAGTGAAATGACCGTGTACGTCTCCTGAACTTACTCTCATTGGATTGTTGGCTTTTCACTGTTGTGTTTTGAAGGTTCTTTATATCTTCTAGATACAAGTGTTTTGTCAGATATACAGTTTACAGATATTTTCTCCCACTCTGTAGCATGTGTTTTTACCCTTTAATAGGATCTTTCACAAAGCCAAAGTTTTATATTGAGCAAGACTGATTTATCAATGATTTCTTTTGTGGCTTGTGCTTTTGGTGTCACACCTAAAAATAGTTTTATTTCTTCCTTTCTGATGTGTCTGCCTTTCAATTTCTTATTGCACTGACTAGAACTTCCAGCACTAAGTTGAGTAAGATGATGAGAGTGCGCATCTTCACCTTGTTCTCTATCTTAGGGAAGAGCATTCAGGTTTGCACCATTCAGCATACTGTTAGCTCCAAGTACATAGCTGTCCTTTATACAGTTGAGAAAGTTTCCCTCTCTTTCTGCTTTTCTGAGATACTTATCATGGATGGACACCGGTCCGTCTTTTAATTGGTATATTTAGACTGTTTACATTTAATATAATTTTTAATGTTAGTGCTTAATTATGCCACTTTTTTTCTTATCTGTTTTTCATTTCTCTGTTTTCTATTTCATGCCTTCTTGTGGGTTACCTGAACTTTATTTAGAATCTCATTTTAGTTTATCTATAGTTATTTTAGTGTGTCTCTTTGTATAACTTTTTGGTGGTTTCTCTAGATATTATATATTCATAACTATCGCAGTCTACCGATGTTAACATTTTATCAGTTTTAGTGAAGTATACAACTTTGTCTCCCTTCACCTTCTCCCTTTTATATTGTAATTATATTGTAATTATGTATTTTTTCAGCAGACACCAAGAATGACATCAGACAATGTTCTGGTTTTTGCTTCCACCCTCAAATATAATTTAGAAAACTCAAGAGGAAAAAAAAATATTGTGTTTTTTCCTTCCTGATGTCCTAAGATGTCTTCTTTTACCATTTCCCTTTTAGTTAGAGAATTTCTTTTAGCAATTATTTAGTGTAGACCTGCTATTGACAAATTCTCTTAGATTTCCTTCATCTGAGAATGTCTTAATTACCCTTTTATTCCTGAAGGATATTTTCACTGAATATAGAATTCTGCATTGACAGGTTTTTTGTTGTTGTTGTTGTTGTTTTCTTTCATCATCTGAAAAATCTTGTGCCACTTCCAAGTGGCCTCCATGGTTTCTGGTGAGAAATGTGCTGTCATTTGATTTTTTCACCCCACGGGTAAGTTGCTTTTTTGTTTTTGGGGTGTTTTTAAATTTTTTAGTGTTTGTGTGTTTGTGTGTGTGTCTGCTTTCAAAAATTTTCTTCGTGCTTAGCTTACTTTCAGACGTTTAATTAAGATGTGTCTTGGCATGGATTTAATGGGCTTCATCCTCTTTGGTATTCATTCAGCTTCTTGAATGGGTAGGTTTATGTCTGAGTTCAAATTGGAGAAATTTTCAGCCATTATTTCTTTTAGGATTTTTTTCAGCCCTTCGTCTCTTATCCTGCAGAGAATTTACCACTTGTGATATCTCTAATTGGGAAATGCAGCTCACATAGTATGGGCAAAGCAGGAGTCTCGTATCTCTTCTTGGCTACATCTTTGTGAATCTTATGGTCTTCATACATAAAAGATTTTGCTATGTCACCTTAGTCTTCTCTTACTAATTTTTGAAGGCCTTAACTAATAAGATTGCTCATTAATTGCAGATAAATTTTAGAAAAAAACATTACATGTTCCTAAAAATATCCATTGAAGGTTTTTATTGTCATTATATGAATCTACAACATATTTGGAATTTTTTTCCAACTGGAAATAATTAAAATATTCATATTTTGAATCCTGAAACATAATTTTCTTTGTTTGTACAAGTCTAATTTTATATTGTTTAGTGAAGTCTTTTTTATTATTCTAGATAGATTTTATATATTTCTTATTAAAGTTATGTCTAGATTTTTTTTGGTTTTAATTTCTATTGGAATAGGCCCTTTTTAGATAATATTTTAAAACTAGTTGTTTCTTGTACTTAGGAAAACTGTTGTTTTATTATATTTATTTTGTATTCAGCCTGTATTAATATTTGTAATTAATGCTATTTGTTTTTCAGTAATATTTCTAATTAATGCTGTTTGTTTTTCGGTAGGATTCAATATTTTTTCAGAATATTCTGTACATTGCCTGCTTCCTACTACAGATTCCCAAAATTTAGCTACAAAACAGATTAACACATATTCTGAAAGATTGCCCATTGTCAATAATTTTAGCAAATGCCACATTTTACTTTCCCACCTGTTGATTCAAAATTCCACCTTACCATATTAAAAGCTTAGAGAAGTCTTCCATTAAACAGCCTTGCTTAACCTCACTTAAGCCAGTGTTCTCCATTTACAAGTCATACGTATCAAAAACTCATGAGAAATACATAGAAGTCTTGCATGAATTGTGCTTAGGAGACAAAGCATCTATCTTCTTAAAATATGAAGAGATCTTACAAAGTAGTACAAAGCCGAACTCGCCAGTAATAGAAGAGGCAACTAACAGAAGTAATCAAATGACCACCACACCATTTTCACCTGTCAAATCAACAAACCAAGCCATGGTGGTATCTAGTTGCCTTTGTTTCTGATATTCCATTAGATGGAGTGCAAAGAGCTGACTTGCACTGAAATTTGAATTCTTTGTAATTGCTTATAATTCTGGTTGCCCAGCCTAGGATGAGGAACCATCTGCCTTGCATTCTGCTCTATGAGCAGTTTGCCTCATCAATCTGTCAGCTCCGTTGCCTTAGCAGGGATCTCTCTGTTGTTACAATTCTATTTTCTGATGCCTGCCTGGATTGATTGCTTTCCAGAGGTCAAACAAACATATGGGTTATTTTACTGGCTTAAATGCCCACTGGGTGTTAAGAAGAAAGTTTTGCAGCACTCTAGGTGCATGGAACAGGTGGACATAGATCATTTTCTAGGTATCAATACCATGAAAAAGTGTCATAAGAATTATAGAGAGACAGCTAATAATTTCCTATTTGGGGGTCGGTTGGAAATGGTGGACCTCTGTGGAGGAAGCACCATGCACCAATTCAGAACCCCCATTTTCTCTAAGCACCATTGGCAATGAACAGGATATACCCTTTCTGCCCTTCTGGAGGACAATACATGAAGAGGTATAAAAATAGCCATGACCTTTGGCCCATAATTAATTACCCAGAAAAATATTCAGAGACGTCAACCATAATTTAGGTCAAGAAAATTCATAACCAAATTACCTAAAATAGCAAGGAGAAATTCCATGGTGCTCAGTAGTAGGGAAATAATTATAAAATATATAAATATGATAAAACATATAAATTATGATATATGCAGAGGTTATATAATTATATAGATCAGAGGTCAGCAAACTCTTTTTGTAAGAATCAAAACGATGAAGATTTCAGGCTTTGAGGATCATATAGTCTCCATCACAATTACCTAAGGGCCCTTGTGGGGCAAAAAAGGCCATAGTCAATACATAAATGAATGGCATGGCTGTGTTCCAATAAGACTTTATTTATGGACACTGAAAGGGGAATTTCATATCATTTTCGTGTGTCATGAACAGTTATTCTTATTTTGATTTTTCAAGCCTTTTGATTTCGGTGTGAAAACTACCCTTAACATGTGGGCTATGTGAAAACATGGTGGTCAATATTTGGCCCATGAGTTCTACTTTACTGACTCCCAATAGGACGAATAAAATCATGTTTTCAAATACTATTTGACATGGGAAAATGCTCACAACATACTATTAAATTGGGGGAAAAAAGTAGAATCTAAAGACATTTTAGTGTATGCCCCCATTTTGTAAAAATAAGGAATATAAAAAGGACTTGAAAGAAATACCCAAAAATGTTAAAATGTTTTTCTCTGTAGGGTAGCCTTTGAATGATTTTTATTCCCTTTGTACACTTTTCTTTGTTTGCTGAGTGTTTTGTAATGAGTGAGCATTATTTTTATAATAAGAAACATTACTTTGGAAAATGGTATTCTAAAAAAAAATATTCTCAAGCTGGTTCTTTCTTCTGGTGTTTTAAGGATGCATTTTCCATATTTTGAGATTTATTTCCTTTCGCTGTCATTTGTTTCCTTCTTTCAAGGATGTTTGTCTTCTATTTTGAGAACATCCCTCATTCTTTCTCTTTCCCCCTCTCCCTCCCCATGATCTTTCTCATGTACGACATTTTTCAAAGTTCTATTTTGAGCCAAAAGGGAGAAAATATTAAACATATTCATTATATTGGAAATGAAGGTAGAAAAGTATACTGTGCTTTCAAGCCCCACTGATTTAATTTTAATGTTTTGTGAATCAAGAGATTCCTCAATGGTATGACCATGACATTTTCAGTGGAAAATTTAACCATACCAAAACTGATTAAACATAGATTTTTCATAATGGATACTGAGCCCTACTTAGACCACTGGGCCAAGGTTCCCTTATCCTGGGAGCAGGAAGAATGGCTTTATGCAGCTTTATGGGCCTTATGCCCATTTCTCATTTTGCTCATAAGGAACACACCAGGACTACCCATCTATCCTCAGTAGATGGGTGGTCATCAGTGTCCTTCTGCAGACGTTCTGCCATCACCTCGGCCAGGAAGAGGAGGAAGCATGGCCACCATGCTCTGTGGCTCTCTTTATTCCAAACCCATCTGCATCTCAATCCCACTCCTGTAGGGGAAGTCCTATGAGAGTATTTTTCACCTTTAGTCAGAGGATAGGCTCATGGGTCAGACAGGTATACCTGCGGGATCCTGAAGTTTTCCCGTAGAATGACATAGTTAGTTATTTTCCTCACACATCTTTATGAGTACCTGCTTTGCAACACATACTCTTCTAAAGACTAGAATTCAGGGATGGAGAAGATGGACAATGCAGCTGCCTGCCCTATGCAGGCACACTCTCCAGAGTGGCCTGGAATTAACTATAGTCAGTGAGGGAAGCATGGGCTCAAAGCCAGAGAAACAATAGTACGTTTGTCATTGAGAATTGAGGAACTCACATAAATAAAAGAAATAGGCCACGTGTCCGTGATTGTGCCAGAAAACAGTGTCAAGAGGATTGCAAATGAGGGAGGATGTGGGGAGCCCATTCTTGGTAGGAGCCAGATAATAACCGGACACTTGGTATGGTGTTTGTTGGGAAAAGCATGCATAGTAGGTCCCGTACAGAATAGCTTAGACCCTGGTCTTTTATGCCATTGTAGAAGGGAAGATATGAAGAAGGAAACAATAGGACTCTGCAGGAATAGTATTCATTCCACAGAGTTTATACCACTTCACCCCATACTGTGTGCTAGGCCTTCCTTAGCACTTTACATGCACTTTCTCACTGAGTTGTCCAAACAACCATATAGGGTTACTACTGGCTTTACCCCATCTGTATTAATCAGGTTGGCCAGAGAAACAGAATAAATAGGGTAGATGAATGGGTGGGTGCATGGAGGAGTGGATGGATGGATGGATGGATGGATGGATGGATGGATGGATAGACGCATGGATGCATGGATGGATGGATGAATAGATAGATTTGTTATAGGAATTGACTCACACAATGATGGACGCTAGATGTCCCATGATCTGCTGTCTGCAAGCTGGAGAACCAGGTGCTATGGTCTGAATGTATCAAATTCATATATTGAAATCCTAACCACCAATGTGATAGTATTAGGAGGTGCGATCTTTGGGAAGTGATTAGGTCTTGAGGATGGAGCCCTCATGAGTGGGATTCGTGTCCTTATAAAGGAGACCTTACAGAGCCCCCTCTCCCCTTCTGCCACATGAGAATACAGCAAGAAACCTCAGTGAACTAGGAAGTGGACTCTCATCAGAACTCTGCCGTGCTTGGACTTGGACTTCCCATAACTGAGAAATCGATTTTTGTTACTTATCCCCAGTTTGCAGTATTTTGTTAGAGCAGCCTGAATGAGTAAGACCCCAGGACAGCGAGTGTTGTACCTCAGTCCAAGTCCTAAGGCCTGAGAACCCCGAGCGCTGGTATCCAAGGGCAGGAGCACATGGATGTCTCAGCTTAACAGAGAGAGTGAATTTGATCTTCTCTGCCTTTTTGTTCTACCCAGGTCCTCAATGCATTGGGTGATGCCCACCCACATTGGTGTGGGGCACAGGTTTCCCTCAGCCTCTGCATCCAAATGCGAATCTCAAAGACACCCTCAAAGTACTGTTTCACCAGCTCTCCGGGCATCCCTTAGCACAGTCAGGTTGACACACAAACTTAATGTCACACCATCTTGGGCACGATGGAGCCGAGTCCCGGAAAGGAAAACCAACGTATCCTTGTCCACACAGCTGGTTAGCAGTGGAGCCAGCACCCACGTCTACTGTGGCCGCTCCAATCCGTGCAAAGTCAGAATGAGATAACCCATGACTTTGCCATGTGAATCAAACACTGTCTCAATCCCATTTCTCCATTAAAATATATTTCGGTCCAATCTGTTGATCTTAAATTGTTACCGCATGACAAGTGTGAACGGTAGTTATGCTGTTTATTTCATGCTGGAATGTCTCTTATTAAAAAGGCATGTTCCAGTGGCGTAAGGACCTCTACGCTAAAAATAAGGGAGAACAAACGTAAGAAGGAAAGCAGATAAGACTATCCTTTTGCCCGTGGAGCTTGCCTACCTTAAGGGAGAAGCTTACTGGACTTTTAAAATGAGCACTGATTTCCAACATGCAGCTTTGCAGAAAGGGTCTTTCCTGACCTTGGTGATTTTGCCTTGATACAGGTTTAAATTGATGTAGGAATTGACATGAACCATGGTCATGAATGTAAAGCTTCCACCAGAGCTTAATGGGGATGAATTCCATGTCTGCCAGAGTAGCTTCCTGTGACTCCCGTCCTGAGGAACGTGTGCAGGGTCTCTCATTTAACAGGAGGAACGCGTTCCACTGGAGTCGTAGCAAACTGATCATGTCTGAGTCTACCGCGTTCAAGGGCAGAGGCTTGCCTCTGAAGTTATCATCAACCCACGGGGGTCACCTTTCTTCCCTTCAGTCTAGTGCTTATGAGCATTCAGCACGATAAAAACCTTAGTGGGCTTCGGTTGCCCAGAACCTCCAGGACTCAGAAGACAGAAAATCAAATCTCCACACCCAACCTGGAAACTGGCTGACGGCTGGGAGTGGAATGTATTCACTCCCACTGGGTGACAAGAGGGACCGCTATATAAGTGTGAGTGTTCTCCCCCTTTGTATAATAAGTTGCTTGATGTGGAACCCAGCTTGACTGTGCTCCCGAAAACACTTTGCAAAGCTGTCACATTACCTTGCAGCTGGATCCTACAATCTCCAGTAATTCACCTAAAAAACCTGGATGAATCCTCGATCAATAAAGAAAATACAGCAACACAAAAGGGACAAGGAGAGGAAACCTTTTGTCAACCTCGCATTGTGCTTTTGGCTACTTCCTTCTGAACTGATGCCCAGGCTGCTTTGTGGACATCAAGGGCACGCAGATTGTTCAACAAGAAGGGCCCTGCGTTGCCATGGCAAAACGAGAAGCGTCCACAATGTCACGGAGCTTGTTGGCAGCACGGTGGTAAACAAAGCGGTTAAGGCCAGCGTTTTTGCCAACAGAAGTCGCGTGTGTGTTACAGTCAGACCTCTTAAAGCTGAGGACAGTGTCTTGAAGCATACGAGAGAAATTGACCAAGAAAGAAGAAGAAGAAGAAGAAGAAGAAGAAGAAGAAGAAGAAGAAGAAGAAAGAAGGGAAGGAAGGAAGGAAGGAAGGAAGGAAGGAAGGAAGAAAGAAAGAAAGAAAGAAAGAAAGAAAGAAAGAAAGAAAGAAAGAAAGAAAGAGAAAGAAGGGAAAGAGGGAAAGAAAAAGAAAGAATAAAAGCCAAAGAGAAAAATTACCTATGGATTTAGGGGTCAACATATTCCATGCTATGGGTTCTCAGCAGGGGTCAGTTTTACCCTCTGTGGACATCTGGCAATGTCAGGAGTCATTTTTGGTTGTCACAGCTGGGGAGAGGGGAGATGCTGGTACTAGTGGGTAACGGTATAATGCACAAGACTGCTCCCTACAAAAAAAAAAAAAAAAAAAAACGACTATCCAGCCCCAAATGTCAATAGTGCCAAGGTTGAAAAACCCAGCTCCCTGCAAAGAAGAGCTTTTCATGAGACCATCTGTAAGAAGTCTGATCTGTGAAAATCTCTTCCCCGTGAATCCATGCCACAGTGGCCAAAACAAAAGACTTTTGGCTGAAAATAAAAAAAGTTAAGAAAACAAATAAAAAAATAAAAGAAAATGTTGCACTGATGTCAACTCCCACTATAGTACAGAAAATTCCTGAAAGATTTCGCTAGACTGAAGACACACAAAGCCCCCCAAAATACAGAGTCAACTGAATGACTCAGCTCACGAGAACCCAGGCAGATCTCTGGGCTCCAATCAGTTGATAAGGTACGTGTGTCTCTGAAGTTCCCCTGCAGGGTCTGGGAAGGAAGATGTGTGTGAGGGGCTTCTGTCTCACTGGGGGAGCTCACAAACAAGAGCCAGGCTAAGACTGCAGGTAATCTGCTCTCTGATGAGCAGCTGTGAACACCTTCAGCAGGGCTGATCTCAGTACTCACCATCACTGTGGGATGCTTCTGGGTGACACTAGCCACTTAGCCTGGGATCACAACCCTGCAGCATAGCTCATCTCCAGCGATTTCTGCACAATGGCCCATGCCTGTGTCCCATGGCCGGATGCTACATTTCGTGATGCCGTTGTCATGCTTCCCATGCTGGCCTTGATGGGGCAGCGTCTCTTCAACCTTGCATAGACCCATGGTCATCATCTGGCTGCCATCTCAACTGTCCTTTGACTGAGAGCCTCTTGGTTCCTAGGGCTTGGCTTTAATAAAGGTAGATGAACACTACTCCAGAATTTGTGTGCAAGTGTCCTTTTCTCCGTGAGAATTGAGTAGAAATGTGGTAGAAAATCCATGGCGGGTTTTGTCTCCCTCTCATATGGCACATCATTTCCTATCACCTTGGTTGGATGAAGGATGCTGTGCTAAATCTTGCTTTGGCAGCTAGCCAACCAAAGGATGAGCTCGTTTTTGGTGTTTACTCTCGTCTTATTACTATTTAACCAAGGTGGCTTGACTCTGTGATTTTTTTTTTAAGACAGACATTTCTCTGAGAAGTCAGTGTATGGCCTCCGCCATCTTTAAGGTGACACAATTATTTATGAAACCAGTCCATGGGAAAATGTGCCTCTCAGTAAATCCCTCTCAGGAATAGAGAACATAGCTCTTGATTATCCACAACATGACTGTCCTAGAACATACAAGTGGTATCCATCTTGGGAATTGACCACATCTTATCTTAAAGAGACAAGGCGTTGGTGGAAGGATGGGTTGTCATTGGAGAGCCATGACATTGAGTTGAATGCTTGTCTATGCAACTCAGAAAGGTGGTTGTACAACCTTACTGGTTCAAAACTGGTCCTGCCTGGCATCATTTCAAAAGTTGCCACTTATTGCAACCTAAAATTTATAATCCCGAGATTAATAGGCATATTCAAATCAGTTGCCATTATCTTCCTGAGGAGTGACATGGGTGCTTGTTGTTCCTGTTCTCATGTAATATGTGTGACTTTGAGAGGCTGCCTTCTTCTGCATAACCTAGTTCAGATTTCAGAATTTGTAAATCAAAGCTGAAGTCATAACCCCTTGCATCTCTTGCAACGATGCTTATTATACTTATCATTTCTCCTTGAGTTTTTTTCAGTAAAAATGGTTCATCTCTATTGTTGATGAATGTTGGCTTCCTCAGTCTATCTACTCCCTGGCTGGTCCCTTCATCCAGGGTGTCTTCACTGTGCACCCCTACCTCCCACTCCTCATGCGAAGCCTCTTCCAGTCCACTCAGGCCTGATGCTAAGATTATTATTTTAGCAGCTTTCTCCTTAATGTATGGACTCCTGTAACTCTCACTTTTCTGTTTCCTCTGCTCCGTCATTTCTTGAACCTTGGCTAAAAATCCATCTTGCTTCTCCAACACTAACTGCTGAGTATTTTGGGGGGGATTTGTATCATACCACTTATTTACCTCTAACTTACATATACCCCAGTGCCATCAGCAATGCTGACAGAGTCTGTGGCCCTTCTGTGCTCCTCCAAGGACTAGTGCCAAATCCTCATACCCCTTGCTCAGGCACTCAAGTCCTTCTTTGTCTCCCCGCCTTTATCCCAGTAGAATGTATCCCCTACTTCAGAGAGAATAGAGAATCTATTGGGATGAACTGCTTAGTGCTCTAACACTATACTTGTCCGTCTAGAATCTGTTGGGATGATCCACTTAAAGCTTTGCCACTATGCCTGTCCTTGTAGACTCTGTCAGGATGAGCTCACTAAGCAGTGTCCTTTTCCATGACCTACTGTCCCCACCTTTAGTTCTTCCCTCTGATCCCATGCATGAATTATCTGTCCTTTGGTGAAATAACTTGCGTAGAGAGAGAAGAAAACCTGCATGCCAGGTCAGAGGAAGAAGAGGGCAGGAAGCGGGAAGACAACGTATTGATTACCCTCCTGAGAATGTTGATGGGAGAGAAAGACTGAAGCAGCTAGAGAGGATGTGGGACTGGGAGAGGGTGTAAGAAGCACAGCAGATACTCAACTGTAGTTCTTATTTTCCACACCTCTAGTGAGGCTGCAGAAACGCCAGTCACTCTTCTGCCTCCGTGCTCAGCTAAATTCCTCCTGCTGTAAAAATATCTTGCATAATTGATAGGTTTTCACAGTTAAAATATCATTCATACAAACATGGAGATTTCTGAGGTAAGACGCAAGAAGAAATACTCACCGAAGCATGGCTGATAATGAGTTTTATATGTCTGACATCTCTCAAAGTGGGATGAAATGTTGTATTTATATCTTGAAAAATGATCGCCAAGCCCTCAAAGAGATTCTCCTTAACTAATTGGGGCTGCATGCGATTTTATTTCTTTTCCTTCCTTTTTTTTTTCTTTTCAGGAGAGCTTTCAATGTTTTCTTTGCTAAGTATTGATGAGCAGACTGTTTACTAAATAAACTCATAGAATGTGGGGCTGGAGGAGGTAATTATGGACACATGACTGGGGACCAAAATACTCCTCTCTTGCTCGCTGCTGTGATTTCTTTATTGGACACCAGAGACTTTGCACAGGGATTTGCCAAGTGAGTTACGTAAGGGACTCCACATACAGACATGATGGAGAAAGCCAGAAGTGGCTTCTGATTTTTCCCTTTTCTCTCAGTGTGTGAAGGACGCAGTCTTCTTTCTTGAGGGTTGTCAGCAATCATGGCGCCCGTTACAGTTTCGTCACGCAGCTACAACATTCCCAGGGTGGTGTTGATTCTGGCAAGTGTTCAGACACTCACTTCCCTTTAGGTCTCTCAGCTGAAGTAGTTACCGAGTTAATTACCAAACCACAGTTGACTTAAGCAAGTGCCCCTGTGATGCCTACAGCGCATCTTATCATCGGGATGGAAATCTCCAGTGATTTCCTTGACATTTTTAATTTAATTGTTTCTTTGAGGGAAGCACGAAACCTCTCCATACTCAGGGAACCAGCCATCAAAGATTCCAACAGATAAATCCATCTGCCTGAAGACAGCCTGTCAGCCACACTCATGGGGCACTTGGCGTGTGGAAAATACCATGTCTGCGTGTGGCGGTCTTTAAGGGAACAGTGATTGGGGACCTCAGATGTTGGCCGTCTTTGGGACCAGCATACACACACACACACACACACACACACACACACACACACCTTTCAGCCAAAGCACTGTTTCCAAAGAGTACAGCTCAACAACCATGAACCTTGTCGTAAAAAACAAAATGCCTACGGGCTAAGAGGCATAGGAGGGAACGGCCCCGGTCCCCTGTGAGATTCAGTTGCTGAGACAGTCTTCAGTCTGATGAAACCATTCTCTATAGCTGGTTCCTTTACACCCTTAACATCGGGGAAGCACAGACCGAGCCTTTTTTTTTTTTTTTAAGATTTTATTTATTTATTTGTGAGAGAGACAGAGCACAAGTGTGGGGAGAGGCAGAAGGAAAAGGAGAGGGACAAGCAGATTCCCCAGTGAGCATGGAGCTTGATGCAGGACTTGATCCCAGGACCCCGAGATCATGACTAGACGCTTAACTGACTGAGCCACCCAGGTGCCCCTAGACCGAGCCTTTTGCACGCAACAACATTCCAACAGGACACCTGTACCACTTTCCCACGTGTGGCCTTGAACAGCCCCTGATGCAGGAATCCAAGCTGCAAACGTTCTACGGGGACTCTGGCCATTGCCTTTGCATACGATCACTGTGTCCAGTACATCCCATTTAACTTGACTTACTTTATACTGGATTCAGTTTGCTATCACCTGCCGGCATTTCATAATCAAATCTCATGCAAAAATCATCACTGGTAGGAAACAAAAATAATAATAATAATAATAATGCACTATGTCGCTGTGGGCCCGGGCCACATTTTAAGGGCAACGTTCACTGTATTGTGAGAAGGTACAAAAATGTAGGAGGTGATCCTAGCAGCTCAACAAATTCATTTCCTCCCAGATCACAGGAAACTGATTTTTCAGTGGCTTGTTAAACAAATGAGATGTGGGGCTGAATAAATGTCTTATAAAAAGGACCACTTCCCGTATCATCAGCAAAGGCATCATGGAAACAAACTATTTACATGCAGCTGTCATGTGAAACTCATCAAGGTTCAACGGCTGTTGCAGGAACCTCCACTGTCCACTATTTATTAAGTGTCCACCACTAGGTTCTTTCCATCTGGAGAATTTCTCCCACTGGTCCGCTTTCCATGAGCCCTGCAAGGTAACGTCATGTGCTGTCTCTCCTAGCAAGAGCATCACGGCTCCCACCCCCACACCCTTCTCTCTCAGCTCCCTGGTCCTTCCCTCTGATCAGCTCTGCCCCGCCTCTCCAGTCCTTAGTCCCAGATCAGCCTCCATTTCTAATGTAAAGAGAAAGTAGTCATTTTCAGGAATAATCCTCCTTGCTTTCTCACATCTCCTGGAAGACGATCTTTACCCGCATGCTTTCTTACCTCCCATCTCTGGAGGACACAGGACCAGAGATGAGAATCTCCCCATCTGCTCTGCAAACTCCATCCCATCTCAGGATGCTCTCCGACCTTCACCTTCTTCTCTCCCTTATCACCAACCTTTCCAAGAATAGAGTATGTATAAACGAATGAGTTCTCTGTGCTTCTCAACATACTTGCCAAATATCATCAATCAGTATCGTTCCAAATTTAGCACATCCACTGCTGGGCAAACATTCACAAGATTGTCTTTGCTCACATGCACGATTTCGCCTCCTACGTATTCCTTAAAGCCACTGGCATCTGCTTCCAGAATTCACTATTCTTCAGTTCCAGGTACCTTCAAGGTCAGTCATCAGTGACCTTGTAAACATACCTTAATAACATCTTTGGTGTCATATTTCTATTTGGTCTCTGTGAATGCATTATCACAGAGTGCATACTTAAAAAAAAGAAGTTGTCTTCTCTTTTTTTAAAGGAGTTCATAGTTTCAAACTAAACCTCAGTTGTCCAAACAACATGCTCTTCTGGGACTTTTGTATTTGTTGAAGGTCTGGCTGCAGAGGCAAATTCGGGCCTCTAAGAGAGAGTGAACAACGGCGTTTATTCAATGGTGTTTACCACAGTCGCACCTTGCACTGTATTTCAGGAGTGGGTGCATAGGATATGACTGATTTCAGTCAAAGAAATTATTTGGTCAACCATAATATAGTTGTATAATAAGGCTCTGTGTCAAACCTTTATGGTTGACCATAAAAGAAGCTTGCAGGAAACCCAAGAATTATTCAGATCCAGAACCTGAGGGTTTTCACAGAGACCACTGAAAACGAATATGGTAAAGGTAGGGCAATTCACACATTTACAGAGTTCCTACTGGGTCATGACCCTTGAACTGGGCACACAAGAAAAATGGTCGAGTTCCTATAAACCTGCAGCCCGTTATTGATGAGGCCCCCAAGGTGTCAAATAGATAAATACTAATATCTAAAGGTAACCTTTCCCGAACAGAGGAGAGAGTTATTTTTCCCTACAAGGTTTTTTCCGTCTTTCTCAGTATGGTGAACTGAAGGACACATAATAACTTAAAATGATTTTCATAGACTATCTTCACACACATTTTTCTCTTATGTTCTCTGCTGCACGTTCTGCAGACTCCAAGACATGGGTCTAAAAATAAAGACGCACAAAGATTCAATCACTACTATTCTTTTATTTAAAGCTCTGGACAATTACTGAGAAAAAAAAAAAACCCAGGGGATGAAAAATAGAGATTAGAAAAATCGAATAAGAAAGTCATTATGTACAATACATCATTTGGTATATGGCGCTTTGCGATCTTGAATTTTAATAATGAGTCAGAGAATAGTTAGGATTTTTACCAAGTATTATGATCCTGTAAAATTATTCCCATTAGGGCATTTTCATAAGTACTTCAAAGATTAAATTGATATTTAAATATACCTTTCTAAAGCAGATATTATTTCCTATATTTTCAAAAACGATTATGGTTGTCTAATTAACATTACCCAATGATCAATATGGTCATCATTAATTGGAAAATTTTCTCTAAAAATGCACAGACATAATTGGGCAACAACAGAGTAATGTCTATTCATACCTAAAGAGTATTTAAATATTGACAAGGGTCTCATGCATATGTATGTACCTGAAAAGGTCAAGATGAGTCATAGTGTGGAACTGTACTTCTTGAGAATAAGGTTGAAAAATGTGTGATGCCCTTCTCCAGCCCAGGGGTCTAACAGATAAGGTCAGGCAAGATTCTGCCTACATGCTGAAGCCAGGGGGAAACATACTACCCTACTCTGGACATCATTAATTCATTTATTTTTTTCATGCATGCATTACAAAAAAAGTGTATGTTGACTAAGGTACTGTCCTAAAAAATGGTCCATGAAATACACAGTCCCCCGTTCCAAGCCACTTATCATCTCAAAGAAGAAACAGAGAAATACGTGTGTGGCACGAAGCAAAATCAGATAAATTCTTTACAAAAGGCAAAAGCAGAGAGCTCCTCGTGTTCCATAGTGTAACAATGGATTGTGATTGGAGAAGACTGAGGGAGGTCAGATTTGGGGAGGACTTGAGACAGTGACTTTTAAGATGGATTAGAAAGAAAGTGTGGGCACTGCCAAGTCTAACGGGAAATGGTGCACCTAATTACCCACTGACTTCTGAAGTCACTGTCCCGGGGGTTTATCATGAGTGAGTGCCCTGCACTCTCTGTGCAGAGGAGTCAATGTTGGCTCAGCAAAGAGGCAAAGAGTGACTACCCCCCGCCCTCTTCTTTCAAGTATTCAAGTTCAGTATGGAATCTTGTCTATGGGTGATGCACTTCATTTACAGGAGACTTTAAACCATTGTCGGGGCACCTCGGTGGCTCGGTCGTTAAGCATCTGCCTTCGGCTCAGGGTGTGATCCCAGGGTCCTGGGATTGAGCCCCTCATTGGGCTTCTCCGCTGGAGGCCTGCTTCTTCCTCTCCCACTCCCCCTGCTTGTGTTCCCTCTCTCGCTGGCTGTCTCTCTCTCTGTCAAATAAATAAAAGCTTTAAAAATAATAATAAAATAAAAATAAACCATTGTAGCATAAGCCTGTTCCTTGGAGATACTTGAGAGTTCTTTAGATCCAATGTGGTGAGTGTCTGCGTTGATTCTCAAACAATGAGTAGTAAGCCGCCTGATGAACTTGGAAGCGTTGTGCCTGGCAGAGGGGCCAGTAATTCCAAGGCATGAGGGAGAGACTTAATATTATTTGTTTGGCTAGATAAGAGTCATTACATTATGGGCCTCTGAGTTAAGAATGGTTTTCACATTTTTTTAAAGATTTTATTTATTTATTTGACAGAGAGAGACAGGCAGCGAGAGAGGGAACACAAGCAGGGGGAGTGGGAGAGGAAGAAGCAGGCTCATAGCGGAGAAGCCTGATGCGGGGCTCGATCCCAGCACCCTGGGATCACGCCCTGAGCCGAAGGCAGACGCTTAACGACTGAGCCACCCAGGCGCCCCGGTTTTCACATTTTTAAATGGTTGAAAAAAAATAAAAAAGAGGGTAATATTTTGTAACACGTGAAAATTACATAGAATTCAAATATCAGTCTCCATAAATGACATTTTATTAGAACACAGTCCTGCCCAGCATATAGGCACTAATTCTTATGTCTGTGGCTACATTCATGCTACAATGGCAGATTTGTAGTGAGATTGACCATAAGGCCCACAAAGCCTAAAATGCTTTACAGAAAATGTAAGCTGACCCCTGGGCTACATCTGAGAAGGAGGTGGGCAGGGGGCATGCTGAACTAGACAGGCAGGATCCAGAGGACAAGGAGTCTTACATGTCATACCAAGAATTTGGATTTTATTCTGCGCCAATTGGAAGTCACTGAAATATTCTCAGCAGGGAAATGAGTGCCTTTGAGAAAGCGTGCATGTTAAGAAGCTCACTTGGGTGGCCATGCAAATCAAGCACGGAAGAGCCAAAGCAGATGGAATTAGGGAGCTGTTGCAATAATCTCGGTGAGAGCAAAGGAGAGTTGGAACGTGGGCAGTGACAGCATGGAGGGAAGCAACAAGTGAGAAAAAAGAATCTCAAATAGTCCCGGAATAATTTCGCATATTGGCAGATGGCATCATCATCTTCCAGTTACCTGGACCATCTTGAATACTTGTCTGATTGTTGCGGCTTCAAGAATTTGTTTTTGAATCCCTTCTAAGATGGTGGTGGATGCAGTCAGAGACCCATTCACGTTGCTTTTGCTCTCACCTCCACATGCTAAAGGTGCTCACGGCTTACATCCCCGATGCCCTGCTTGGGGAGGTTTTCTTGCCATGGCAACTCATGTGGGCCAAGCGCGGGATAAGCCAGAAGTGCTAAGGACTTGTTGACCTTATAAGCACCGCTCAAACAATCACAGATGGGCGGTAGGTGGATCAATACTCTGGCTCCCTCACCCATCAGGTGGGATAATTCTGAAGTGCGGCTCTCAAAGTTCCCGAATAGTGCTTGGCCTTTTTGCCCACGGAGGTAACTCACCACTTACTGGTTTCCTTTCCTGCTCTGTCTCACTTCCCACTCTTCCTCTGGTCCCCTTGAGCACAATAAACTATTTTCACTCAAATTCCTGTCTCAGAAACTGTTTCTCATACAACCCAACCTTAGACATGTGTCTCTTTATTCATGATGTACAAGAACATTGGAAATAATTTTAATACGGTGAGCATGACCTGCCTAGAAAAGTCTTTTCATGCCTATGAATAATTTTACCAACTTCAGCAAGATAGCATAATGAAGTTAATACTTGGTGAAGTTAATGACAAATTAGGATTCTCTCTTTCCATACACTCCCCACCACTTAGCCCAGCCTACAAATCCAAGTTGTCTGACCTGGTCTTAGGAGAAAATAGTCATGTTAGAAATTGACCCTCACTTCCAAAACAATAGCCTTAAAGATGACGGGTCAGCAGAGGGCTTGCAATGGTCTCACACACAAGGTCCGTGAAGATACTTGGGGGTCAGGGTCAAGGTGGTATCAAACAACTGAGTTCCTCCAGGAATAAGAGGTGGGCTGGCTGTGGTTGGCAAGCATGTGTGTTCAGATAGTGGCCTGATCTCCACACTCCCAGCACCAAAGTTTGGGCAGGGATCTATCTCACCTCTTTGGCCAGGACAGCTCCCCATCATGAAGCATAATCATTGCAAAGATGCCCAAGCCATGGACGTATGGTTCCTGGGACCAGATATAAGACAATGATGGGACAGACCATTTGCCTCACAGTCTTCCTTATTTATCAGGTCCACAATATTGAATAAGAGGCCATCTTTTGTTTATTTTTTTAGCTGCTTCATGTTTCTCGCTTCAGTTGTTTGACTCATGTGAGTGGATACTTAGTTTTCATCCCATTCTGGGCTGTCCAGATATGGCAGAGTAAAAGTCAGGTGGTTCATTCCATTTTAGCATGTAGAGTCTGATGTGCCAGAAACACCGTGGTCCGCTGGGCGGCCCATGAGATAACAGGTCCACTAGATAGTTGATAGTATGTATCTGGAACACAAAGAAAGATTGCCGTTTCAGGTATGGATTGGAAGTCCTCATGTTTCCGAGTCTGAAGGAGCCGGAGTAAAGAGACACAACTGTGGTGAAAGAATGGAGATATGTGAGACCGTGTTAATGAAGACCCAAGGGTCACCCTGACGCTTATAGGACCAGCCCCATCCACCAGAGCTGGCATTCTGCACTGCCCACCCAACATCAAAGGAACTCCACTCTACCTGTCTGCTCTCTTCTAAGGAAAGCTATTCCTGGTAGCTTTTTTTCTGTTAAAAGTTGCTTAAGAAGTTTGGTTCAAGTAAATTTAGCCCTGCTTTCCAGGCATGAGATAATTGTATCTGTTAAAGACAAGAGTCGTGGAAGAGCAAAGCAGCCCCCAACAGAGAGCCAGGAGCTGGCCTAGCACTCACAGCTGGTTGTGCTGTTCTCCCGCTAGACATGATCGTTTCACACAACATCAGCATCAAGTCTGTCCTTGGTAGGCTGAGACCAAAACAAAACCCCTGTGTAATCATATCTCTGTGCCCACAAAATGGGAACCTTGGCCAAACCAGGAAATACGAAACACTGTCAGGATCCAGGAGTGATTGCTGCCTCTTGGCCAGTTACGGCTTTAGCTAACCTTCTCTGTAGATAGGACTTATTGAGATATTCAGTCATGAATATCTGCTTTCTGAGAGCACCCAATGCACGATGAACCCCTGCTAGACTGTCACTTTGTCCCTCCCCAAATCACCCAACCAAAGTCCAAATCCTACCATATTTTTTTCTTCTACTGAGGTTCCCCATGGAGTATAGTTTTTCTCTTTGCAACAAATAGGAAGCCCCACCTGCCCTACTGCGGGTCTGTCCCTAGTGGCGCATGGCCAAAGGCCATGGACAGCCTGAGGAATCCCAAGAGTTGATGCAAGAAGGTGGCTTGGTGTGTTCAGATCTACTGCTATCAGATATTTCATATTAATCAGTAATAAAGCTGACTCAATCTTAATCTTCTCTTGTGATGTTTTTCACTGCATCCTAAGAAAAGGGTACTGATCTCTATGGGTTATCTACAAGTGTGCATTCCAGCCTTGTAAGCAAAGGAGCCTAGAGCAGTAAACCATGGAGCCTAGAGCAATATGCAATGGAGCCTAGGGACATAGCAGTAGAATCTAGAGAACTCTATGCAGCCTTAGACCCCGCTGCTCTTTATATTCTCTTCCGGTAAACTTATAGAAGTGGGCTTATTAACATTGAGTGACATTTTATCACCAAGAATCAATACATCCCTAAGGTGTACAAAGTCTAAACAATGAGAATCATATTTCCATGTCATGTAAAGGAAGTGTTTGTACACTGCTCCAAGAGTAACATACAACACACACACCCCCTCATGGGAAATGGTCACAGGAAAACTAAACCATCAGAGTAACCACTCATTGATTTCTTTCTTGTCAGAGGTAATGGCTAAAATGTCATTATTTGAGCACCTGGGTAGCTCGGTGAAGCATCTGACCCGGCATGATCCCGGGGTCCTGGGATCGTGTCCCCTATAGGGCTCCCTCCTCAGCAGGGAGTCTGCTTCTCCTCTGTCCTCTGCCTCTCCTCCCTGCTTGTGCTCTCTCTCTCTCTCTCAAATAAATGAATAAAATCTTTTTAAAAAATAAAAAATAAATAAATGAAATGTCATTATTCAACCTTAGTTTGACGGTCCCATTAAACAAGCAGCATGTGGCATCCAGGAAACCATATACGACATATCTAGAAAAAAACCCACTGGCCATTTTTAGAACGAGGACCCACTAACTGACTTCCATTGAGGTACAATACCAGTCTTAAAAATTGCCTCATGATGAATTTCCATGGTGAGACTTTTGCCAGTGTCCTCACCCCGAGCCTTCTTTTTGCGCTGTGATTCATTGCCATTGAGAGGGATGGTGACAGTGACCGGGACTGCTATTCGGTTCACCTCAAAGAAGAAGGTGCTGGAGAAGAGCCATCACCAAATGCATTCAGGGTTTCCTGCATGCATCCAGCAGACAGAAGACCCCGAATGTGAAGAAAAGTGTTTGTTCATTCATGGAAATCTCTGCAATCAGCAGCGAGGGGAAGGGAAGGAAGCACCATCAGAGAGAACTTAGCGCTTGGCTGATTTAATTTCACCCACGTACGATCCCATTGTCCTTATTGCTCATCTGGTCCTCTCTACTAAACGTGAAAGCAGTCTGCAATGGCAATCACCGTGTTTGGTTTTCAGTAGACCTGCGCAAACGGGGAGGAAGGAGAAGGGATAGTGTCTTAGTCCATTTGAGCTACCGGAACAAAACTCCCACAGATTGGGTGGCTCAAACAACACGTGTTTGTTTCCTCCAGTTCTGGAGGCTGGACGCCCTCAAGGTGCTGGCAGATTTGGTGTCTGGAGAGCCCTCTTCTGGGATCACAGACTGACGTCTTCTCACTGTGTCCTCAAATAACAGAGGGGGCAAGGGAGTTCTCTGGAGTCTCTTTGATAACGATGCTAATCCCATCATCGGGGCTCCACTTTCAGTACCTAATCCCCCCCCCCCAAGCGATCACCTCCAAATACCGTCACCTTGGGGGTAAAGATTTCAACATATGAATTGTGGGGTGCAGGTGGGGGATGCAGACATTCAGTCCATAGCCGAGGGCTGTGTAAGGAAGCAGAAATAGGTGAGCCAAGCAACGACACGGTACCTTCTCGCCTCCTGTTAGCAAAACGTCTTTTTTTTTTTTTTTCCTACAGTGTTTTGGCAAATCAGCTCAGGTTACTGTATTGTCTTTTTACTGTTGGTTTGTTCATATTGTTACTTAGTTGAGTGGGGTTTTTTTTGTTTTTGTTTTCTTTGTTTTGTGTTGTTTTTGCTATTCAGATTATTTTTATTGCCATCGTTTCAATCTACCTGGGCTTTAAAATATTGCAGCAGGGATATGGTATTTGTTTAAAAATGTTAGAACATGGTTCTCTTTAGTCTCACTTCAGGGTATGCAGGAGTTTTCTGTGAAGGGCCAAGTAGTAAATATTTTGGCTTTAGTGGCCACACAGTGTCTGTCACAAAACACAGAGCTCTTCTTCTTTGGAGCAGAATGTGTCTCCGTGCATTACGTAAATAATCCACATGATTGTGTACCCATAAAACTTTATAAAAACAAGCAGAGGGCCACATTTGGCCTGGGGCTGTAGTTTCCTGACCCTGTCCTAAATTAACCTAATATCTGAATCCAGAAGAGAATTTGGAGTTAATTCAGTCAATCCAGTTATATCATTTCCCTGTTATTTATACAGAATCTTCCAAGCAGGGGTGCCTGGGAGGCACAGCGGTTAAGCGTCTGCCTTCGGCTCAGGGCGTGATCCCGGCGTTATGGGATCGAGCCCCACATCAGGCTCCTCCGCTATGAGCCTGCTTCTTCCTCTCCCACTCCCCCTGCTTGTGTTCCCTCTCTCGCTGGCTGTCTCTATCTCTGTCGAATAAATAAATAAAATCTTTAAAAAAAAAAAAAAAAAGAATCTTCCAAGCATACACATTGGGAGGAAAAAATGAAATCCTTCTATCAGAATGCATTTATTTTAAAGACTTATTTATTTATTTTTAGGGGGAGAGAGAGAGATAGGGCGAGGGAGAGAATCTTGAGCAGAACCCCTTACAGCTGAGTGCAGAGCCCGATGCAGGGCTTGACCTGACAATCCTGAGATCATGACCTGAGCCGAAATCAAGAGTCGGATGCTTAACCAACTGAGCCACCCAGGCGCCCCAGCATGCATTTTTTCTTTTCACAGAGCATGAAACAAGTTGATGTCAGGAATTTACTTGTCTATAAAAATACCAGGGTGGATCATGGAATCTCTGTCTCTCTATACTGACGTCTATTATTAGTCACCCAGGCGCCTTCTGTAGTAACTGAGCTTCTATGTTCATGTACATGTCTATCTAATCTCTTCGTGGTTACCCGTGTGTGTGCATATACCTGTTTATACACTCATGCATGCTCATCGATACACACATACGGAATTCTGACTGCATTCGTATATACAAACTTGTTCATATATGTAACCATTTCCCTAGATACGCACATTGCACATGTGAGGACATTTGGGATGTATCGTAGCACACATTCGACAGCACAAAGATAATTCGCAAAGGGTATGTGGGGATGGATCCGGTTTTTCTTTGTCTCAGAGCTGCAGAGGCAAACTGGTACGAGGAGGTACAAATGATTGAGGCTTTTGAAAAGGAACACTGCTGAGTTTCTTAAATTAAAATGGCAACCCCTCTACCAAGGGCATGAGGACATCATATTAGAATGCTCTGAGATGTTTTCTGAGTGTGAGATAATGGGCACTCCAGCCTGATCGTTATCAGTCCCCTTGGTGTTGCAGAGGTGACATTTCACTGGATGAACTCATTTGGGGCCAACATGGGGGCTGGAGAACTTCTCAGGGATCTGGTCTATGGTGGGTTCCTGTTATTAACAGGGCTATTATTTAAATGTGATGCACAACCTTACATTTGCAAAGGAAAGAGTGAATTACAATAATAATAGGCATGAACACAAGATTCGTTACCTAGTTAAAAGTCTTACCCTTAGGGACATCTTTGGTGGTCCTTGAGCTTTATTAAATTGGGTACAAATAAAATTTAATCTCAGAATGAGAAACCTGGGGTAGTTTACAAACAATTCTGTAAAACAAGTATCTTTATGTGTTAGGGAGACGATCTTTCTCTCCCGAGTAAAAAGACAAACTGTGTAAAGAAGAAGTCTCCATCCCATGAAAAGAGAGATTTAATCATTTCTTTTCCAGATGGGAAAGCGCTAATTACTGAGTTATGCTTTGGGACGATATGCCAATGCAGCATTTTGCCAAAAAGACCTTCCTTGAAAAAACAGTTCCATGGAATGTAGTTGACCAACCCGCCCCAGATCCGGAAGTTCTCAGGATGCAGGACTTTTAGTTCTAATATTGGGGCAGGAATTTGCAAACCAGGATGAGTTGACCACAATAATGGAACTGGGAGTAGTGGAATGACCCTGCCACAGTTTCAGTGGTCAGACAGGTCAGAGAAATTCTGGCATAGATGCAGCCCAACCTTTCTATTCCCTGTGACCATTCACAAAGTCACAGTGAGTTAATTACGAAACAAGGTACATGTTTTTTGGGTGCTTCGTACTACCAAGTACTAGAAACTAAAAGCCTTCCTAGAGAGTGGCTAGGTTATCAATTCTTTTTTTTTTTTTTTAAGATTTTATTTATTCGACAGAGATAGAGACAGCCAGCAAGAGAGGGAACACAAGCAGGGGGAGTGGGAGAGGAAGAAGCAGGCTCCGAGCGGAGGAGCCTGATGTGGGGCTCGATCCCAGAACGCCGGGATCACGCCCTGAGCCGAAGGCAGTCGCTTAACCCCTGTGCCACCCAGGCGCCCCTAGGTTATCAGTTCTAACCCAAGTTCTGTCCGTCTTGGAACATTGAGACTGACTGAACATTTTATTGCAAAACCCCCTTGATGACCAGGACTTTAAAGACAACAGATGAAGGAGCAAGTATTGGGAGGAAAAAAGAGGATCTAATGAAACCACAGTAAGAGTATTTGTAAAGGCATGCATCTTTTTCTTTACTGTTCTCTTCCCAAGGCTTGGCATTAGGGCTGGGTCATTCTTGATCGGCCTTCGTGGGGTGGGGGGGTGGTGTCTGATGCCCTGGGGAATTTTGAGCAGCCTTCCTGACCACTCCTCACTAGATGTCAGTTGTACCCTCCAGTTGGTTACAATCAAAAATGTCCCCAAAGGAGCACACTCACTGTCAATGATAATTGATCATCTACTTGGGCCCATCTAAAAAGTAGACTCCCCAGAAATAGACAAAGCTGAGTCAGGAAGGGCGCCCTCAGTAAACGAAACCAACACGAGGACATCACCCTTGGTCCCCACCCAGTCATTGGCAGCTTCCTGAAGGATGCAGTGCAACCTTTGAAAAAGCGGAGGCCCTCCCATCGTCCACATGCTCTGTTTTAGAGCAGGCTCTTTGGCTGATGTGCTGTTCAGAACCTGGAAGGCACAGACGCTGACGCTCAACCCAACACCTGCCGTGTTGATAGGACTCGATCAGGTCATTAACTCAGCTCTCACAGACACAATTCAGGAAGGAAAAGAACATGCAAATACTTGTTCTGTTTGCTCTCGAAAACTGCTAATTGTCACCCTGACTAGCTCCTAGAGGCACTTAGGTGTGTGAGAGATGATGTTCAACCCAGGTGTTCGCACCCTTTATCCTTCTCTTCCCCCACTTCCATCTTGCCCTCCCACAACTTTCAGTTTGTCCGTTAAAACCAAAAGCAGCACACAGACACACACACACACACACACACACACACACACACACACACAAAGACATTTAAAAATCTGGCAATTGCTTCTGGACTCATTAATACAACAATAAGATTCCCTAGGTTTGGGATGGCGTTTGTCAACCTCAGCAGTATTGATACTTGTGGTTGGGTGATTTGGGGAGGGACGATCTAGCAGGGGTTCATCCTGCATTGGGTGCTCTCAGAAAGCAGAAGCAAAAAAGTTGCATCCCCAGACTCTACTCACTAGATGCTAATTGGGTTGCTGCAACCCCAAATGTCTCCTGACACTACCAAGTGTCCCTGGGAAGTCGAATCGCTCCAGTAGGGTACCACTGATTTAGGGGATGAAGATGAACAGAAAATAAAGGACAGTGATGTGAGATGCGTTTAGGAAGGACTCTAAAGGGAACGTTAAAAATACTTACAGCAGGTCCCACCCTTGGAGGTTTGGAACTAATTGGAATGGGGTTCAGCTGAGGCACAGGGTTTCCATGGAAGTGTCCCGGGTGATTGTAATGTGCAGACAGGGTTGAGAGCCACCAATCCAGAAAGACATTCATGACCAGAGTTCAGACGAAGCTTCACAAAATTCCTCAGCGATCGGTACACAGGGTTCTGGTGTGTCCCATTGGGCAGATATCAGTTCTAAAAGTGTGCGTGTTTCTGAGTGTCTAAGAGCTATTTTGTCTGCTGGCTTGAGGGGAGGATGTGTGCTGGGTAGTCAGAGAGCGAGACTCTTCAGCCATTCTCTCACCTTCAGTTTCTAGAATTTTCCAAGATTTTCTAGGGCCATGCTGGAATCCTCCCCTGCTCTCCCACCCCATGTCCAGTCTATAGAACCTTCAGAATATGACCCCTTCTCACGACCCCCACCAGTGCCTTCTACAAACTTCCACCATTGTCTCTTTCAAGATAATAATGGTTATTATGATACAGTAATATAATAACATATTAATGTCATTATTGTGTGACTCAGCGTTACTATCACTACCCCAAGTCCCCCTCCAAGGCTGTCCTAAATCTAGCTGCCAGGATCATCTTTTTAAAATACAGGATAAATTGTGGGGGCGCTTGGGTGGCTCCGTTGGTGAAGCATCTGCCTTCGGCTCAGGTCATGTTTCCAGAGTCCTGGGATAGAGCTCCATGTCGGGCTCGCTGCTCAGCGGGGAGTCTGCTTCTCCCTCTCCGTCTGTCCCTCTCCCCTGCTCATGCTCTCTCTCTCAATTAAATAAATAAATAAATAGTTTAAAAAGCTAAATAAAATAAAGGATAAATTGTATCAATCCCCCCAACAGATCTTCTCTTAGCATAAAATCCGAGAACTTCACAGTGATGTTCAAGGTCCCATAGGATAGGTCCCCACTGCCACCTCCCTGGTCCCATCTCCTATTACACTTGCTTACTCACTCTGGGCTTCTAGATGTTTCTAGAGCATTCCAGGCACACTCTTCTGCCACCTGCTGCTTGCTCTGCCTGGAAAGCTTGTCAAGCTATTTGTAGTGCTCTCCCCTCCTCCCGGAGGTCTTTGCTTAAAATGTCACCTTCCCAGAGAGGTCTTCCCTCACCGTTTTCAGTAAAATTGCAACTCCCAAACACTCCTTATATCCCCTCTAATTTTCTTCATTGTACTTCTTACCACCTGGGTTTGTTTCTTATGACCTCAGTAACAAATCACCACAAACTGGGGTGCCAGTGGGGGTAGCTTAAAACCAACAGAAATGTATTCTCTCACGCTTCAGAAGGCTGAAAGTCTGAGATTCAGGCGGGGTAGGGCTGTGCTCCTTCTCAAGGGTCCAGGGCAAGGTCCTTCCTGCCTCTTCCACCTTCTGGGGCTCCCCGTGTCTCTGGGGGGTGTGGCCCCATCCCTCCAATTTTCACGATCAGCATCTTCAAACCTCTTCCTCCTCTGTATTCACGTTATCTTTTTTCCTACGTGTGTCCATCTCCCTCTGCCTCCCTCTTTTGAGGATCCGTGTGATACATTTACGGCACGTGTGGATAATCTAGGACAGTCTCTCTAATTCAGTTTAACCCTTAATTTAGGCACAATTTCAAAAACCCTGTTTCCATATAAAACCGTGTTCACAGGAATCCAGGAATTAGGCCCCGGTTTCTTGAGGGGATGCACATTATTAAGATCACTCTACCACCTATTTTTCATGTTATTTGCTTATTCTATCTTCCACCCCACACACTGTGATAGAAAATCCACTGTGGGGGTGCCTGGGTGGCTCAGTCATTAAGCGTCTGCCTTCGGCTCAGGGCGTGATCCCGGCGTTCTGGGATAGAGCCCCACATCGGGCTCCCTCCTCTGCTGGGAGCCTGCTTCTTCCTCTCCCACTCCTCCTGCTTGTGTTCCCTCTTTCACTGGCTGTCTCTCTCTCTGTCAAATAAATAAACAAAATCTTAAAAAAAAGAAAAAAAGAAAATCCACTGTGCTCAAAGTATTTTTTTTTTAATTTCATACTCCATTGCTGCATCCTCCATCTAGAATATCATAAATAGTCAATAAATAACACCTGCTCTAGGACTCACCAGATTTGCAAAAGGAGAACTCAGAATACGGGACAGAGGAGATAATAGCTGAGAATTTTACAGAATTTAGAAAAGAAAATAGCTACGACTCCCATGCAGATCAATAGAAAGAAATCTGCTCCAGACCTCTGCCCCAATTTGCAACACGCCAAAGACAAAGACGAGGTAAAGGCCCAGAAGAAGAGAAATCCAGTGTATATTTCCCAACCCGTGCAGGGAAACATCCGAAGAGAGGAACGTCAGTCCATGCAAAGACCAAGCAAGACGGTGGGGAAAACAGCCATTGGTTATTAAAACAAGATCAAGTGTTGGTGAGAGTATGAGCAAGAAAACTCAGAGTCCACTGGTTGGAGCTGTAATTGCTGTTGGAGAGACACTGCAGATATCCAGGAGAGCTCACTCAGCATTTTACTTCTCACCTATTTGCACAGGGATATGTGTACAAGGATGTTTACTGCAAATCAAGTTAAATACTTAACCCGAAGTGTGGAAAGTAATTGTGGTAGAGTCATGCATGAATTATAACACAGCAGCAAAAAAGCGCATCCAGAGGAAACAACTTAACCACACGACGACCTTCACGGACACAGTGCTGATGGCAGCGTCCTGGATTCCAACCCTACAGAGTTTGAGAACAAGAAGAGACCCCTACAGGAGGCACGCATCAGATCTGTGTGCAGTGTGAGTCATCCTCTATGCGTAAACGCATACAGCAATGCATGGAACCGATGAAAAAACAAAGTCAAGACAGACGCTAATGACACATGGAAGACCATGGAGAGAGGCCACAGAGGCATCCATGGCACCCTTCCCTTGTATTTGTTACATTGTATCTCTTTCTGTAGTAGATACATCACTCTATTAAACAGTGTGGTTTTTATGTCTGAATTTATTTATACATAATATCTGTGCCAAATAACTAAATAGACAAAGAACAGGAGAAAGTATGCAAAAATATTTTTTATTTTTATGGAGGTTTTACCTTCTCTACTTTCAACATTTTTAAATGACCCCGTATCATTTTTTTTTTTTTTTAATAATCTGGAACAAACCTGTTCCCTTCATTTTGCAACATCCGGGGACCATTGAAACAAACCTGTTCCCTTCACTTTGCAACGTCCAGGGGCCATTGACCACGGAAAGCATCTGGACTACAGGGCAGCATGGACAGAACTGTGTCCAAGTGTGGAAGGTCTCAGCAAAGGCTGCCTGAACCAGAAAGATAGTATTTTTTAGCCGATTGCAACCTTCAGTTAGTTGAAAAGAAGCCAGCCAGCTCTGAATGTAATTGGCACTCTGAGAACCATCAAATGCTGTCAAGAGCACAGGAAGAGTTCATAAAACGCCGGCCAGCCCTGGACATCACTGGCTCCCAGAGCAGAGAGGATCACAAGTGAGAGCTTAAATAAATGTTTTGATGTACACCAGGTGCAGTTCCTAGTACTTGAATGTTATGCGGCGAATTTGCTCCACCAGGCATTCTGTATTAACATGATTAATTCCTTTGTAATGAGCTTGCCATGCACATTTCAGCTTTGTATTTATAAACCCCCAGCACTGAGTCTCCGATTTCTGTTTCCTGTCCGTGCACCTGATTCTCATCAATTCGGGGGAAGTCAGGTAGCTCTGCAGTGGCCCCCAAACCATGGTGTTGACTAGCACCTGGCTGCGGCAACGGCCCAGGCAACATTCTTGAGGCAAGGTTTTCGAGCTCAGCTTTACAAGGATGGAATCGAATTCCAGGGCAGGGAGAACTAGCTGCAAAGAGATGCTGGGGGCGGAAGAAGTTACCCGCATTATGAAAGCAATACGAAAATGCCCCCCGGTGTTGGAGACATGCCCCAGGGCTGTGCCGTAGGTCAGATCCAATTTTAAACTGTGGTTTCCCCCACGACCCTACATATATGTGGTGGGACAAATCATCTCTCTGAATGCTAGAGTCCTCAAAACACATCCAGAATCCAACCTTCTCCATAGAGCCTCTGGTCTGCAGCACAGGGGACCGTCTTCCTCCTGGTGACTGTGGGAGCATCCTGACTCACCTGACCCAGTCTCAGTACCCTCCACATGCCAGCCACAGGAGCCTTCAACCACGATCTGCTCAAAGCCCTGCTATGGCCACCATTTCTCTGGAGCTCAAGCCAGTCCCCATGTTGTCCAAAGGCTGTGCACCTTGGCCCCTCTGGTCTCATTTCCTACTGTTCTTCTTCAACACCCCCACTGAATCGTGCCTCCTGGTGCTTGCTTCCCCACACCCAGCATGCGCAGCCCCCTTTCTCTGCTGTCATGAACCCCGCACCCATGATTGGATCGGCTCCGTTCAAGCGTGGGAGGAGACGCTTCAATCACACAGTTGTAATGCTCAACCGTTGGTCCCGTCTGTATCACTTCTCATTATCCTGCAAGCGCTCCCCTGGTGTCTGCTCTTTACACCACCCTCAGGAATGCAATCTGACCGATCCTGATGCCATCACCCTCTTGTGAAATGAGTATTTATGGTCAGTGCTTGCTGCTGATAGTAGCATCCTTTCCTGGTGCTGGACCACTAATGTATGTTTAAAAGCAACCTGCAGCACGGGAAAGAAACATGGTACTCAACAGCTAGACTGGCTTTGTAAAATATATGTATGATTAATGAAACTAACATGGGCCAAATTTATCAGAGTCCTCAAAATACAACTTTATTAATTCATTTAGTCAGTTATGTTCTCAGACATCTTATTTGGAATACTTTTCCCCCTTCCTTCCCTCCTTCCCTCTCTCCCTCCCTTCCCTCCTTTCTTCTCTCCCTCCTTCCCTCTCTCTCTCCTTCCCTCCCTCCTTCACTCCCTCCTTCCCTCCTCCCCTCCCTCCTTCCTCCCATCTTCTCTCTCTCTGTTCCTTCCTTCCTTCCATCCGTCTTCTCTCTCTCCCCCCCCCCCCTTCTTGACCTTCTCTTGGGGGAATCAGAGATTCCTACTTTGAATTTATTTACCAGTTCAACTCCCTTTTCATTTTGTAAAAGCCATCTGCTTGATGTGTTAGCATTATTTCTTCTGCTTTGCAAAGGATTATTTTCCCATCTTTTAGAAAAAATTATGTCCCCATCATCTATCACGAGTAGACGTTCTTCCAAAAATCTTATCATTTGCATTCTGTCTTGCAATGGTATTTAGCACCATTACGTAGACCTCATTCTGTAGTTAAACAGATCCCCCATGTGCTGTCTCTTCCTTCATGGCTTGCAGCCTCCAATGGTATTTTTTTTTTATTTTGACTAATCCGACATTTCATTGGTGCACATCTCCAAATGCTTATTTATTTCCAGGAAAACTTATGAGTGATATGTTTTCAGTGTCCTTGCCCATCAGCGACA
Organism: Ursus arctos; assembly: GCF_023065955.2. Lineage (NCBI taxonomy): Eukaryota > Metazoa > Chordata > Mammalia > Carnivora > Ursidae > Ursus > Ursus arctos. The sequence continues at coordinate 4,131,260 of NC_079873.1, read as the reverse complement.
TCTCCCTCAGCAGGTTTTGTCTGGGGGTGGCATTTCCCAAAGCGTGTGTTTTATGACCATCTCCATGTGAGTAGAAGGAAACGTAAGTCATGCTAAGATTTACTTTAGAGTGTATTTGTGAACATATGTGCCAGAGATAATGTTGTGACACACGGCCATAAATATCTAAATTCCTATGTGTTGTTGAAATCTGTCACATTCAGTGTGATGTTCAAGGATCGTATTTCTCTGAAGAAGGAGAGGGAAACTGAGCCAGCGAGAGAGAAACCCTCACCTGCAATGGGCCAACGGGAAAAGGAGAAAGTCCTCTGCTAGCAGGATTTGGAAATGTCTGGGCTTCATCACAACTTGGGGCAAATCCCATCCATCCTCTAGGGATGATATCCTCGTTCTCTCAGCCATCACTGGATGGATCCTTGCCAGGAGAACACACGTGTGCCATGATCCACAGGAATCCATGGTCACGTCACTGGGGACCCACCACAGTGGACCCAACAAGAAACATCTGCACACCATGGGTGTGCAATGAAAATTAGGGGCAAGGACAGCTTGTCCTATTGTCTTCCACTGTCTATTTGCTTATTTAAAAATAATACTTTTCGGGGCGCCTGGGTGGCACAGCGGTTAAGCGTCTGCCTTAGGCTCACGGCGTGATCCCGGCGTTCTGGGATCGAGCCCCACATAGGGCTCCTCTGCTGGGAGCCTGCTTCTTCCTCTCCGACTCCCCCTGCTTGTGTTCCCTCTCTCGGTGGCTGTCTCTCTCTCTGTCAAATAAATAAATAAAATCTTTAAAAAAAAGAAAAGAAAAGAAATAAAAATAATACTTTTCCCTTTTTCTCTTTTTTTAAGATTTTTTATTTATTCATTTGAGAGAGAGCAAGAGTGCAGGAGCTGGGAGAGGGGCAGAGGGAGAGGGAGAAGCAGACTTCCCGCTGAGCAGGAAGCCTGATGACACAGGATTTGATCCCAGGACTCTGGGATCATGACCTGAGCTGGAGGCAGACGCTTAACTATCTGAGCCACCCAGTCACCCCCAAACTTTTCCCTTTTTCAAGCGCCTGGTGTTGAGAACACTCCATTTTGTCAGATCGCAGCTATGTCAATTAAAATGGACTTTTAGCCCCTTTCACAGCTGCAGTCCATGTGGATGAACTGTGTTTGCGGTGGTGAATGGTAGGGGATCTTGCATATTACAGACATTCCCCCAAGATTTCACCGAGTGAGATCTAGAAATCCCCAGGTTCAGCAACTCTGCATAAAAGGGTGATTCTTACATAATTTAGAACACTGTTTAATGACCAACTCTAAATTAAAGTATAGAAACTCCAAGATCAAATTGAGTTCATGAAACGTAAGTCCTCAAGTCACATAATTACTTCAGCCCGGCCGGATTTTCCTTCTCTAAAACTTCAGTTATTTTATTTCTCTCTCTTTTTTTTTTGCAGATGGATGGTTTCTTATGCATGTTTTTGTGCTTTATTTTTTTTCTCAAATATCATGAAAATGTCATGAAAAATACAAAGGGGAGATCAAAACGATAGAGCATAGGTTTGCAAACAGCAAATATTCGTAAGTTTTGTGGAGTGTAAGTTTATTCATTTCCGTAAATGCGTAATGAGATGGTTTCATTATTCCTTGACCTTTCAAGATTTGAATGTATCCACTTTGTTCTCTGAGATATTGTAACTCAGGAAGTGTCTTTTTGGAGAGAATACTAAAATGGTGCCTTTTTTCAGTCTTCACCGTGGGGAGTAACTTCTGACATTTTTGCACATCAAATTACATTACGTGTGAAGTTGCTCTTATTTGAGGTGGTTATGTTTAGATAGGGTGGCTTAATGGAAGTAAAAATGTAAGAGAAACGATTAAAATACAAGGGAAAAAAGGGTATCCAGGAGTGGGGGGGGGGGGTTAGCAACAGATTTCCTTCAATTTTCAATTAAATCTGCCATCAGCGCATTTTGTTAAACCCAATCAACCTAGCTTCTTAAATTAAGGCAAAAAAGTGAAGTATTGCAGACTTATTAGGAGAGTCTGAAAAATTCCATTTTCCACAGCCTTGAAAACACTTGACTTATCTTGACCTTTGTTAGAACAATCTAATTGGTATCAAATGGAAGCTCTCTATTGTTTAGAGGCATGCTTTCTTAATTTTTAGGGTTTGAGCACATTTTCCTGATGTTTTTACTTATGCAGTCTCCTTTACCATAAGTAAATTACCTTTTCATACTAATTTGATCATTGTCTTCTTAAGTGTTCTGTTTCCTTATCGATGTATAGGGCTTCTACATGCAGACGGGAACTAATCCATTTTGGGTTTTATCCCTTGCAAATCTCCTCTCTGTCTAGCCTTACCTTCCAAAGCGATTTATAGTGTCTTGTCGGTCATGCCAGCACTTTTGGCATTCATGTAATTGGCCATGCCAGTATCTTTCTTAAAGGGGGTTTGTGTGTTTGGTGTCCTTGGACAACTTTTCATGATCCCAAGCTCTTAAACTAATTTCAGTACACTTTCTTCTAGTTGTTTGGACATTTTGAAGTTTTTTTTTTTCGTTCGCCAGATTTTCAAAAACAGTGTGCTGGAGGGATCCGTCGTCCTTTCCTGCATGCTGGCCCCACGTGTGGGTAACCTGTCCATCCACCCTACCCTGCTCCATCATTCTGCAATGAATTTTTGCCACATTACCAGTTTCTTTCGATGCTTTATCTGTTCCCCACCCTCTCTGTTCTGTTCCTTTTGTCAGTATGACTGTCCAGTATCTCACTGTTTTAATCACTATAAACTTCCTAATGTCACATATTCTAACGAATTACATTATTCTAGCTCTTTAGCCAGAGAATTCCTCCATCTTTATTATTCTTGTTCCAAATATTCTTGGACACTTACCTTCCACAAGATCCAAGTTTTCCATTTTAAGGAAATCCTCTCTTACGATTGGACAGATGATTTGCGTTGAATTTATAGCTTACTTCTATTCGTTACATCTTCTTTCATGTTCTTCATAAAGTTGTTTGTTTCTATTAGGATAAGTATTTTTTAAGTACTTTGTAGTTGAATTTTTGTGTATTTTTAATATAATGCTTGTTAAATGCTGTTTTTTTTTTTTTAATTATTTGTTGCTGGTATAAACGAATGCAAATTCCCTTTTGTATATTGCTCTTTTATTCAGTAGCTGTGAGGAGCTCCCTGCGTAATAGATTCCCTAAAGATTCTCCTGGATTTTCTTTATACATAATCATACCATTTGTGCATAATGATAATTTTCTTTCATTCCATACCGTCTTCACACCCTTTGAACATTTTTCTCTAATTGCCTGGCTAGCCCTTCCAATGTTTCTTTCAGTGGGTAGTGTGTCTTGACTTTTATCCAATGACATTGGTGTTATCAAAGGTCGTTTACACTTGGATTCATTAATTTTAAACATTCTACTTTAAATTATTATGTGGTTCATCAGGTCAGTGAGGAAAAACATTCCTTCCAACCACTTAGGTTCTGTACCCGAGGCAGTGCAAATGTAACCGACAGAAGACAGATTAACGGGAGAAAAGACAGAGTTGATTCACATATATACACAAGTAGAAAAAGCTCACAAAGAAAGTGGCTCAGGGCAGCTGCTAGAATTTAGAGTTCATATACTATCTTCATAGTGGGGGCAGAGGGAGAGGGGCAGGTATGGCCCTCCAAATAACATTTAGGAAAAAGGAATGAGTCTTTAGGAGAAATATATCATAGGTTATACAGATTCGTGACAATGTTTGTTTCTGCAATTTCTCATCTGCGTGCCTTGGTGTTAGGGGTCACTTTTCCCCGGTGCACGAAGTCTCTCTGGAAAGGGGATTTATGGCACTTGAAATCTTTTGGAAGCTCCTGTTTTTAGGCGGAAAAGAGTAGTTCCAACGATACCTTTTCCTGCATCTATTCATTCTCAAATGTCTTCAGCACAAAATAACTTTTCTGCCTCAGTGGGATACTCTGGATCCCTTCAACCCCATTAATAAATTTGACTACAAGGCACATTTTTATGTAAAGAATGCACATGTCTCGGAGCCTCCATCTGGCCTTGCAGAGAAAGCCCTCACTCTGTTCTAAGGATCAATGTGGGTCTTCCTCACTGGCTTCTGCCTCGGGGAACCCAGTGGTCCCCTGACAGGTCTCTCCTGGTCTCTCAGGTCAAGCCAGCCCTGTCGAGGCCCTGTTCCCTTGTCCTCATGGCACAGATCCCCTTCCCCTTCTGATAATTGCCTTGCTCATTTGTTGATGGGACTGTTTGTGTCTGGTCTGCTCTGTCCTCCACAATACAGGTCCCATGAGATCATGCTTTCCGGGTATCCCCTGCACCTAGAGCAGTGCCCTCTCCCACTCCCCACACACAGCCCATGCTTACGAGGAGTTCTTTCCTAACTAGCATGAGTTTCCCCGTGTGATAGGTGCCTGCAAGAGGCAGGACTGAATCTTTCCTGTAGTCACATGTGGTCTTCAGGTGAGTATTGACGTGTGTGTTTATGCAACTAAGAACCTCTAGTGCGGTCTCCTTATTCTGCCCTTTCTTAGTAATTGAGAACCATGTCATGCGACCTTCAGACACAACCAACGTGGTTTTCCACCTTCCGCTTTTCTGCAATTTTCCCCTTTTTCATTTCTCCGACCATCTGAAGACACAGGGGGGAGTTGGCCATGTATATGCCTGCATCTCAGCCTTCCAGCCTGCAGAGCTGGGAGACCGTGATTTCTGCTGTTTCAGCCCCCTGGCCGATGGTACTTGATAGGGCAGCCGTAACGGACGAGCCGTTGGCAGAGCTCATCTCCTACGGTCACAGGACTGAAGTCCCCACTTCCTTCTTGGCCGTGACTTGGGGGCTGCTCTCTGCTCCCAGAAATGGTGCAGAGTGACCCAAGGACACACCACTGACGTTTTGTCCTCCAGAAGGTGAGGGTAAGCTAGTCCTTTCTATTCTGGAAATGCCATATGCCCTCTCTGACTGTAAAAGGAAGTCCATTGAAAGGCAAGGCAAATTCAGAGACTCAGGGCGTTGGAAAGCAGGAAACAGAGGTCACATGCAGTACCATCACAGGGGGATCAGTGCGTGCACTTTCTCCTAGCCATGCACATCCTTTCCTAGGGCCTAGGTACAGAGTCCCTTACCATCGCGGTCCCCTCAGGGCACACAAGCCGGTCCCCGGAGCCGTCACTCCCAGCCTCTGCATGCTGCTGTCTGCCATGCATATCCTCTCCAACAGCCCGTTTCACTTGTCCTCAGCAGTAAAGTAAGTAACAGGCGCAGGTATAAATGCCGCTGACGCATTGTCTATAAGTGACCTGATTTCCCGTTCTAAGTAAGTGCCCCAGTGAGCCATGTCCTGAGGTGCCTGATGTGTGACTCTGCCCCGAAAATAGCACACGTGTGCGGACGGCTCCTGGGCCACACCAGGAGCTCGCGTGTGACTGTCCCCTGAGATAATGCACGTGGGCTCAGACGTGGTGGGGTTATCTGGAGTGACATGATTTCTGTGATCCAGCAGCCATGTATTGAAGGCATTCTAGGAGCAAGGCAGTTTGCAGGAATTTATACTCAGGCATGACTCAGACATGGGTGGGCCGCGTCTACCTGGCCAATACTGCAAATCTTCCGTTTGCCTATTACTCTATAATGGAGAAAACCTTTCCGTGTTCCTTGGGGAACATGTTTTGAAGGTAAAGCCGGTGTCAACATTTTACTAAATTAAGGCCGCTTAGCACAACCGAGAAATGTGTAGAATATAATGTCTACGTAAATGAAAGTATCATGAAGGGGCTCAGAATAGGCCACCCCAAATATGCCACTTTGGCAGATTGGTAATTTTCAGCGGAAGGTACTTGAGAAACAGGAGATGTGCCAAGACCTCCCCCTTTCCACGTCAAATCAAAGCAGGGGCTTCCCATGAGACAGGTGTCCTCTTTGTACCAGGAAGAGGAGAATATTCTTATCATCAGAGCCTGGGGGCCAGTGCCAAACTGGACCCATACAAAGAAACCTACAGAAACCCACCTTATCGCCTCTTAGTGCCCCCCCCCAATTTCCTAGTCATGTTCCCCCAAGCCACTGCCCTTAGAAGCGCGAACCCTTTTCCTTGTCTTGTCGTTTCTTCACAAATTTACCATCGTTTGTTAAGAAAGATGTATATAACCTCTCAGTACAAACCACTTGTTTGGGTCTTCCTTTCTCTTTCGAAGTCTCCTGCGTGCATGCAAAAATATTAGATAAAATTTGTACGCTTTTGTCCTGGTCTTGGATCTTGTGTCAGCTTAATTCTTAAGACCTGTCTCAGAACCTAAGAGGAGAGAGGGAATGTTTTTCCTCCCTTATGACAGCCAGGCAGTTGAGTTCTACGTGGTCCATAGAAACGATGTGGAAGCATTGACTGAGATGGGAAAATGACTGTGATCTATTGTTACAATTTAAAAATATCAGCACAAACTCCTTTTTTTTTGTAAAGAAATATATATATGCATATGTCATGTAATATGCATATTATAACGTATAGATAATACATGTATAAATATAATAAACATATTTCTATAAGGATATATATATGCACACTCAGACATATTACTACTGATGAATATATATATATGCATATATATATGAGTTATATATATATAAATATATATGCAAAAGGAACAGGCAGGCAGCCAATTTAGACATCTAAGGTCTAAGTAGTAATAGTGACATGTTGAAAGAAAAATGAATTAAGCTTGCTTTGAAGACTGACTTATATTTTATTCTTAGAGGTCCCCTTTTTAGCCTTACTTTTATATGGTTTGCCATGCATGGTGGGAAGCTTATCTGCAAAAGATACGTTCTCGTGCTATCTCTATCCATCGCTGTCTGTCTACCCACCTACCTGTCTCTGGGTGTCTCTATCTGTGTATCTTTCCATCTACTGTCTATCTATCTGCCCGTGTATGTGTGTACGTTTTTCCATGGTTAGTGCCGAATGGTGGAACTGTTTTCAATCCAGATTTTTGCATTTTGTGTGATACGCAGAGTAAGATTCCGCTACGATCATAAGCCCTTTGAGGCTCTGCGATCAGCCTTATTAGTTTGCAGTGATGGCTTATTCCCTGTTGAGCCTCCTCCTTCTCCTTGTCATCTGGAAGACTCCTTTGCCGCACATTTCCCTGGACCCAGAGGGCACAGCCCACAATCCACCCCCATCTAGCTTTAGTGCACACCTGCCCCACCTCCCCAGCAGGTGCAGACAGAAAGGTATCTATATCCTGATGAGACGCAGATTCCTACTGATCTCTCCTGGGAGATAACATTAAACGTAAGCTGGGGCGCCTGGGTGGCACAGCGGTTAAGCGTCTGCCTTCGGCTCAGGGCGTGATCCCGGCGTTCTGGAATCGAGCCCCACATCAGGCTCTTCCGCTATGAGCCTGCTTCTTCCTCTCCCACTCCCCCTGCTTGTGTTCCCTGTCTCACTGGCTGTCTCTATCTCTGTCGAATAAATAAATAAAATCTTTAAAAAAAAAAAAAACATTAAACGTAAGCTTTCTGAAACCATGTCTTGATTCCAGACACTGTGCTTGCGGTGGAACATGCAAAACTAAAGCAGCAGTATCTCTCCATGAAGTTGTGCATCTCCAGGGGCCCGCCATTGTGCTGATAGCAGCGATGTAAAGATGGACAGACCCAGTTCCTGGCTTCCAGGAGCTGGCTTTCTTGCACAGTGCTTCTTTCACAGCATTGCAAAGACCCAACGAACACTTTCCAGTTTGGGCCATCTGCCTCTGGAAAGGCTTGGGGGTCCCTGACCCTCTGGGGCTGCTCCAGTTTCTCAGAGCTCTTGAGATGCCCTCAATGGCACAGTGGGGGTGCAGGTCCTTGAGCAAAAACCATTCCGCTTGTCCCTCTTACTGCCTGTTGCAGAGACAGGAGAACTCCATATCCTCGCTCAGATTTAGACTCTAATGATTTGTATATTCCAAACAGCGGTTCCCGATATTACCCCTAAAACTTGGTTCGCCAACTCCCTGGCATCCAGAGTCTGGCTGCCCACCCCTAGACCAACAGGCAGTGCACAGTTACTTTATGAGTATGGAGGGCTCTTCAGACAGAAGCCACGGCCAGCCAGAGAGGCAGGGTGCTGACTCAGGGAAAGCATTCAGGGCTGCTAACACTGTAGGTTAATTGTCTGGGGATGTGACAAAGGGGGATCAGATGGGGACGCAGGATAGTTGCTCTGTGTGAGTCATCCAGGCCCCGAGAGCAGGGCATCCATCGGAGAAGCAATATTTCCTGGCCTTGGGAGCACTTTGGGGAAGCGCTGATAAGCTGTAGTGACTTGGCCGGACAAGTGTCTTTGTCCATCCCAAATGGACCTGGCATTTGACACGGAGCGCACCCTTATGCCACTCCTCAGTCCTCGAGCTGACCTTTCCTCCTTACAGGGACATCCCCCGAAACAGTGATACGTTCACTTGATCGGCGCAAGCCCACGCACGGCATCCTTTTCTTGCCCTTCACGGGCCTCGGTGGATGACGGACAAGCTCTGTGCTCGGAAGAGGTGGACAGTGTGCAGTTTGGGATGGACGAGCACTCCACAGTGATGCCTCCTGGCTCTGGGGAGAAGCCGGGACGCACACACTGGCTCGTACTGGCTCCAGGGGAAATCAGATCACTGAAAATAATCATCAACCGAACAGAGAAAGCAAGACCTTTTGTACCGAGGCAGCAGCGCCTACCCTTGCGTGGGGAGAGCAGAAGGTGGCCGTTTCGCGGCTGCACATAGCTGCCACCAACTCCTGCATCTCTTGGAACCACACGTGTCACATCGACCCCGACGACCAGATGGTGCCAGCGGTTCATTTTGTCGCACTTCATAATGGTGACAATGCCAAGTGTTGAACACTTGACACCAATAGAGTTCCTCCTGGGTCCAGACAAAGCGGGAGCTGGGCGCTTGGGGGCATGGAACACGGAGAGTAACACCCGTGCATGAAATGAAGTATGGATGAGCCTCTCTGTCAAGACTCACTTACTTTATCCTGAGGATATGGGACATGCACAACTTAGTTTTAACCTTACATTGTGTATACCACACGTGTGAGCAGTGGTGTCCTGCGTGGGTCCAAGTTGGCCGTTCTGGTTCTGAGATTTTATGTGCATCCAGCTGCAGCAGAGCTGGATCTGATGGTGGAGACGATTCTATCATCAGTGTGGACAGAGAATGAAGTTCCTTAGCTAGATTCTGTGTATACTGTGTGCTAGGACTTCAAGTTCTTTTAAAAAAAATAAAAATGTCCATGGGGCGCCTGGGTGGCTCAGTCGGTGAAGCGTCAGCCTTCAGCTCAGGTCATGGTCCCAGGGTCCTGGGATCGAGCCGGGAGTCGGGCTCCTTGCTCAGCGGGGAGACTGCTTCTCCCTCTCCTCTGCATGCGTGCTCCCTCTTGTTATCTCTGTCTCTCTCAAATAAATAATAAAAATCTTTTTAAAAATGTCCAGTTTATCTGCTTATGCCTTGGGTTTGAAAAAATCAGGGAACTTTACAAGTGAAATGTATCTAGGAGCCCGCCGTAGAAGCCAGTTGTCCAACAGATGGTAGAAATATGTTGGCTCATGCTCTGAGCCTAGGGTCCCATCACTTTAAGGACCACGAAGGGATACCCAGCTCTGTTCGAGCAACATTTGTTGAGCTGTGCCCAGGGGTCATAACACCTCTGGATAATGCCATTTAGGATTGGGAGTCTGTGACTAGCCCTTCTCCTGAGCCAGAGATAAGAGCTGCCCACCATGCTTTGGGTGACTCAAGCACAGTTGAGCAAAGGATTCCTTTGGTCTGGGGAATCAGGAAAGACTTTCCAAAGGAGATAGCCCATAAACTGGGTCTTGATGGACAAGTAGGACTTGGAGAGACAGAGAGAAGGGGAGCGAGAGGACATTTTGAATTTGGAACCTGGGCAGGAGAGCCTGCAATTCTGTGGTGTCTCCAGGGCATCACAAATGGATGAGGTGTGGGGTTGGGGCACAGGACACAATCAAGCAATATGCTGGCAGGTGAGCTGGGGAGGCATGCAGAGCAGACTCTGGAAGACGCTGTGTCCCATGTCAAGCAACTCGGGTTTTATTTTGTAGGCAGTGTGCAGTTACTTGGGGATATGAGTAGGGAAGTGACATTCCCTAATCCTAATCTTTTAAGAGGATGATTCTAGTGAGGTTGGCAGAAGGCTTTGGAAGGATGTGCTCCTTTTCAGAGCTTCAGGTCCCTTGAGCTGTGCTCATCTTGAGAATGACTCTAAGTCCAGGGTCATACCTACAAGAGTATAGACACCTGTACTAAGAGACTAAGAGTATACATAACTATGCATAGGACAGAGGGTAGGGAGTTGTCTGTACTGCGTGCAGTATTTGCCTCTGGATCGCTAGTGGACTTCAAACTGAGCTAATTGGCCCTCATCATTCACTCCTGCACTGTTTTGAGGATGTGGCAGGAGGATAGTGTGGACAGGTAAAGTCTTTAGACAGATGAAAGACCCCTAGGACCCTGGCCCCAGCTTGCTTCTTGCTGCTACTCATCCTCCCAGCCTCTTATGGGAATCCTGATCATAGTCACACTGGCTCGAAGCCGACCATGACTGCAGAAGAACTGATAAACTCTTTATTTGCAAAAGTCATTTGATGCCATGATGAAGACTCATGAGAAGGACTTACTGTTTCCTGTGACGGTTGAGAATCTGCGATTCTACACAGAATCTAATTATGATATGTGCACTCTCCAGGTGAATACCCAAAAGCAGCTCATTTACTTGTGCATTTCATTCCCTTAAAGCCCTCAGCCAGAGATGTCATCTCGTTACCCACCCCGGCACTTTTAGGAGATCTATGGCAGCCCTGGGGCCAGGGCTTACAGGCTAGGGAAACGAGATGGAGACAGGGAGTGTCCGACCTTCAGGCTACACAGTCTATTTCTACGCTGGCAGAGAGACGAGTCTTATTCTGGAACGTTTTCCCCCCAGCAGTCCTCGTTGTCACGCCGTGGGGGGGGGGGGTAGAGGCTTCCAGAATGCTACCATAGGCAGTTAGCATGTCACAAGAATTCTTTCCAAGGGAGTGACCAAAAACGATGACTCTCCATTCAGGGATGTGGAAACAGACCAGCCATTCTTTCCATAGGGCATCTGTCCACGGTTGGCCGTGGTTCGAGTTACTAAACGATTCTAGGAATTTGACTTGTTTTGATGGGTGGGAAGCGCATGTTCAGAATGAGGCAGCCATAATTGAAGGAAATTCCACTGGAGATTTTTGGTTTGTTGTTGTTGTTGTTGCTTTAGAGGAGACTATCACAAAGGAACAGTGAGGTGTTGAAGTTCCACTCAAATGGAAAAGCTACTATAGACCGTGAGGATGGTGGTGCGTGTTTCTCCAGAGTCATCACAAGGCTGTAGAATAAAGTACCACGTCTGTAGGTGGGTATCACATGGTGATTGAGGCTCTGTTTCTTTTTTTTTTTTTTAAGATTTTATTTATTTATCCGACAGAGCTAGAGACAGCCAGCGAGAGAGGGAACACAAGCAGGGGGAGTGGGAGAGGAAGAAGCAGGCTCATAGCGGAAGAGCCTGATGTGGGGCTCGATCCCAGAACGCCGGGATCACGCCCTGAGCCGAAGGCAGACGCTTAACCGCTGTGCCACCCAGGCGCCCCTGAGGCTCTGTTTCTTGTGACTCTGTCGCGAGCCTTCCTGTGGTTGAGAAAGACTCACCCAGTCACGGTTCTAGAGCATGCATGGCGTGGAACCCTCTGGCACCATTCATCACACATAACTGTTGCCTTTCTTAGTGAATTCCAACCCTTTTAAAAGAATTCCTTGTATGCTATTAGTGATGTTTATTACCTCATCCTATAAAAATTGTGGCATGATCTATGTGATATGAATGTTACATCTTAACCTTCGTTCATGACATTTCATTACAATTACCTTGATGTCTACATCAGTGACATTATGCATGTTCACACTGTTGTGCCATGATCACCGCCATCCATATGTAGAACTTTTTTCCTCTTCCCAAGCTGAAACTCAATACTTGTTACACAACAGCCTCCTGTTCCTCCATCCCCACCACCCCAGAGCTCCTGGAAACCATGAATCTACTTTGTCCCTATGATTTTGGCTGTGCTGGGTACCACATAAAAGTGGAATCAAGCAGTATTTGTCCTTTTGTGTCTGTCTCATTGCACTTAGCATAATGTTGAAGGATAGCAGAATATGCTACTCCAAAATATTCCACTTTGGCACAGGGATTATTTTGACCTGAAGGCAATTGAGAAGAAGCAGATATAAGAAAAGCTCCCTGAGCTCCCCCTACCTATGTGCCTAAAAGTAGGACATAAATGTGCAAAGGTGTCTCTCCTCCTCCACTCTCTCCCTGGAAGGACAAGTGTTAACCACCAGAGACAACTTTAGACCCGACCATCCTGGAGGACACACCAGAGAAATCTGTATAACACACCTTACTAACTACCCTTCATCTACCATTAGTCTATCTTCCCACAGATTGTGGTTGGAAGCCCCAGACCACATTCTTTTATTTCTCCATGAGTTTAGTGTTCTTTGCTGAAGTTGCCATAACAGCCAGAGTTCTGAACCTCTGCTTTTAGTTACCTACTTTCCCTGGGTATCTTCCGTATATACAAAAGGTAAATGTGTTAATCATCTTCAGTTTCCTTTTCTTTTGTTGATCTGTCTTTTATTACAGGGATCTCCACCAAAAACTCAGAAGGGTAGAGGGAACCTTCTTTTTCCTCCCTACGATGTCCCCGTGATACATCCATGTTGTGTCACGTGTCAGGATCCCATCCCTTTCTAAGGCTGAGCAATATTCCCTTGTGCATGTAAGCCACATTTTGTAGATTATTTAAGTCATCTAGAATCTTTTTGTTTTGTTTTGTTTTAAACTTTCCATGCCAATATGCTAGTCCTCCAACAATTAAAGAGATGGGATTACAAAGACACACATCCTTTTTTTTTTTTTTTTTTACCAATAGTTTATGTGTGGAGATGCACTTAGCCTGGAAATAGTGTGTAATTGGTGATTTCTAACTTAAATTGTTCATTCTTCTGCAGAGGCAGATGTTTATTTAACTGAATTTAAGGGACTTACGGAAAAAGACAAAGCCCATCCGTTTTTACCTTCAGAATCTTATAACTTATAATTTTATAACTATAATCTTACAGTGTTATAACTGTAGTCTTATAAGTCAGATGTTGCACGTGCATCTGGTCTGAAAGAGCCTCACGTCTGCAGGTGGTAATGCAGGTGCTACCGTAGGTACAGTGTGGAATCCAGTGAACCCCTCTCCATGTGCTCGTTTCCCCTTTCAGAGATCCAGTGAGACTTTCTGCTCATCCCCATGTTGTCTCTGTCGATAATTTACCAAGAGTTCAGTGCGCACCGCTGAATGAAGTATCCTTCAGAAAAATGAAGCAGAAAACAAAATGATCAGATGGCTACAAGAGCCGTCTTCTTGTGATGAGGGATAAAAATGCTGGCAGAACTAAGGAGAAGTTTGTCCGTGCCGAATGAGTGAGCAGACACAGCCCACCAAGTGCTTTTTGGGGATGAACGTCTAGGTGATTGAGTGGGAAGGATTTATACTTGAAAACAAACTCACTGTATGGTAGCATCATTGGTAGCATAAAATGGTGGGCATGACCCAGGCCTCCGTTTCAGAAGTTCCCAGGTGATTCTGTTGTGCTCTAGGTGGAGAATCCGAGATTAAACAAAGGATATAAACACAGGTGTTCTCAAGTCTCCTTGTAGAAAAAAATGAAAAATCATTTATTAGCCTCAGTATCCACCAAGAGATAGACTAATGCTAGTGAAAACAAAGGAAAATCTGTAAATCCAAATGAAATAAAGAGTATGTTTGCATATGTGACCAATTGTGAAGCAATTATAGAAATGTCTTTAGTGATTTATAAAGGATCAGCTTTATAAAGTATTTCTTAAGGGAAAAATCAAGGTGGGAACAGTAGCTCCCACGTCTTGACCCAAATCAGTTATGGAATTAGCTTCATTTTGGCATGCTTGCTCCAGAAATGTTCTCAAATGAAATTAGTGATAAAATTATATTTATCTATAAAAATGACCTTCCCCTCCCGTCTAATCTGTAATATTGGCTGTATGGAACTTGGTAAATCTATAGACTTGGAGGCATGGTAATCAGACCTATGCAGTCAATACCTTTCTAATGAGGTCTTACTTTCTATTCTTGATTGTAGAGAATATCTAAGAGACTGTCGAGTAAGAAAATAAATACACAGTGCAGGAGAGAATTATGCAACGGTAGTTTATTTTCAGTTATGATGGAGAAGCGCAGAAGCAATAATTCTCTAAAACAGCGGAGAATACAAAATATCTTTAGGACCCATTACTTCGGCAAATCATATTTACCTGGTGAATTTTTGTTTGTCCAATAAAAAGTAATTATATGGTTTCAATGCATTTTAAGCATTTTTTGGATACAACCTAAGAATTTGGGGAAACGATTTAAAATGTGAAACATGCTTCTGTGAGACACAAAGTGCAATGACAGAGGTTTGCTTAAAGCCCCCAATTTAGTTGCCAGGTAATTCTGCAACCTATGTGTTTCTGTGTAGGTTACAGCAAATGGAAATATGTACAACTGTATGTTTATATATATGCACGTAACAAATTTATCTTTCTATACATGATACTTATATTAAAAAGATAGGTTCATTCTTTGCTTATTACAGTTTGTTTCATTAGGAATACAGGATGGATATTTATCCATGTTGACACTTAGGTCTTATCCTTTCTGGGTTCATCCTGAGATGAAAGAAGGAATAAACATACAGGTGATGAGAGAACTTTTTAAAAAGATACTGGAAAAACTACCTTGGGCCATTGAAAGTTACTCCTTTGGACATGAAGTGACATGTATATTTTTATTTTAGTTAAGGAGAAACATATTCTGCCTCTTTGGGAAGACATTTCAGTTGTAAAGGATCAGGGTGCCTGGGTGGCTCCATCGGGTAACCTGCCGAATCTTTGTTTTGGCTGAGGTCATGACCTCAGGGTCCTGGAATGGAGCCCCACATCGGGCTCCGACCTCAGCATAGACTGTGTTTGTCCCTCTCCCTTCCCCTTTGCTCTCCCCTCCCCTCAAATAAATAAATACGATATTTTTTAAAAATTGTAAAAAAGATAAATTTTTCTGATGAACTATGTGCAGTTGCAACAGATGAGCTTTAGATGAATACTGAAAGGTCTTAGAAAGGAGAGACTGTGTGTTGTACACCTTCTGACCCTCAGCTCCAGCCAGATTGCAGATGACCAGTGAATTCGATAAATGAAGGTGCTTTCATAATAAACATCCATGGGGGAAATACAGGCTGCAAAGAGCAGGCAGACCTAGCTCAAACCGGTTTAAACACTGAGGGCCAAGATTTCATCCGATGAACGTGCAGGGGTGGAGCGGGCCTCAGAGGAGATGGCTTGCTTTATCAGCTCCACCGTGCCATCAGGGCCTGTCCACCCCATCGCCCCCGTTAAAGCAACAGCTTCATCATGGCTATAGGTGGTTGCCAGTAGCAACCAGAGAGTCTTCATCCACATCCTCATGGAAGGACAGTGGCTGGCCTCTTGTTTCCCAGCAACCCCAGCCGGCAAATCTCTTTTTGTGGCTCATCGGCTCGATGTGACATGGGTGGACCCATCCTTGGAGCAAGGGATTTGGAATGACCAGTATCGGTCCGTGATGATAATCTGGAAGCGGGTGCAGGTGCTGCTGTCTAATCCTAGGTTGACTGTTCTCTCTTTTTCTCTCACACCGTACATAACACATCTCTCACACCATTGAATCTCCTTGCAGCCATAATGTCTCAGTTTGGGGTGGTGGCAATGGGGCAAGATTTGGTGTAGGAAAGTTTGAGATACAGAGAATGTGTAGAGATTTTCCCAAAGTGATTATTATCCATGGGGGACCGGAGAGAGACCTAGAGCCAGACAGTGTTGTTGTTGTTGTTGTTGTTGCTGTTTTAATTCAAGTATAATTAACATACATTGTTATATTGGTTTCAAGTGTACAATATGATTCATCAATTCTATGCATTGCTCAGTACTTATCACAGTAAGTGTACTCTTCATGCCCTTTATCTGTTTCACCCATCCCTTACCCACCTCCCCTCTGGTAACCACCCATTTGTTCTGTACAGTTGAGTCTGTTTTCTTATGTCTCTTTTTTCCTTTGTTCATTTGTTTTGTTTTTGAATTCCACACATAAGTGAAATCCTATGGTATTTGTCTTTCTCTGGCTGACTTATTTCTCTGAGCGTTATCAGTCTTTGGCTCCATCCATGTTGTTGCAAATGGCAAGATTTCATTCTTTTTGATGCGGAATAACATTCTGTTGTGTGTTGTGTTGTGTGTGTTGTCTGTGGTGTGTGTGTGTGTGTGTATAAAACACCTCTTCTGTATCCATTCATTTATTGTTGGACACGTCAGCTGCTTCCGCAATTTGTCTATTGTAAGTAATGCTGCAATAAACATCAGGTGCATGTATCTTTTTGAATTAACATTTTCCTATACTTTGAGTAAATACCCAGTAGTGGAATTACTGGATTTTATCATATTTCTATTTTTAATTTTTTCAGGAACCTCCGTACTGTTTTCCACAGTGGCTGCGCCAGTTTGCGTTCCCACCAACAGTGCACAAGTGTTCCTTTTTCTCCTCGTTTTCTTGCCAACACTTGTTGTTTCTTGTGGTTTTGATACTAGTCATTCCGAGAGGAGTAAGGTGATTTAGCTCATTGTGGTTTTGATTTGCATTTCCCCGATGATGAGTTATCATGAGCACATTTTCAGTGTCCGCTGGCCATCTGTATGTCATCTTTGGAAAAATGTCTATTTGTGCCTTCTGCCCATTTTTAGTTGCATTATTTGTGTGGGGTTTTTTGTTGTTGAATTGTAAGTTCTTTATATATTTTGGATACTAACCCCTTATCGGATATGTCATTTGCAAATATCTTCTCCCATTCAGTAGGTTGTCTTTTAGTTTTGTTGTTTCCTTTGCTGTAAAGAAGTTTTTTATTTTGGTGTAATTCCAGTAGTTTATTTTTGCTTTTGTTTCCCTTCCCTCAGGAGACATATCTAGAAGTGTGTTGCCATGGCCAATGGCAGAGAAATTACTGCCTATATTTTCTTGTTGGAGTTTTATGGTTCAGGTTGCACATTTATGTCTTTAATCCATTTCGAGTTTATTTTTGTGTGTGGTGTAAGAAAGTGGTCCAGTTTCATTCTTCTGAATGTAGCTGTCCAGTTTCCCAACACCATTTGCTGAAGAGAGTGTCTTTTTCCATTGCATATTCTTTCCTGCTTTATTGAAGAATAATTGACCATATAGTTATGCATTTATTACTCGGTCTTCTGTTCCATTGACCTATGTGTCTGTTTTTGTGCCAGTACCATACAGTTTTGATTACTACAGCTGGATAGTATATCTTGAAATCTGAAATTGGGATACCTCTGGTTTTATTCTTCTTTTTCAAGATTGCTTTGGCTATCCGGGGTCTTTTGTGATTCCACACAAATTTTGGGATTATTTGTTCTAGTTCTGTGAACAATCCTGTTGGTATTTTGATAGGGGTGGCATTAAGTCTGTAGATTGCTTTGGGTAGTATAGACACTTTAACAATATTGGTTCTCCCAATCCATGAGCACTGATAGACCCAGATAAGGTTTAATGTCTGGTCCAGTGATTCATCTTTGTTGGATTTTATTCTGATATCAGTCACTGCAGATAAGCTTTGTGCCTGGTCTTACCCCCGCAGTGCTTGAATTGAGGATTCTTGGAGATGCTGAGTTGTTGAACTGAGAGTATTCTTACAGGTGGCAGGTGTTAGCATCTACACTATATAGGAAGCAGAATTCTGGAATGAAGTTCCAGAAGGGAAGCTTCATTTATAACAGCGGATTCAAAGTGACTCCTCTATAGTTACATTTCTAGCTGAGCATTAAAGACAATAGAAAAACAGCTTCACTTCCCAGTGCCTTTTCATTGTATTCACTTCACAAAACATTGTGCCTAAAAAAGAATAAGTTTCATTAAGTGAAGATCTTCATTCAGAAATAATAATGTATACGACATTAAAAATGGTAACAAAATGTATATGCTAGATAATACTGGATGTTGATATAGATTATCTTATTTAGTCATGAAAATAGCCCTTTGCAGAAGACACAATTTGCAATCTTTCTATTTATTACTTTTACCTTTGTCTATGTGCCTATTTAATGATCTTTCCATCCATCCATCCATCCATCCATCCATCCGTCTATCCATCCATCCATCCATCCATCCAACCAATCAACCATGTTTCTCTCTCTCTCTGAACTGTATGGGAGGGAAAAGAAAAACACCCTCTTTTCCCTCTACTCCCTTAGAATCTGTATCTGGGATGTGAGAATTAAACTAACAGAAGACAGATTAACAGAATAAAAGGCATATGTTTATTTATTGATGCTAATATTTTTGTACACAAGGGGACTTCACAGAAAAGAAGTGAAAACTTCTTTTCAAAAGAGGTACTTAGACCTAGGTGCTTTATATACCATTTTAACAAAAGACAATAAATTATGGGAACATGACCAAAGGAAAAGGGGGTTGGCTCCTAGGAGCACGTTCACAAAGGGAAATTTAGTCCTACTTTGAGCGAGAAAGAGGTAAGGCAGAGTGTCCTTCTTGCATCTGCTGCTTCTCAGTTGCCTTCAAATCAAAATAATCATTATGGCAAAGTGGCATTTTGAGGTGGCACTCTGATTATCTATCTATCTATCTATCTATCTTTCCAAAACTCAGGCTCTACACAATATAGTTGCATGTACAAATACATAAAATTATTATGGGAATGCTCTAGACATGAGCCTCGATGCATGTAGTAAAACTTAGTCCTATTATGAGCGTCTACACACTGAAGAGCTTACCCCATAGTGAATAGGTAAAAGAACCAGACAAATAACTTTTGTTTCCTAACTTCCAAGGCAGTGTGTTTTCACTCTATCTGTTTTCTTTACTATTTTGAATTTTTAGAGTTTAAAAAAAAATGACTTGGTTCCTTAGGCTCCCACAAACATTAAAGAATCAACGTAGATTTCTCATCTTTAATTTGTTCTCAAGCCAGAATCTCCCATCTCCGAAAGAGAGGAACAGAGAGATACTGAGAAAGAGAAAGATTATATATATGGGGGGGGAGATAGAGAAGAGAGAATTATGTATATATAATGTATAGCGCATGATACTTTCTACAACTTTGTAGACGAAGAAATCACAGAACTTGTCAACCATGCATGTTGGAAGTCACACACAGCTCAAGGAAGACCTGTGAGAGTCAAACCATGTGAAAGTATCGATTCTTGAGAGCCTACTTTTACCCGCTTTGCTTGTCTCACTTTCTGTGCTTCCTGCTGAGTTCCCTTGTGGCAGATTATGTAAGTCAGGAGGGCACCGTGGCTCATTATTCCAGCTTTTTCTTCTTAGCTGCGCTCCCCTTGACCCACTCCTTCCTACTGAAGTTGAAAATAGCTGTGCCTCTTTGATGCGGGAGACAGAAGTTGTAGGTAGTCCTGAAGAGGAACATGGTTTGCAATTCAGGGGAATTCTTGACTTCGTTCTCTGCCAGCCCTGCAGTGCTGTCCCGGGTAATGCGAGCAAAGTGACGACTTCATATTCTACATCTCTAGCATACAGCTGCTCTGTGACAGGATTCTGAGGCTTTCTCTGTGCTGCGTATGACTTGCTGATGTCCTCAAACAAAAATAATAATCACTCTTCATTGTAAAAACTGCCTTTGACCCTCGCGAGGCAAATTTTTACCTAAACCCGTATTCTTGGTCTTGCATTAACAAGGAAGTATGCTTCATCAGTGTCAACGATGTTTATTTTGAAGGTAATAGATGTATAGATGGAGGACAATAATGACTGGATTTATGGGACAGAAAATCATCTAAGGCATCTACATGTCATTTAAAAATCCCAAAATTAAAGACTAAAGTGCAGGGGACATGAATCTATTATTTTTCTCTATTTACTTAACTGTCTTTAGGTTTTTGTTTTACGGTTTTATTTTTGTTGTTGTTGGTTTTTGGTTTTTTTTGTTTGTTTGTTTTGTTTTTTTTAACAGAGAAAGAGGGAGATGGACAGAGAGAATCTAAAGCAGGCTGCACGCTCAGTGCAGGGCCCTACACGGGGCTCAGTCCCATGACCCTGAGATCACAACCTGAGCTGAAATCAAAAGTTAGATGCTTAACTGGCTGAGCCCCCCTTTTTAGGTATTTTTAAAAATAAGTTTAAGGGGAAATAATGTCTGTATTTTTTTTAAGATTTTATTTATTTATTAGAGAGAGAGAACAAGCAGGGGGAGTGGGAGAAGGAGAAGCAGACTCCCCGCTGAGCAGGGAGCCCGGCTCGAGGCTCGATCCCAGGACCCCAGGATCATGACCTGAGCTGAAGGCAAACACTTAACCAACCGAGCCACCCAGGCGCCCCTAATGTCTGTCTTCTTAATTTCACAAAGGCATTTTGGGCTTAAAATAAGCCTTGACTATGAAAGCATTCTGCAATAATTCACAGCCACATTCACTCATATCGGTAACATTCAATATTGGACACGGGGAAAGCCCTCAGGCGTCTTGGCTCTTAGATGTCACTCTATTTGCATATCCCTCCAGACTTCAGAATCTTGGACAATTTAGGACCATCAGGCTACACAAACTGGTCCAAAGATCCACAGTACTGGCGTCATCAGAGAGCTCCTGAGAAGCGCAGAACCTTGGGCTCTGACCACCCAAGACCTGGAATGTTCACTGTGGTAAGAGCTCCAAGAGATTGAGTGCACATGAAAGTGTGAGAAGCACCACTTTTCACATCCCCACTTAACGAATTCATCACCTTATTATGCACTGTGATGAACTGGAGAATATTCCTCCAAAGATGTGTTGACCCTGGGTGTTGGGAGGATTCAATGCATGTTTAACCCTTTTGTGATCTTGCCTAGTCCCCAGGCTAGGCTGTTTCAGGGAGCAGATCTCAGAGGGCACATTCCCATCTCACCTTACTAGGGTTTCATGGTACCCATATGGGGAGCTCCCAGATTGTTCAGTCCCGTGTGCATATCAGAGCAGGGCATGCAGCATTCAAAGGAGTGTTAAAAAGTGCAGCATTAGAAGTGAGGGGGGAAATGGAAGTGTGTCCACAGTAACCTGTGTGCACTGCTCACCTCTGCACATCTCCCCAGTGAAATAACTGGAGATCATTGGGGAAAACATGCGTTGGCCTCATCTGTCAGGTGAACATTCTTCTGAGGACTATTAAATCAGCCCATGAGGAATAGAGCCTGAGTTTCAACCCAAAATTGGCATAGTGTGATGTGAGGAGGGAGCAAGACAAAGACATTCAATGGGCAGTGAAATTGGGACATCATGTTTTTGACTGTGTCGGATGCATGGCATATAGGAGAGCGAGGGTGGGACGTGGGGTCAGAGGAAACGGGGCTGAGTCCCACATCCACACTCTACAGCTGTGTGACAAGATACAGGGTCTCTTGACTTCTGTAGTTCTCTCTGTCACCAGCAGTACAGTCGGGATGAACCAATGACCTTACAAACAAAAGAAGGAATATGGAAATGGAAGATGGAAGGAAAAGTTTTACATGGTAATAGGAAGAGAAGCTTATACCTTGAACTAAAGGCCAGTATGCCTGACTAGGTGGTGTTGAAGAATATAGGCTCTGTGCACTTGCCAGACTGAATGGGATGATGGGCGGCAGCCTGGGCCACACAGATGACCCTAGGTTGGTTTGCTGGCCGCCCTGCATGAATGCTACCCTGGCCATTGTGCCCTGCTGCCCACACATCCTTCAAAAGTGGGCACTCCAGTTTTGATCAGCATCTTTCTAAGGAGCGTTAAGAATAACTGAGTTCCCCTTTTGCAGTGGCAGATGCCCTGAATTCAAATAAGGACAGAATATTCCACATCGAGGGAACCCCGTGTGAGTTGTACTCATGATGGCAACAGTGTGCAGAGGATGTAAATGTCAGTGAGGGTGATCAACTCTTGTGTTTGAGGATGCTTCTTTTGCAGTGCGTGCTTGGTATATGATTAAGGCCATGGGACAATCATAGCACGGGCTCCTTTTCATATGGTTCTGCGAGGAGCAAATATATTGATATTAATGAAGGTGCTTACCATACCGTTTCCCAGACAGTAATCGGGCATAAGTTTAGCTCTTTCCTTGTAACCGTATCTAAAATTGCAACGCCTTCCCAACCCATTCAGTATTACCTGTATATCACTATGTGATATACAATATATTTTGCTTAGTTACTTTTGAAAATTGTCTTCTTTTTATTTTTTATTTTATTTTTGTCTTCTCTCTAAAATGCAAGCTTAATTGAGGGCAAGGAATTTTGCGTTTTTTCATCAGCTGTATCCCTTAAGCCCAGCACAGTGATGGACCCAAAATGGCACTCAATTTATTGGCCACTGACCAGTCAACTGGGGGAGAGAATGAGTAAATGAATTCATAAATGAATGAGTAAATGTCTGAAATGTCTAGTGTTAAATCTGAGCCTTGTGTCACCAACTAACTGGGGCAAAGTTTCTCCCTTAGATTATGAAGAAACACTTTCACTGTTTTGGGTCAAAGCATTGAGAAAAGTTGCACGTGCAAGAGATGTTAGGGAGAAAGCATTTTATGTGGCCTGTTTCGATGCAGACACGTGATTTGCCATGGATAGAATCAAGTGAATTAGGATGGTGATATTTCACAAATGCTATTGATTCTGAAGGATTTCTTTACAATAGTTACAGGAATTCGGTGTGCAAATAGGATTTTGAAGTTCTCTTGAGGGTTAAAATTTATGGTTGTTCTGTGAATTAGTGGATTTCATTTGCTGTTGTTGTTTGTTGCATTTTATTTTGTTATTCGTTAGAGCCAAACATGTGCTTGCATACTTAGTAAGGAGAAGGTTTGCTTTACGGGACCCCAAAAAATTGTGGGGGTGCAGATTTGTTGGAAGGTGTATTTTCCAAATATCCTTATGTTGCGTGTTATTGGTACCCCAATGGCTGTCATCTGTGTCCTTGAAAGTGAGTGTTACTGTTAGCATTCTGGTTTAGGAGTTCATCTTGGGGGCGCCTGGGTGGCTCAGTCATTAAGCGTCTGCCTTCAGCTCAGGGCCTGATCCCAGGGTTCTGGGATCGAACCCCACATCAGGCTCCTCCACTGGGAGCCTGCTTCTTCCTCTCCCACTCCCCCTGCTTGTGTTCCCTCTCTCACTGGCTGTCTCTCTGTCAATTAAATAAATAAAATCTTAAAAAAAAAAAAAAGAGTTCATCCTGTGTTCTCATCTTGATTTTTTTTTTTTTTAAATCAAGCTATAAAAGAGATCGTAAGTTTTCAGCTCCATGAGTTTTGGAAATCGTAAAACTCTGCGAAATCAAGGTATAGTGTATTCCTATTATCCCATTTTCAGTCAGTCCTCATGCCCTATCTGCAGAGTGTCTGTTTTCATCATTGATTAATTCGGGCATTAATTCGGCCAATTCACAACGGTGGAAAACTAGCGTATAGTTGATGGCTCTTTGTTTAACATAATGATTTTGAGATTCAGACATGTTGTTTAATGTATCAACAGTTGTCTGATTGACTTGGGGTGCCATTACAGAAGACCACAGACTGGGGGGCTTAACATTGATTTCTCAGAGTGCTGGAGGCTGAGAGTCCAAGCTCCAGGTGTGGGCAGGGCTGGTTTCTCTTGAGGCCTCTCTCCCTGGCGTGTAGACCCCGTGTTCTCCCTGTGTCCTCACGGGGTCATCCCTCTGTGCATGTCTGTATCCTCATCTCCTCTTATTACAAGGACCCCAGTCCTATGGGATCAGGACCCACCCTGGTGATCTCATTTTACCTTATTTACATCTTTAAAAACCTTATCTCCTAATACAGAGTACTGAGGTTCTTTGCACTTCAACATACAAATTTGGGGGTTGGAGGGACACAGTTGATCCTATAGCAATGTCTAATGTTAAAAAAAAATTCCAAGTTTCCATCTCGTGTCATTTCTCTTCAGCTTGACGAGTATCCATCCCTTGGTATTTTTTTTTTTTTTTAGTCCAGGAACACTGGTGAAAATTTTCTCAGCTTTCTTTAAAAAAAAAAAATCCCTTTCATTTTTGAAGGACATTTTCACTAGACATAGAATTAGGGGAGATCACTTTTCTTTCTGCACCTATAAAGCTACATCACTGTTCACTGGCATGTTGAAAATTCAGTAAATATTCTTGTCATTGTGGTCCAAAATAAAAGGTCTTTCTAATTTGCCTGCTCTCAAGATTTTTTTTCTTTAGTTTTTGTTTTCAGCATTTTTATTCTCTGTGTGTAAGCATATTTTTCTTTGTGAATATCCCACTTAGGCTAAGTTTGTTAACCCTAAACAGGATAAATACAAAGAAAACTATATTCGAGCATATGGTACATTTGATGTTCTTAAATAATTTTATGACTTTTTTACCATTGTTCCTTCAAATAACTTTGTTTTCCGGCCCCGCTATTTTCACCTCTCTTGCGGTGATTCCAAATCTACATGTGTAGGACTTTCTCTTAGGGTCAGTGAGACTCTATTCATTACTTTCATTCTTTCTCCCTCTCCGTTTTTAAGATTAGGTAATTTCTAATTATCTCTGTTAAGTTCTTCATCCATCACCAGTCTTTCCTTAAATCAGCAAGGGAAATTTACTTTCATAGATGGTGCATTATATTCCTTAAATTTCTGTTAGGCTCTTTTTTATAATTGTCATTTCTCTGATGGGAACTCACAACTGTTCACTCTTTACCACCATCTTTTTCCTTTAAATCCTTGAACATAGGGGAGCCTGGGTGGCTCAGTCGGTTAAGCATCTGCCTTCAAGTCAGGTCAGGATGTCAGGGTCCTGGAATCGAGCCCTGAGTCTAGCTCCCTGCTCAGCAGGGAGCCTGCTTCTCCCTCTCCCTCTGCTCCTCCCTGCAGCTTGGGCTCTCTCTCTTGCCCTCTATCTCAAATAAATAAATCTTTTTTAAAAATTTAAAAATAAATAAATAAATCCTTGAACATAATTATATAAGCTGTTTTAAAGTCTTTGCCTGACACTTTCAGCATGTGGGTTCACTCAGTGTCTGTTTCTATTGATTGTTTTTTCTTGTGGTTATGAAATGGATTTTCCTGGCTCCTGAACCATCAAGTTTTTGTTTTTGTTTTTTTAAATTTTATAATGGACATTATGGAGCATGGATGATAGAGTTTAGATTCTATAATTATCCTTTGAAGAACAGTAATCTGTGTGCTAGCAGGCAAAGTATATATATATATAAAACATATGTATTGCATTTGTATTGCATGATACATATCTTAAATCTATAACGTCCTAGGTTCTGGTAAAACAAGTTATATTTTGCACTTGGTTTCCTTGCAGCATGAGAAGAGACCTACTTATAATTATTTCAGAACTGTTAACCAATTATTCCAGCATAGTTAACTGAAGGATCTGTTCATCTGTGAATTTAAATTGCTAACATAATGCATAAGAAATGTTATGTACTAAACAGTTGAGTCTGTTTCTGTGGTCTTACCCATCATTGTCGACAGATCTATTCTTGAGCCAGTAACATTTCATCTTAATGTGGCTGTAGCTTCTTAAGAAGTTTTCAAGTCTTCTAAATTCAAATTATCTTCTAAAAAAGACGATTTTGATCAAGTTATTCTTTCTTATAGACTTAAAATAATTTTGCCAAATTTCTATAAAATGGCATATTTGGTTAGAACTGAATTAAATTAATACATTTCTTTGAGAGATATATGATATATTTGTCATTTGTCTGCTTTCCTTCTTTAATATTAAGTAAGATTTTGGGGGCACCTGGGTGACTCAGTCAGTTGAGTGTCTGACTCCTGATTTCTGCTTGGGTCATGATCTCAGGGTCGTCGGCTCGAGCCCCACATTGGGCTCCACACTCAGCATGGAGTCTGCTTGTCCTTTTCTCTCTGCTCCTCCCGCAACTCAGACTCTCTCTCACTCTCTCAAATAAATAAATAAAATCTTAAAAAAATATTAAGTAAGATTTTCTATTTTTACTTCTACATATATAATTATAGTCTGGAGAGTTTATTTTAAACTATCTTTTGGCCTTGCTGCTATAGACAAAATATTGTTTTCATCATCTTTTAAAACTTCTTATTTCTAGAAAGCTTTAAAAAAATTATTTTTCCTCTAATTGACCATTTACTGAATTCTTCTCTACTGCTGACACTTTTTTGTCTTGGTTCTTCTGAGTGGATAATCATTTTACTTATATGTAACATCAGTTAATGTCATATCTGATAATAATATATATTACTTCCTTTTCTTGTTTCATTGTTTTATGATAAAATGTACAAAATGATGTCGTATAAGAATGGCGATAATGAAGATCTTGTCTTGTTCTTATCTTTCCAGCTTTTTAATTACATAAGAGATTTTGAAATGGAATACCATTAAATCATGCTTTTTATTCTTATAATAGATCTCTCATAACTTGAGTGAGGTAATGAGCTTTCACGCATTTGAGAACCCAGTTTATTTTCTGCAAATGACCTTCTATATGCTATCCCTACATTTTACATGTTTTAAATGTCTAAAATGATCTTAAGTGCGTAATGAGCTTTGATAAATATATATACTCATGTAACCAACTTCCTAATTAAGATGGCGGACATTTTCGGTACCGTAAATACGCTCTCATTCTGCCAATCCGCTTCCACCATCTCTTACAGATAGCCAGTGTTCTCATTTCAATCACAGATTAGTTGTTTCCCCTTTTGTTGAACTCCATATACATCCAACAATGTGGTATCTAGTCTTCCATATTATTTCCCATGTCGGTCATTTGCTATTTTTTGATGCTGAGTAATATTCCATTTTACGAATAGACCACAGTTCACTCCTACTGATGGGCATTTCGATTATTTATAAACTTTGGTTATTATAAATAAACTTTCTACGAATAGTCTTGCCCAAGTCTTTTTATAGACCAAAACAGAGATAATTTCTCTTTGGTAAATACTAAGTAGATACGTATGGATCAGTATGATTTTATAAGAAATTGCCAGTTTCCCAAAGCATATGAACCATTTCATACTTTCGCCAGCAATATACGAAGTACCAACATGTGATTTTCATTCTTTTTAATTTTAGGCTTTCCAGTTGGTGGGAAGGGTTATCTTTTGGGGGTTTTAATTTGCATATCCGTATGACTAATCTTGTTAAGTGCCTTTTCATGTAATTATTGGCCATTTGTGTACTTTCTGTACTGAAGTGTCTAAGACTTTTGCCCCTTCTTAATGGGTTGCTTTTCATTATTCTTTTTTAAAACTTTTTAAAAAAAATTTTTATTCTGGATCCAAGTCTTTCATTATATATATGTATTGCAAAAATATCCCTGCAGCCTGTGACTTTCCTTAGCTTATGAACTCCATCCTTTGATGAACAAGAGATTTTTATTTTGACAGTGTCCGATTTCTCTGTTTTGTTTGTTGGTTCACTATTTGTTCAGTTCTTTGTACATCCTTTCTAAGAACTATTTGCTTTGGAATAGCAATTTTAGTGTCCGACTATATAAAATTTAGATTGTATAATTTATAATAAAGGGATGAAGAAAGATGCTATATTCTAGGTAAAAAACCAACAAACAAAAAAACAGAATAAGGAGGTTGTCCATTATAAAAACATAAGCAACCCAATGTAGTGTCAAAGTGTAACAAGTAACTGATAGACTCAAGGGAGAAATTTGTATATCAGCAATTTTACTTGGAAATTGAAGAGTTCAAGGTGTTTAATAGTAAGAAGAAAAAGAAGTAGACACTAAATTTTGAATGATACAATGAAATAAGGGTGTGTCATGAGATGTCAACTGAATTTTCTAGCCACAAAGAATCTGTTTTATGCACATGGGATGCTTTTACAAAAATTAACCATGCCCTAGGCTGTAGAAGAAGTGTCAGTATTTTCCAAAGGTTCAATGTCATACTCTGGTCTGCTTCTCTGGTCTCCGTTCGTGGCAAAAGAAATTTAAAAGTTAAGACAATATAATGAGTTTAAATGTAATAAATTCCACTGAGCCACTGGCTTTGTTCTTGCTGTCTCAGGGTCAGGTAACCGAGGTGATGATTTACATGCTGAATTGAAGGTTTTGCTTACTTTCATATAATACAGATCCAAACTGCTAACATTAAGGGAGTTGGTGGCTCTTAAGGGTAGATCTGCAAGTACAGCAAAAATTGTCCAGTATGTTTAAATGCACCAAGAAGGAAAACAGCCACAGCATTGCCCGGGAGGGCCTTGGACTTATAATACACTGAAATATCTGGTCTCTGCTCTCTGAGGTTCGCATGAAAGCAAACATGGTTATTTTCAGTATTCACGTGTCTAAAGCAAAAGTTTAAAGTTTCCTTTTCAAGACAGTGCTTTTGTCCTCAAAAAATATGGCATTGTTCTATATTCCTTAGACAATGTGAATTTAAGTGTGATTTTCTCCAGCTCCACCAATTTGAATTTTTAAAATTTTTGTTTTCACCGCTTCTGAACCATCAGTATATTAATGTTACCTACAAAGATTCCATTGCAATAATTTGCCCCTGCATGCTAAGAGCGTCTACAGCCCTGAAAGCCAAAGGGAGAATTTGTAGTCTCCACAAAGAGACAAACAGAAATCCCTCTAAAATGAGATAAATGAGAAAATACATTTAATCATGGAAACATGGTGGACGGTGTTCTTACTAAACCAGCAGAAAGCAATCAAGTAATCCACTCTATCCCTCACTGTCTGCCTTCCATCCCCTGCTTTATTTTACTTATTTCATTTCATTTTATTTTAATTCCCTTTGTTTTAAATGTTAACACCGTCAATCCCATTTACTTTCTGTGGCATCTTGTCAAAGCAGCCTCCTACTCTTTTCAGGACCATGACAAGCCGGAGTATGTCTTCTGATTTGTCGACTCCATAAAGAAATGCACCTCCAAGAATATGGTCTAAATAAGCACTCCACTTGAAAGGGGCAAAAGCTGCTCAAACATAAAAAAGTTTGGGACAAATTAAAATCTTTGTATTAAATAGACTTGTAAATTACACTGGGACATTTTCGACGTTTTGGGTTACATCTTCAGTTTAAATATTCAGATATTTATATAGATGATTTTTTTCCTTCTGTTTCTGATCAAAGTGACAGATTATCAGGATTAAGAGGCTTTGTTGCAAGTTTCGGTTTGTTTGTTGCACATTGTAGCTCGGTAACTTCTAGTTCTGCCTCCTCTGTGCAACATTAGTGTTCGTTCGCTGGTTTCCCAGGGAGCTCAGCACCTCATAACTGCTGGGGGCTGTCAAATCCTGGGGGTGGAGGGGAGAGCATCCCACTGCCTATTCGTGAAAACAGTGCTCACGGTTACAGAGAGATAGTGCAATCATGCAGGCGCACACACACACTCACACACAATGGCATCTTGAAGAGGAAAAATACAACTCTGCATAACTTCCTGAATACCTCTGAATATAGGGTCACTTCTAGGGATTATGTTTTTTATAATCTATATAAATCCTGATCGGCATTTTTTTTTAAAGACTTTATTTATTTGACACAGAGAGAGAGAGCCTCAGCAGGGTGAGGGGCAGAGGTAGAAGCAGGCTCCCCGCTGAGCAGGGAGCCTGATGCAGGACTCGATCCAAAGACCCTGAGATCATGACCTGAGCGGAAGGCAGATGCTTAACCGACTGGGCCACCCAGGCATCCCTTGATAGACATGTTTTATATAGAGGCGTGTGTAATGTGTATATGTGTGTGTATGCATGTGTATATGTGTCTGTGTATATATGTGTGTGTGTATTTATAGAAATATCAGCATTATTAGCCATGGTTTTAATTCATATGAGGTCATAAAAGTGCACCTAACACTTATTACTTTGTAATACATCACAACAGTATATATTAGCACACATTTTGTGTATGTGTATATATATACATATATACATATGTATATATTCATACATAACAGCTATATACAGCCTGTTATGTATTTATATATATTATTTACATATATATTTATGTATATATATATTTGTATATATATGCATATATATATTTATGTGTATATATATATAAAAGAATTTTTTTTAAGTAGATTCCATGCCCACTGTGGGACTTGAACTCACACCCATGAGATCAAGAGTTGCATGTTCCACTGGCTGAGCCAGCCAGGCACCCCTCAAAAAGTATATTTTAGATGCACTTTTAAAACATTAAATTAAATTAAAATAGTTGATATTTATATATAAAATGTTAATGTATATATAATATACACTATATATATAATATATATAATCTATATCACAGTTTTAATCTCAGTAATTTATATAAGTGCATCTAAAATATACTCTTTGTGGGGGCACCTGGGTGGCACAGTGGTTAGGCTTCTGCCTTTGGCTCAGGGCGTGATCCCAGTGTTGTGGGATCGAGCCCCACATCAGGCTCCTCTGCTATGAGCCTGCTTCTTCCTCTCCCACTCCCCCTGCTTGTGTTCCCTCTCTCGCTAGCTGTCTCTATCTCTGTCAAATAAATAAATTAAATCTTTAAAAAAATAACAAATAAAAAAAATATATACTCTTTGTAATATATAAACATATATAAACTCAAGAGTAATACTATGATACATGAATGAGCATATACGTATACATGACAGCTATAGCTGTTATATGTATTGTGGAATAAGTAATATATAGTCAGTGTAATATATACAAATAAAAAACAGGCTACAGCTGTACTATATATAGGATTTATAGAAATATATATTACAGAGAGAATATTTTGGTGCACTTTTATAACATTATGTGGATTAAGATAATTGTGATATATATTATATTACATGTATAATATATACCTTGATATGTATCAGTTATTTTAATTCACATATCAGAGAAGTGAATCAAAAATAGGGGACGCCTGGGTGGCTCAGTCGTTAAGCGTTTGCCTCCAGCTCAGGGCGTGATCCCGGCGTTATGGGATCGAGCCCCACATCAGGCTCCTCCACTGGGAGCCTGCTTCTTCCTCTCCCACTCCCCCTGCTTGTGTTCCGTCTCTCGCTGGCTGTCTCTCTCTCTGTCGAATAATAAATAAAATCTTTAAAAATATATATATATTTTTGTTATATATGTACATACCTAAGGGAGTATAACTCTCATATATGAATATATATGTGACTGTGTGTATAGGAATGTATGTTTGTATACACATACACAAACCCAGTGCACCTAATAGAGATTCCTTTGTCATCTCCGTCTATTATAAAACAATACATGTTGGGTGCCTTTTCATAACATCATATAGATTAAAATAATTGTGAATCATGCCGATTTCTAGACACTTGTACTACCATTTTAAACACCTGATTTCTGCAACGACTTTTTCCCTAGCAGCGCTGAAACTAATGAGTCTCTGGAATGACTCTGACATCTACCATTTGAACCTGTCTCTAGTGGCAATCCAAAATAGCATAGCTGATATTCGTCAAAAGCAGCGATTTTGATTCTCCTATTCAACACATCGCTTGTTCTTTGAAGAACCAAATCAGAGATATTTTAAACAAATATTGCCCGTGGAAGAACAGAGAATCGAAATTGATTGGTATGCAATTATGCGTTGGGGAATAAAACATATTATGGTAGATTTGCAAAGGAGAGCATTTTTTAGAAAAGCTATTGCTGCATTTTTTTTGAGCCATGAGACTATCAGTGATGCAAAATTTATAAAATTTGATATTTCTTTCTAGAAAATTATCTGCTGCTGTATATTTCATTGAGCGCACACACGGGGAGGGAGGGAAACTTTATATGTGTATATAGCAGTTGTTCCCGAAAATATGTTTTGCTTTGTGCTTGAGAGGAGAGAGGTTTAATATAGACACAAGAGGCCGTATAGTTTAGGGTGAGACAGGTGGAGTAGTCAATTGTCTTTCTTACTTGTTGGCCGTGTAATGTTACGCATTGATGGGACCTTGGCAATGCCCCTTTTGTACGCAGAAAACAAGCAGCAGTGCATAAGTCAATGGTCAATGTATAAATTCAGGAAATTACAGTGGTTTATCCCCCATATTTGTACGTATGGAATATAGCTTAGCGTATCACACAAGCTAGGTGTTTTTTAAATACAAGTTCTCTGACATAAGGTAGAGTATTCTGTATCAATGTATACGTTCTGCAGTGTTGAAGAATAGTCAAAAATCTCGATTTCTTTTTTCTGCAAATAATACCAATTGTCAAATGTTGGCAACTCATTCCCTCGAAGACAAGCTCATAGGAAAATAACCACAGAAACAGCAGCACTCCTTTGAACCACACTTGCAGCCCATGTGACTCACTTTTGACTTGATCTCCATCCACCATTTAGACGAGTGTCCCTCCAAGTGTGGAGCCCACAACAGAACTTGTTAGACACACAATTCTCAGCTCGTCCCTGCGTCCTACGGAAGGAGAAACCAGGGAGGGGAGACCAGCATCTGGGTCTTCACAGTCCCTCTGGGTCTGGATCTGCAGACGAAGCCTAGCGTGCCCGATGGGACCCAGCCACCAACTAAGAGCCCTCTTTACATTTTTGAACAGTCAGGAAGCAAACACACAAGGACTCCAAAGAAAAATCGTCTTTGCAGCACCTGGGAGCTATACGAAATTCAGCATCCGTGAATATGGTTTGACTGGGACCCAACCACGCGCATTCAGGTCATGTTACTTGGGGAAGCTCGAACGTGCTGGCGTCAGCGTTGAACAGTGATGACGAGGCTGTAGGAACCCTGAGACTGGAAATTCTCATTGTCTGGCTCTTTACAGAGAAGCCCTGTGGACCCAGCACTGGGGTGATACCGTTCTGTGTTCAAGTTTGAGGATTCAGACTTCAGTCTGCGTGTTCATCTGCCACCATCACTGAAACCTAATCCCATGTTTGTGTCAACAGGACAAAGACAGGAAGAAAGACATGTGCCCAGTAGACTGTGTCCTCACTGAGCAGCTCTTTCTGAAGGCGTCTGAGGCAGATAAACCGAAAGAGCTTTTGCCTTTTGAATAAGATAGACAGCGTTGAGATGCTCACCCCCTTTCCTGGACGTGTAGAACGTTTCAATCATTCTGATTCCTTTCCTGTAAACACAACAAGTAATCCATACCAGGCAGGATCACTTGGAAGGTGAAGTCAATCCATGAGTTTCTATATAAAGCTTGTAGGACACATAGCATGTAACAAGCTTGTAGGACACATAGCATGTGTTCCAGAAACGGACTTCTCGTTTGAGTTTTAAGAGTGTTTTCACTATGAAGAGATTTCAGAAGAGTGTGAGATACCAGGGACTGACCCATCAAAACTCTGTGTAGGCCTGGAAAAAAAAAAAATATTCCTGCCGTGATATATATTTAGAAAAGTACCAGGGCTTGGAGAAAAAGGCTACGTTTTCTTTTCAGCCGCCAACATGAGTTTTTGTCAAAACTCCTGTAAACAGGACTCGAGGGGCACCTGGGTGGCTCAGTCGGTGAAGCGTCTGCCTTTGGCTCAGGTCATGATCTCAGAGCCCTGGGATCGAGCCCCGAGTCCCTCAGGCTCCTTGCTCAGCGGGGAGCCTGCTTCTCCCTCTGCCTTCCCCTGCTTGTGGTCTCTCTCTCTCTCTCTGACAAATAAGTAAATAAATAAAAATCTTTAAAACAAAAAAACAAAAAACAGGACTTGAGGAAAATTAAGTTTTAGACAGCTGGGTCGTAACTGACCATCTGAGAGCCCTCATCAGAACTTCTATCAAGCGAGGCACATGATGCCCCTAAACATATATGAATGTATGAATATATGAAATAAACAGAAATGAATATTTATATTCATTAACGATGTGTTAAAGGAACACTATGCCTATTCTTAACCATGCCTTCCACGTTGCAAGATCCATTGTTTTTGCAATCTGGTCTGTTCGATGTCATCTCATTTTATAACTAGGAATGGTCGTCCCACATCTCCAGGACTAAACAAGCCCCCTGCCCCAAAACACAGGATTTGGTTCACTTGTATTTACTGAATCTACCCAACTCATAAAAAGCCCTATTACTGGCCGCCCCTGTGTGATGGCCAGAGCACTTTAGCTCCCTCAGTGGAGCCCAGCAGCCAGCCCCGCACAGATTAGCCACCTCTCCAGGGACCCAGCTCCAGCCCACACAGGGGTGGACGTTCCCTCCCACGGACTGGGCTTTGCCTCATCCCGTTCCCTTTCTCCGAGATGCAACGGCAAAGACTCATGCACGTCTGTCTCCTCCCTGATTCCTCCCCCGAACGCATACGCTTCTTAATCTATGTATTTCCAATAATGTGTCTTAATAGATCCGCTGGGTTTGAAATTCCCAAAGTGAGAAGAAATAATGAGAAGAACTAGAATTTCCTGGGAGAGGTCTTTGATCACCCACTTGAGCATGACATAATAGATTCCAAGTTTTTTTACTCTGTCCTTCAGATGAAAGTGGGAAATGCCAACTGATCGCCTGGAAAATTGCCTCTGTCTGCCAGCTCCCTTGAAAGAGATTTCGAATTGGTTGATGCACAAAAACCCTTTGAAATTTAAGTCTGTATGATTCTTTTGAAGCTAAACATATTGATAACAAAGGAATTTCTCCAGAGTGGGATGTGATGGATAAGACACTTTCCCATAACCTCAGCTGTTCCTACTCTGCCAATATCCCCCTTTCCCCTCTTTTTTTTTTTTTTTTTTTTAATTTAAGTAACATTCCCTGGTGAGGTCATTTTAGTGAAGTCCATTTAAGGCATCACTTAGAGAAAAAATTCTGCACGTGTAAATGCAAGCATTAGGTGGGATATTCCTCTCAGGCGTATGTAATTCATACATGGCCTGGCGTCTGTACACATAACACTAACGGACCTTATTAAATTCTCACTGAAAGGGTATGTTTGAGGGGCGCCTGGGTGGCGCAGTCGTTAAGCATCTGCCTTCGGCTCAGGGCGTGATCCCAGCATTCTGGGATCGAGCCCCACAACAGGCTCCTCTGCTAAGAGCCTGCTTCTTCCTCTCCCACTCCCCCTGCTTGTGCTCCCTCTCTCGCTGGCTGTCTCTCTCTGTCAAATAAATAAATAAAAATATTTTTTTAAAAAAGGGTACGTTTGAATATAGAGGAATGAAGAAACATCTCTTATGCCATCCCTATGTTCGTTTTGTCTAATAATCACCACAAATCAATTTTTTTAGCCTCGCTACACATTTTGTTATTCGCCGGAACATTCATCAGTTTTTACCTGACCTAAAAATTATTTCAAAAACCTAAGTCTTTCTTGCAACACAATTGGAAAAAAACAAACAAACAAAAAAAGCATTTTGAAAGACTTCATGCTTTCATGAATGGAGCCCAGGACTGGTGTTGAAAAGTGGGTGTGACCTGGAATTAATAATTGATGCTTTCTTCATTTCGGTTAAGTGACGAAGATAATACTAGTCCTCGTATTTCCTTCAGTAAAGAATCACCTTTTATTTGAATGAACATCTATGAGAATCACAGGACTCAGAAAAAAGAGAATAGTGGGGATTTATATGCAAATTGAATATAAGCAGTCGATTTACGCAGATCCATGGCTCCTTTTCCACAAGGGTGGTATAAACCAGTGAGGACATATTTACAGTCTAAAATAAATCCAACCAATTCCTTTATACGCATCACTTTATAAAGCTACTCTGATTTTATGGAAGAACCGTCTATTGGAGTGTCAGGCTCTTTAAAAGGGTTTGTTCATCTGTGGAAACAGAGTTACTAAGCTATAGTGTGGAGGCAGTAAACTCACCGCCACTATGTAACAGTGAATAGTATCTATTGACTTGTTCCTACATAGGTCACTCTAATAATTCTCAGTCATATTCCTCAGACTGCTACAGAATGAATGATTGCATTCTTTCCACCTGCCGGTACATTGCACGGCTTGGCCATTTGCCCATTATTGAAGTAGGCTAAAATTATCTTTCATTGTCCGCAATTTCTGCTTTTGTTCCCCTGATCCTACCTTACAGCTACACAGCAAACTTCTATTGCATTGCGTTTATATTCCTAATAGCCTGCAAATTGAGATGCATTTCCTGTCTCAATTGTACCAAATTATAAATGATTGGCATTGGTTCCATTTGTAAAGCTCACTTCTCGTTTACTGGAGGGCAAAGGCTTAAGAGAAAGGAATTAAGTTCAGCTCGTTTGCCTAAATACAAGAGGAAAATAAGATTCATTTAATAAAAGAGCCATCGCAGTTTAATCAAAATACTCTTTGACTAAACTTCTGCCTCCCACATCCGTCTACTTGTCTCAGACAGTGCATCCTGCTGACAACACAGAGAAATAAACAGAAAGATTGAAGACATCAGACAGCCGTCAAGGAAGTCAGAATTTTCAAAGATATATTTGACTGGACACACACACACACACACACACACACAAACACTGATTGTAAGAGACAATACTGGTAATTTGGTGAGGCGTTCTGATCGCAAACGGCACCACTGAGACGGTAAAACGGGAAGGCACCAAGGAGGAGACATTTACAGCATTTTAAAATAGCAAAAGTTTCATGTCCTGAATACAGAAGATACTCTCACACATCAATAGGTTAAAGATTGACAACGCAGTTGAAACATGGGATGAAGATGGGAAGCCGCATTTCAGGCTTTGAGCATCCAAATGCCTGGTATACACATGAAAACGAAACTTAACCTCCATTAGCACTAGGAAGATTCACGCTGAATCCAGGACGGGAGCCCTCCGCCCAACCGCCAGAAAGGCTGCAAGATTGACATCACTCAGGGTTGGGTAGCCAAGGGAGAGCGTGTGTGCAGCTCCCTCGCATTACTAGT
This sequence comes from Ursus arctos, assembly GCF_023065955.2. Taxonomy (NCBI): domain Eukaryota; kingdom Metazoa; phylum Chordata; class Mammalia; order Carnivora; family Ursidae; genus Ursus; species Ursus arctos. Next base: position 4,094,283 of record NC_079873.1, on the reverse strand, counting down.
GCCCGTAGAAATGGGCACAACCCTTTGGAAAATTATTTGCCAATGCCCTGTTCCATTTCTATCTATGAAAGCGGTCCATAGATACGCACAGTTCCATTTCTTTTAAGATTGTATTCATTGATTTGAGAGAGAGGGAGAGAGCACAAGCAGAGGGAGGGGCAGAGGGAGAAGCAGGCTTCTCGCTGAGCAGGGAGCCTGATGCAGGACTTGTTTCCAGGACCCTGAGATCATGACCTGAGCCGAAGGCAGACGCTTAACCACTGAGCCACCCAGGCATCCCCAGAATAGTGCTCAGGAATGTTCAGAGCACCAGCATTCGACCCAGCCAACAGCAGGAGAGAGCCTGAATGTTGTCAACAGTCCAATGACTACACTGAGAGATATTTCTACAGCAGTATCTTCTACAGGAATGAAAAATAATTCAAGCACCACCCCAGGCAACAACGTGGATAAATCACAAGCATAATATTAAGTGAAGTAGGATGGACATCATAATAAATAATCAATGATCCCATTTACATACAGTTTAAAAACAGGCAAATCTAACCTATGGTGCTAGAATTTAGGAAAGCAGTTATTTTGGCATCTGGAATGGTAATTATCAGGAGGGGTCTCAAAGATGCTCCTTAGATGCTGGTAATCCTTGATTTCTTTTCTTTGTTTTGTGTTGTTTTACCTGACCGGTTGTTAAATCTGTTCATTTTGTGACCGTTCCTCTCACTGGGCACTTTTTTTTTTTTTTCAGCATGCCACACATACATAATGTTTGTTGATATTTTAATGTGACTCCATTGAGCCAATTACCTGGGAACTCCACGTTTACGTTAAACCAAAGGTAAACGAAAATTTTTACATTTCTATTAACTTCCATTTCACCATCTTTTCCCTCCCTGCCAGACCGGGAGCTCCTCTTCCCTTTCGGCTTTCGCTACGGTTACAAACACACATGTTACAGTTTTCCAGAGACTATTTGACACGTAGCCTGATTTTCACCTCATTCCTCTCCCTGTTACGGTTTGTGGAACATGGCAGGTGATTTCTGACCAGTGTGGGTGAGGCTGCAGGGAGATACAGGGACCACCCGATCTCCCCAGGGAGGTTTCAGTGATGGACACATGTGTTTATAATTCAGTACATTTTCTTGGACTCGTAATCGAATAGAATCGTTGAAACTCACTAACCTTGTGTGAACACTAAAGAAAAAAAAAAAAAAACAAGAAAGGCTAGTATTTAATGTCTATTCACAGTGACTCACTCAATAGTTTCCCTCTGCAGAATCAATAGAAGAATTGAAGTTGACATTTATCACTAAATGGACTGATCCGGGACTCTGTGAGGCCACCTTGCACACGTTCTCTCTCCCGCCTCGCTGCGTTATTTGTTGTTGAAATGGATGTTCCTGCGAAAGCCCGAAAGCCCGTTCTCCCATTCTCTCCTTCTTCCTGGACAGAGCTTGGAATTAACCCTTAGTTTCACAATGGATTAGAAACCACATAAGACTGAAAAACAGTCCATATGAACAGTTTTTTAAAAAGTTAGAACTCTAGAAACGAATCAATCAGCTGTCTTCAGTTTTCTATGATTTGAATTCTTTCCCTGCTTTTCTCTTGATTTATTCAAGCCTCGAAACGGACACATATAATGCCCTTTTTCCATAAGATGATCAATAATGAGCATTTATAGTTTCCACCCTTGTAGGGGAAATTAGGAGAAACAATTTTGTCAAAGACAGTAAGAGACTGTCTCTGAAAGAGCCGTTTGATTACAGACTGCCAGCAAGGATTTTCGGAGATGAAGCATTTCCTGAAACCCCCTTAGACTCCCGTGGCGAGGGATGTTAGACATGTTTCTGCTGCATAGCATGGTGGCCGTTCAGTGACTGCTCTAGGATTCCATTTTCAAAAAGCTTTGGAGAGCGTTTCACTGGTTAAGGCATTTGTTAAATGAAGATGCTAAGAATCACTTGATAAGGAAAAAAAACGGGTCGACATCTTTCACCAGGGAAGCCCAGCTGTCTGTAGGAAAGAACAAGTGTCTCCGGACTTCAGTTACAAATAACAGCAGACCTGGGTCCTGGGGAGTCGCGTATCCTTTGAGGCGCGATGTGCTTCTCTGTAAGACAAAGGTACCTCCCTTGCAGGCATGGCCTCTTCACTCCAGCGGCTTGTCTTTCTGAGATTGCTAGAAAAAGATGGGGTTTCTCTTGTGTCTACATGTCCTACCATTGCCCCCTAAATATGGAGCTTGTCCTGGTGTTTCTGCTCTAGCTTGTGTCACTGATAGCTTTCCTTGTGGGTCATCCTTACCCAAAGCTCCTGGTCCCTAGGACCCCTGGAGAGATGTTCTCCTTGCACTCGATCAACAGAAATGGGTGGGCTTTGAAAGGTCACTGCCGAACCTACAGGACAACATGTCCTACCCTGGGCTGCAGAGGCTGACCTGGTGCACGCAGAGAATTATCATTGCGTGTAGCACAGCTGAGCTATGGAAGCAATTTACTCACCGGTCACCATATGACAGTTACCAGTATGTATTGAGTTGTTGCTCTATGTATTACGGCATGAGTTCTTGTCAGTAATTTGTAGGCTGCTACATACATTGGAAACTATATAGCTACAGGGAAATAGCACAAGGGGAGAATATTTTAAAACCATAAGCTTCCTGGGGCACCTGGGTGGCTCAGTTGGCTACACGTCTGTCTTCAGCTCAGGTCATAATCCGAGCGTTCTGGGATCTAGCCCCACGTCGGCAGTGGGGGGGAAGGGGGGGTGGTCCCTGCTCAGCGGGGAGCCTGCTTCTCCTTCTTCCCCCTTCTTGCCCTCTCTCTGAAATAAATAAATAAAATCTTTAAAACAAAGCAAAAAACAAACAAACAAATCCTAAGCTTCCGCTTATTGCCCTTAAATTCCAAGGAAAACACCAGTCCTTAATGTTTATCCTATCTTTAGATGCTGGTCTCTTGGAAGAGCATTTCCTCTTTCCATCTTTCCCATGAAAATCCCCTCCTCTTTTCAGAGAATAAAACTGCAAGTGGTGGGTTTGGTTCTAGGATCATCCCCCTGTCTTCTCCTCTTCCCTCTCCCAGTGTCCAAAGGCCATAGAAGAAGAGGGGATTTGGTGAGAGAGTCCAAGCTGGCTTTCCATGCCCTCAGTTACAATTCCCTGTGAGTGTCTCTAGTTATGCAGAATGGCAAAGTACAGCTTTGCTTTCTCTTCTGTATGGATGGTTCAGTGGGTGGCTCTGACCCTCAGAAATGGGGCATTCTAAATCCATTGAGAGAGAGAGAAACAATTTTCTCACCATCCCCTTGCAGCCAACAGCTTGGAGAGGATGGGTCTTTGCCACCTGCTGGTATAGTTTTGCCTCGAGAGCAAACGCATCTTTCCACACGCACTCTGAACAGGTGAGCTGCCAAGAATGATAGCCGTGTGTCAGCGAGCGTAGCTGCGGGAGTCCTTTCCCCCACCTAACAGGGCAACATCCTCGTTGCCGGCAGCAAGCACTTTCCTACTCCGCCTGACAGTTTGGGGAAACGCTACAGGGAGCAGATATGAGCAGTGCTTAACAGTCCTGCCACGCTGAGCACCCCATGTGAGTCGTATCAAGGGGTTTGGAAGAGGGGTAGGCGGCTGTTGCTGGCATTGACATCACAGGGATAAAGCAAGGAAGCAAAGTGCCAAAACAGAGCGTTTCAGAAGTAAAATACACGAGGTGTCGAGCTTAGGGTATTGCAACAGAGGAGAGGAATCCTGCTCTAGGGCACAAGGCTTCCTGACCACACAAATGGGAAGCACAAGAATGAAGATGTGACCACAGAGTACCTCTGTCATTAACAGCTTTGTATTTCCTTCCCGTAATAAATGCACACGTGTGTTCATAGACTACGACCCATTGACCACATTCCCATCCTCACGTAAATATTCCTGGGTCTAGCTCAAAAAAAAAAATGTTCAGTCCCTTGGTGTTATTCTCTGTGACCTATTTCTTTTCCTTCTTTCTTTCTTTCTTTCTTTCTTTCTTTCTTTCTTTCTTTCTTTCTTTCTTTTTTTTTTTTAATTTCTTTTTGCATGTCTGTCTGCTTGCTCTTCATACACATTCATGTTGTTGGTGGATGGATTTGCAGTTGCGTTTCCCTGCGGATAAGCTGTTGACGGTAGACAGATGTCTTCATAAGATTCTGTTGACTCTGTTAGAAAGTGGCAGCTCTGATTCAGGGAAGAGAAGGAATAGGGTGGAATGGTTTGATTAACACCCCTGCTGGGGATTTCTCCAGAAGGCAAGTTTGCAAGAACGCAGCCGCCATGCGCCGGTCCCTGTCCCTCCTTGGGTCTCCCCCTGTGCTCTGTGCAACGTCCTGCCATTGCCTGTCCCCTGCTTTAACGCTGCGTGCTGTCCTCTCCTACCTTCTTCTGCTACTCCACCCCAATGCCCGACCCCACCAAACAAACGTCACACCCCTCCTGCTGGTAGCCGGGCCTGGTCCACAGGTTGACTCTCGAGGTAACGTGCAGTCAACACATCAGGCTAGGTTTCATGCACTACACGGCATTAGAGCAGGTGAAACGGTGAACGTGAGTGCCGAGAGAGAGTGAGAACTCCACAATGCCCGTGTCTCATGAAAGACGCTCTGGTCTTGGGGTCCTGGTAAGATTCCCTTTATGCATATGCACCTGAGGTCCCCTAGGTTCCCCTTGGTGACGCTCGTCATTGTATATACAATCCATTCGAGTTTGTATCCCCTGGTAGTAGGGACTATATCTGTCCTGTTGGCTGTGATTTCTTGGATGGCGAACGTGTGTGATAGATACTACAGGGATATTTTTTGCTTCGCAGGAGAAATCAAGGCAAAGGGAGGTACCGTGATTTTATTATATCCATGACTCACTTATGGGGCTACATTCTCAAATTGTGAGCAAGCAAGCAGTAAGACTCTCTGTTAACGCAAAAGAGGCAATTCAGTTGCCCTAAGTGTGAGAGCATCCTGGGCCATGTGGGGTGTGGTATGGGTTCCATGGATACTTGTCTCACAACACCGTTTCACCCACGTGGCTCGTAACACGCCCAGGCAGTCTGCAAGCTTCGCAAACCCCTGTTATCCCCATGCTCTGTGAGTGACCCCTGGGAAGACCTAAGCTCCTGGTGGGTTTGGGGTGAAGGCAGCTAACCAAAAACAGTGCTATGACAGCTCAGTAACAGAGAGCAGGAGGGCTTTTTGTCTCCACTGGGAAATGGCATGCTCATTCGTCACTCCCCAGAAAGAGGCGAGAAGCCAGTTGGGGGCCACACTTTCCAGTTGCCTATTGGAGGTGATGTCCCCTTCTTGCCAGAGCCCACCGGGACTCACTGTTGTGCCCGAAGATGATTGACTCTGGTTTACACCTGTGACCCTCCTCGAACAGATGGGCGATCTTCTAGAGCCAAAGGCAAAAGAGGAAGTTGTTCATGCATTTGATAGATGGAAAGAGAAGTGTTCTCGGCACCATGAGTGAAATCCCTTGACAAGAGTCTCTCCTTCCTCTTTCTGATGGGAACACATCATCAGAGAGAAAGGTCTTGATAATGTCATGCAGATCCTCCCATGAGGGGCAAGGGACAGAAGGGGACTGGCCTCCCACTGCATATCTGTTGGCTGGAAATTTAAAGAGGGGCAAGAGAGGAATTTGTGAAAGTTTTGCTCAAGGGCTCAGTATTCTAACATATGTCTCCACAAATGGTCCATATGTTACGGTCTTTACACAGGCAAAATTCCCAGGGAATCATGGGGTTTCCCTAAGTAAAGATTAAAGTTCAGCACATGCTTCCAAAGCTGCTGCACAGACTTTGCAGCAGGCCAGCCCCCGAGTGAATCAAGCAATTAGCTTCAAATAAACCTGTGTCGCTCCTTTTCTCCTTTCTGTCGCCGACTGGGTTTTCCTGGGAGTTTGTGTTCGCGGGACACTGTTATTATCTTTGGTGCAAGCAGTTGTTCATACACATTCCGTGTCTGAGAGATGAGAATGAGTCAAGTCACGGCTGTGTGATTCAGCGACACGGCAGCTCTGAGTCCTTACAGCGACCAAACATCTGTGCCTCTTCCCCGATTTCTGTGCTTAGGGGACTCCCCGGATCCTGGACCTCACAATAACAGCAGTAAAATAAAATACTTTAAGAAAAACTATTCGGCTGGCAAAATCTTAGGTGAGTGTTGAACGCAGGGAACAGTATGCCATGGGAAACGGGCACCGTCCTTTTTGACGTGCAATGAGACAGGGAAGATTTTGGAAATCTTACACTGGTACAAGAGAAATATCTGAGCTTATCCTTTACGAGTGCAATGGTTTCAGCCTTTCTAATAGTCAATCACTGAGATCTGGAAAGCAAGCTCAAAGTATGCCACACCTATCATCAGACCTTGCGGCCCTCATGGACATTAGGGGAAATAATAGTGCCACTCAAGACCGATTGTTTGGGGACACTGAGGACAGTCAAAGGCATTCCTCATGGAATGTCTTTGGTCTATAATGGAAGAGGGAAGTCACATTTGCAAATGTTCTGTGTTCTCAGAACTTCATATAAGGAATCCTCATAGGAGTCCTCTCAATGATTAATAGGATTTTTCAACCAAAGCTGGCACAGGTGTCCGGCATCCAAGCTGAAGCATCCGTCTTTCTTCTGTACAGACAGATCAGACATACTCAGACAGAAGGGCAGACACATCTGAGAATGGAGAGCCCGCTCAATAACAACCCCCAGCACCTGGGGTCCAGTCTCCATGATTCAAATTTGATGCATTGCATGGCCCGCCTTCTGCACCTCAACTTCCTTGTCGCTCAGCTGGGTATACCTGTTGTACCTCACAGACCATTTTTTTTCTGCATGATCAGAGACAAGTAGACGAAAGTGCTCTGTGGTTCACTGCACAACAGTGAACCCTTAGTGTATGAAGACCCCCTCCGATGTTTGTGCCCAAGTGAATTTTCATGAATGAAACAGCTCTTTGTGCTTGGCATTTACACCATCGTCTGATATTAATTACGATGAATGTTGGGCTGCTTTGTTAGATGGTAAGTTCCATAATGGTGGGAAGAAACCCTCTGCTTCCAAATATTCACAACTCCAGTGTGCCTCACAGGGTTTCTGGGAATGTGGAATTAGGGGAGGAAAGGCATACATCTGTCAACCAAACAGAAGACGATTTGGGGAGTGAAAGGAAGCACAGGTAATCATTCCACGGGGAGAACAGTGTATATCAAGACTTTCCTAGACAAACCGGGTGTATGGCCACCTGATCTATAAGGATAGAACTTGGAAACTCCCCATGTGATGACAGTGACGTCTAGACTGAGGGATTCCACGCCCTCTTTCTCCCCTCGCTTCTAGCCTTGTACTTCTCGTCTCACCAGGGCGCCATGAGTGCTTGTGGGGGTGAAGCCCTCCTTCCTCTATCGAGTCCATATCGACACTTGTCCATCTCACTCCTTCCCGATTGGTCGTACCACCTGAAATCTGTTTCACACACTTAGGATTTTAACATATCCTGTCACTAGGGGGCTGCTGCAATCAAGGGTCTGAATCTTTTCCTTTTTTAAAGATTTTATTTATTTATTTGAGAGAGAGAGCATGAGCAAGGGGAGCAGCAGAGGGAGAGGGAGAAACAGACTCCCCACTAAGCGGGGAGTCTGATGTGGGATTTGATCCCAGGACCCTGAAATCATGACCTGAGCCAAAGATGCGCTGAGCCACCCAGGTGCCCTGAATCTTTTTATTTTTTAAAAATACAACAAGATAGGTACTTTTGTAAAGATTGCAGCAGTGGAGGGAAGAGAATGACTCCCATCAGTTCAGTTTCCGCTTGGGTACATCAGGGAAGGGAACATTTGACCTGGGTCTTCAAGGGTGACTAAGAGTTTTCTAGGATCAGATATCTGACTCCATTTAAATTTTTTTTTTTTTAATTTGAGTATAGTGATACACAATGTTACATTCGTTTCAGGTGTAATAACAGAGTGATTTGACTTCTGTGTACGTTATGCTACACTCACCACACCTGTAGTCACCATCTGTCACCAGACAACACTATTATAATATCATTGATTATACTCCCTATGCTGTGCCTTACACCCTGGTACTCACTCCACAACTGGAAGCCTGTATCTCCCACTCTCCTTCCCCATTGTGCTCATCCTCCACTCCCGTCCCCTCTAGCAACCATTCCTTTGTTCTCTGCATGTGTAGGTCTGAATCTGCTTTTTGTTTATTTGTGTTTTAGATTCCACATATGACTGAAATTGTACTTGTCATTCTCAGTCTGACTTACTGCACTTAGCAAAATCCGTCTAGGTCCATCCATGTTGTCACAAATGGCAAGATCTCATCCTTTTTTATGGCTGAGTAATATTCTGATATCTCTATCTATCTTTCTATATCTATCTCTATAGGTCTACAGATCTATGTCTGTAGATATATCTATCTATCATCTATCTATCTATCTATCTATCTATCTATCTATCTATCTATCTATAGACCTATATCTATCTCTAGATAGATCTATATCTTTCTGTAGATCTAGAGATAGATGATAGATAGATAGATAGATAGATAGAGAGATAGATACATAAACACACACACCTACCACTTCTCTATCCAATCCTCTATGCGCGGACACTTGGGCTGCTTCCACATCCTGGCTATTATAAATACTGCTTCAGTAAACATAAGGGTGCCTATGTCTTTTCAAATTAATGTTTTTGATTTCTCTGGGTAAATTTGCAGTGGTGAAATTACCAGATCTATGGTAGTTCCATCTTTAACCTTTCGAGAACCTCCATCCTTGCATTAACTCCTCCTTGGATATTTCACTGCAAATATCTTCTCCCATTCAATAGGTTATCCTTTCATTTTGTTAATTGTTTCCCTTGCTGTGCAAAAGCTTTTTATCTTGATGAAGTCCCAATAGTTTATTCTTGCTTCTGTTTCCCTTGCCTCAGGAGACAATCTAGAAAGAAGTTGCTACAGCCAGTGTCAGAAAGATTACTGCCTGTGTTCTCTTCTAGGATTTTTATGGGTTCAGGTGTCACATTTAGAGCTCTTTTATCCATTTTGAGTTTATTTTTGTGTATGGTGTAAGAAAGTGGTCCTGTTCATTCTTTTGCATGTAGCTACCCAGTTTTCCGAACACCATTTGTTGAAGACACTGTCTTCTTTCCATTGAATATTCTTGCTTCCTTGGTCATAGATTAACTGACCATATAATCATGGGTGGACTTCGGGCCTCTCTATTTTCTTCCATTGATCTATTGTCCATTTTCTGCCAGTACCATACTGTTTTGATCACTACAGCTCTGTAGTATAGCTTGAAATCTGGGATTGTGATACCTCCAGCTTTGTTCTCCTTTCTTAGGATGGCTTTGGCTATTTGCGGATCCAACTCCATTTTTGGTGTGTGTGTGTGTGTGTGTGTGTGTGTTAAAGATTTTATTTATTTATGTGACAGAGAGACAGCCAACGAGAGAGGGAACACAGCAGGGCAGTGGGAGAGGCAGAAGCAGGCTCCCAGCGGAGAAGCCCGATGTGGGGCTCGATCCTGGAACGCCGGGATCACGCCCTGAGCCGAAGGCAGATGCTTAACGCCTGCGCTACCCAGGCGCCCCCCAACTCCATTTTTGATGTTTGACCACAGACAGCTTTTAAACTTCCCCCCGCTTCCCCCTTTCCCTTTTGTCTCACAGCTGGACAAACTGATTAAAAAAAAAAAAAAAAAAGTACCATGAGCTATTTCCCTTGAAGGCAGTGAGTGAACTTCAAGCCCCCAAAACCCTAACTTGTACATATAGAAACCCTCACCCTGGTCCTGTCCCCTAACTGCAATAAAACCCAGTCTCTATCCTCCCCCACCCTCCCATCTCTTGTTTTACACCACACTGAAACTGAGCCCTTCTCCTTGGGAAATTCTTTTGTTATTTCCTGTGTATGTAACAAACCATTCTAAATCCACGGGGACTATGCATTGTCTGTCCTTATATCCACAGATTCCTGGGCAGAGGGATGACCAACATCCAACCGAGGATACTGGTCACCCAAATAGTACACCATTTTATCTAGCAGACTAACCACCGTGAAGTAAATAAATCTCTCGTAGAGCTGTGAATATATCTTATACACACCAAGCAACTCCACCCTTCTTCTGGAGGATGATTCCGAAATGCTCTGCTCCAGCTTTGCAACAGGTCAACTTTGTGGTCACTCGACACTTGGAAGCCAAATCATCTGCAAGCATAACTTTCTAATCTGACTCAAGTCCATGGAGCTGTTGTCATGTGATATGAAAACAGACTAACGGAATTTGCTTTTAATTTATGTAGATGTCTTGAGTCAAACTTCCTTATGGTTCCAAGCCAAAGATTCAATTTATGTTTTTAAAGTTTTTATGCAAATCTCAGTTAATATACAGTGTAATATTAGTTTCAGGTGCACAATATAGTAATTCAGCACTTCCATGCATCACTCACTACTTATCACAAGCGCACTCCTTCATCCCCAACACCTATTTTACCCATCCCCCACCCAGCTCCCCTTTGATAACCATAAGCACGTTCTCTAGTTAGGAGCCTGTTTCTTGGTTTGCCTCTCTGTCTCCCTTTTTTCCCCAAGCTGAGGATTTTAAACTCGTGCTAGTTACCCATTGCTGTGTAACACATTACCACAAAATAATCAGCTTCAAACCACACACATTGATCAACACGTGGGTCCCAGAAGTCAGGACTCCACGTGTGGCTCAGCTGGGTTTTCTGCTTCAGGGTCTCACCAGGTTGCAATCAGCTCATCAGCCAGAACTGGAGTTTCACTCCAAGGCTTGACTGTACAACAGTTTGCTTCCAAACTCATGTGATTGTTAGCAGGATTCGGTTCTGTGCAGATTATTGGAGAGAAAGTTTTGGTCCTTTGCTGATTGTTGCCTGGATCTGCCCCTGTGTTTCTTGTCTTGAAGACCTCTCCATATGGCAGCTTATTTCACCCAAAGCCAATAAAAGAGAGTCTACTAGGAAGACAGAAGTCAGAATTAACCAAATCATGGAAGTGACCTTCCACCATCTTTGCTTTATTCCACTGGTTAGAATCAAGTCACTAGGGCAGTTCACACTCCAAGGAAGGGGTAAAATAGGAGCATAGACCAGGAGGTGGGGATCATTTGGGACCACCTGAGTTTGCTCACTATGCTCCTTAAGAAGAGAAACAAATTCCTAAAGTTGTATTTGCTTGTGCATCCATTCACCATTTACCCATCTCCTAATACTCTAATGAGAGGCTATGAGCTACAGCTGTTGGAAATAACCTGATGTTTCTCAGTTTTGTTCACTATTGCTCACTAAGGTGCTTTCTCACACATTGTTTCTTAATCCATCCCCCTATGAGAGTTTAACAAATATATGGCTTATCTGTACTGTATTTCTGGACTCTATTCATAAAATGAGTAGGATTTTTTTTCAGCTCCCAAGAACCAATTTTCGCCCCACTTGGGATGGTGTTGACCCCAGGAAGAATGCATGCTGTAGAGTCAGAGAGTCAGAGTCTATACTATCCTACTACTTAACAGCTTTGCGATCTTACGCAAGTCACCGAATCCCTCTGAACCTTAGCTTTCTTAACTGTAAAATTAGAACCACAATAAGACCTCCCACTTATAGTTGTTGTGGAGATTAAATGACACAGTACACATGAAATACATAGGAGAGATTTAGTAGACTGTGGGAACACAGTAAATGCTAATATTCTGTTATTGCAATGTGCAGAACACCACGTCTAGCACTGGAAATGCCAAAATAAGGCAAAACCAAGAGCCTGTGCTGTTTGTCAAAGGAGAGCGATCACCAAGAGTATGATATGTGCTATAAGACAGTTATATTCATGATGATTTGGGAATACAAAAAAGAGGGTGTCTAAATTCTGGAACGAGAGAGGGGGACATGAGACAAAAGAGTTTCTCAGAGAAAGGACAGTTGAAGAATGAGAATTGACATGAGAGCTGAGGGATAAAGAGCCAAAGTAATGTAATGTTAATGGTGAGGGAGAGGAAAAAAGGACTGGACGAATGATCGTGCAGTAGAACACAGCATTTAATCAAAAGGTTTGCTGACAAAAGTATCTGTTCCTTCAGGTTTTTTCATTCATTCATCCATACATTTATCCACACACTTATCCATCCATTCATACATCTCTCCACGCATCCGTCTACTTCTTTGCATCCATACTTTCATCCACTCTTCTATCCCATCCATCTGTCCACCCATCCTTCTATCCTTCTTTCCATCCATCTTTCCATCCATTTATCCATCCATCCACCCATCCATTTATCCATCCATCCATCCATTTATCCATCCATCCATTTATCCATCCTTCCATCTACCCATTCATTCATCCCTCTATCCATCCATCCACCCATCCATCCATCCATCCATCCATCCATCCATCCATTCATCCATTCATCTTTCTATCCTCTGTCTTTTACCACAAAGTTTTTAAGATGGCTTAGAAAGACACACATTAAATATATAAAGACAAGATATCAATAAACCAACAGAACAATGAGCAAACCAAACACAGAAATTAGGTGAGAATGTAAAGGAGAGAAATCCATTATGGACGTAGATTAAAGCCAGGGATTCGATGTCTGCAAGTATGTATTGCATATGGCCCCATATACCAGCCATATGAGGATCACCCATTTGATATGTTAAGATGTTGGGTTGCCTGTGCTTCCAATGTGGCCCACGTTCGTACAGAAATTTCTACTGCCTGAAGTATAAATGGAGAATCCTCCAAGATATTTGCTGTACTCCACATCAAATATTTGACGGCATCTGAATAGACATAACAAATACAGTCCATCTCTCAATTCATCCCTCATCAGCGTCTAAAGTGAGTCACGCAACAGAGATGAGGTCACACTGGTTAAAATCAAGTCAGGTTTCAAATGTTTTCTACAGAAAATCCATTTTACTCCTTCGCCGTTACCAGCATTTACTACAGGAAAATGTATACTTAACATTTAGCCAAAAATAAAAACCTCTGCAAAATACCTAAATATAGATTGCTTCATTACCTTCAAATCAGCCCGAAAAGAATTCAGAGGCTGGCACTCAGGAGGAATCAAGTGCCTGTGTAAGCGCAGTGCCGTCTGCAATCAGAAGGAATTACAATTATGGCACTGAGCGCTAATCCTGGAAAATCAAAACACAGTTAGGCAGCCACTAAATCCCATTATAATATATAATAATCATTATTAAGCCTTTTTTTCCCAGAAAATGAAGAGTTGGAGACATTATGCCATCCCTTAACCATTTTCCGTAGCAGGGTCATTATTCTTTATGGCGCTACTAAATATACTCATCATTTTACAAATCCCAAGTTCACCTTCCAAATACATGATCTCGTCCTTCTGTGTAAAGTTAATCAAAGTTGTAAAAGTGCTTTATTCCATATCTTTATTTTCCCCCACGGGGATGGGGGAGCGAAAATGGGATGCATTGGAGGAGAATCACGGGACTCAACAAAAAAACCTTGAGATGTTATTGTCTCTGTCTTTGCTCGCAGATGACCCATACAGAGATTAACCCTCTCCTGGAACATAGATATCGTAGGTGTTTTCTGAGAAGAGCATGTTTTCTTGTTAGGAAGTTCCTTATGTCCTAATCTGACTTCTTACATGCTGTACTAACCCTTGCACCCCTAGTGAAAATTAAAAACAAACCAGGTACTATCTTCTAGGAGCTCTTCACATACTGAGACCATAATCAAAACTTCACAATACCAGTGCCAAAGATGTCGAGAATGGTGCTAATTTTCCCGAGATAACCACCTCTTCTAGAACGTGCCAGAATCAGACCACACAGTCTGATTTTTGTTCTGCACTCACACAATACAGAGCATTTATGGACACACAATGAATATTCATAAATCTTCATTGAAAGAATGAGTCAATCAATGAATCAGGACTTCCCAAATTCACTATAAAACACTTAGACAATGAAACCAAAATACCCATCGTTCATCTCCCTCATTCCAGGACCTTGCATTCCCACATAAACAGCAAGTTCTCAGTAAATGAATTATTTCTAGGTTGAACTGTACGAAATTGCTGTTTTTTTAGGTCAGAAAATGGTTGAATATCAGCAGCATACTAATATTTGCATTCTTCTGCTGATATCGGAGACTTTTTCCTTTTCTTTAGCGTAAAGTAGTTTAAGATGAGTCGGGGATATATAAATAGCATCTCCCCTTGGGAAAATAGCTAAGTGAACATCAGATGAAAAGCTAAAATATTCAGCTTGGGAATATACTCTTTCAATTAGAGGAGAAACTTTGGTCACTGGTAGATGCTCCTTTTAGCAAGATGAGGCATTTTAGCCCCATAAAGCAATGGGTTTCATCTCCTGTTGACTTAGCCTGAAGAGCTAATGAGTCAATTAAGAATGAGTGTCAAAGGAGCTGAATAGACATTTTTCCAAAGAAGACGTCCAGATGGGCAACAGATACATGAAAAGATGCTCAACATCTCTCAGCGTCAGGGAAATGCAAATCCAAACCACAAAGGGATATCACCTCACACCTGTCAGAATGGCTAAAACCAACACAAGAAACAACAGGTGTTGGTGAGGATGTGGGGAAAAGGGCACCCTCTTACACCACTCTGGGAATTCAAACTGGTGCAGTCACTCTGGAAAATAGTATGGCGGTTCCTCAAAAAATTAGAAATAAAATTACCATATAATCTAGCAATTCCACTTCTGAGTATTTATTCCCAGGAATGGGAATGCTATCTTGAAGAGATATCTGCACAGCCCTGTTCATGGCAGCATTATTTGTAAGAGCCAAGCCATGCAAGAAGCCTAAGTGTCCATCAACTGATAAAGGGATGGATACAGAAAATATATACATATAGGGGGCGCCTGGGTGGCTCAGTCGTTAAGCGTCTGCCTTCGGCTCAGGGCGTGATCCCTGCGTTATGGAGTCGAGCCCCACATCAGGCTCCTCTGCTGGGAGCCTGCTTCTTCCTCTCCTACTCCCCCTGCTTGTGTTCCCTCTCTCGCTGGCTGTCTCTATCTCTGTCGAATAAATAAATAAAATCTTAAAAAATATATATATATACATATATGCAGAAATATTATTCAGCCATAAAAAAGAAGGAAATCCTGCCATTTGTGACAACAGGGATGGACCTTGAGCTCAGTAGGCTAGGAGAAATAAGTCAGATGGAGAAAGACAAATGCTATATGATCTCCCTTATATGTGGAACCTTAAAAAAAAAAAAGCCAAACTCATAGTATCAGAGAAAAGATTGGTGGTTGCCAGAGGTGTGGGCAGGAAGAGGTAAAATGGACAAAGGGAGTCAAAGCGTTGAGACTTGCAGTCATAAGATAAATAAGTCCCAGAGATGAATGTTTAGCATCATGACCACAGCTAGCAAAGCTGTGTTGTATATTTGAAAGTCACTAGGAGAATAGAACTTAAAAGTTCCCATCCACAAGAAAAGAGAAATCAGAACTATGTATGGGGAGGGATGTTCACCAAATTTATTATAGTCATCAGTTTGCAATATATACATGCATTGAATCATTGTGTTGTACCCCTGAAACTAATACAATGTAATATGTGAATTATATCTCAATTAAAAAAAAATGAGTGTCAGCTTTGGCACAGAGCTGGAGGAAAGGAGCCTGTGACAGGAGTGGGAGCGAAACCGTGACCAAGGATTAGCTCTGTCATGCTGGTTCAGGTGAGGCTCTCAGACCTGCCATGATCTTAGCTTCTCTGGTGCACAAAACACTTGACCAAAGACCAAGGGAATGTGAATAATCACCCCCCACCCCAAAGATGTCCATGCCCTAATCCCCGAGCCTGTGACTGTGATACCTTCGAAGGCGAAAGGGACTACGCAGACATGATTAAGTGATGGGTCCCGAGATGGGGAGAGATCCTGGCTTATCGGAGCGGTGTGGCTGCACTCACAACACCGTTATAACAGGAGCGCTGAGGCTAAGAGAAGGAGACAGGACAGCGGTCATGTGTGGGTGCCATGTCTGCTGGCTTTGGAGCTTCCATGAACCAAAGAGCACAGGAAGCTTCTAGAAGGTGGAAAAAGCAAAGGAACACATTCTAGCCTACAGCCTGCAGCAGGGAGTGCGCCCCAGTGAGACAGACCTGTTTCTGACCTCTGACTTGTAGAAGGGTAGTGTAACAAATGTGTGTTGTCCTAAGCCATTGAGTCTGTGGCAATTTGTCCTAGCAGCATGAGGAAAGTCATGCAGAATCTTCCTCTGGACTTCCATCACTAGGCACATGTCTTTGGGGGACGATGTTGGACCCTGTTAGACACTTAGGAAGTTGGAGACCCCTACCTTGTTTGTCAACAGCAAACCCAATATATGTGCATTTGTTTCATACACTTTATCTGTAAGTTAGGACTGAAACTGTCTATATTTTTCCCCTGTCCCTCTAATTGACACACTTTCTCTAGACGACATGATAACCTCAGGTGGATGCCTACACCACGGGTGGGAGCTGTGGTTCAGTGAGAGAACACACAGGGCTCATTTCTGCAGCTAGCACAAGTTGGACTCACAGAAACATGAGCAGAGAGGGTTATTACGTGAGGACTAACAAGCCAGCAAGAGTTTACGAAAAGGAATGTAAAAAGGGAGAAAGTACAATCCTTCTAAGTACTCTGAGCAACCAGCTAGGTCTCCAGAAACATTTCCCTGGATGCGGGACTTTGCAAGCTAAACCTCAAAGTCCTGCAAACCACAGTACCTCGGTCAGCCTATTTCCAAATAAAGATACATGTTTCCTTCGAAGAGGAGGAAAAGATTGACATTAACGACCCAGTAGGGTGATAAAATCATTCCATCTGCTCAACAAATTATGTTAAATGTTTGCGATGTTTTAATCAAACCAGAATACAGCGGTGACCCTATTTCCAAATAAAGGTACTAAATAAATATATAAAGTCCATGGAAGAGGGGGAAAAGATGAACATGAACAACCCAATAGGGCAATTAAATCCTTCATTTGCTCTACGCATTATGTTAAATGTTCGTGATGGTTTAATCAAAGTAGGATAAAAAATTTTGACCTAGTCTACCCTCAAGAAATATATTATCCATTGGAAAGATACAGATTTTAAAGATATAGATTGTAAAGTATCTATTTAGAGAGAGCACACCCATGATAAACCTCAAAAACTAGAACTGTGAAGTGTATTTTTTTAATGCGAGATCTTTGGGTAACATTTTTATTTGTCTTGGATACCTCCGTGCTCTCTTGTGACACAATGAGGGTACCACGAAAATAGATCAAAAGTAGGAAATTGAAACCGATGTGCTCCCATACTTAAATAGGACATTTTGCTCTGACAACTTATTGGGTTCATTCAGGGGGGAAGAAAGCCCCACAGCGGGGCATCGGGAAATGGCAAAGTGCTCCATTTTGCTGAACGGGGGACGAGGTGTGTGTGTGGCCTTTAACTGCTAGGTCCAGTTTCTGGAGGGATAAAATTAGGTTACAAAGGAGTGTTCTCCATCACACTCCTGTTATAATTTGTGGAGAGCTGGCCAGTCTGAATGTCTGTGTCTTCTGGGTGGACAGAGGGATTGGATAGTAGCTGCTACCCCACACCATGCACGCCCTCATTCACAGACAGCCCGGGAGTGCCTATCCTGGGAGGGTCACATTGCTCCTTCCTACCGTCCTCGTTTAAAGACGGTGTGGCTTTGTGTGCCTACGCTCACAGCGCTGCTGGGAATGTGAAGTCCTGAACTGTCACTGACCTAATTAACTTGAGATTGGTCACCTGTTGCATTCTGTAAGTAAATATATTTATCAGAGTCTACAATAAGTGCATAAGGTCCATTTTCATGGATGATGATAATGAGTTTAAGAGTAACCCAGAAAATGTCAATTATGGCTTCAACAGAGGACGACTGGCGTGCCATCACAGCGCGAGACTGCCAATTACTCACCCCACGTTGCTAATTTCAATAGCGAGGCCAACCGGAGATTTTAGGAGAGCTAATTAACCTCTGGGTAACTCCATTTGCCAATCAGGGAGAGCTGCGAAATTGGATTCTTCTCTCAACTGTGCTTCCGCATCCCACAAGGGCAGACACTGCCTCACGTCAGGAAAGACAGTTTGAGCCACACTGGGCACGTGAATGAGGAACACCTGGCCAAAAAGACCCAGCTGTGTCTCCGCGGGACAAGGAGAATCTGAACATTGTGCTTTCCAGATCGCTGTTCCTGTTTCTCGCTCGTGGTGGACCGCCTATGAGCCCGTGCTCTTAACGGCATCAGACAGAGATGGAAGGAGAGAAAGAAAGTAACATTTGTCAGAAGCCGAGTTCGGAGAGAAGAGTTAAGCTTTGGCAGAGCAGTAGGGAGGGAAATCAGAAGACGAGGAAGAGAGAGGCAGGAGGGGCAGAGGTGACATCCTGATTTGGCCTTTGCTAAGCTCTGTGCAAAGAGCACGACCTTCGGCAGATCCAAGCTCAGTTTCCTCGTTGATCAAAGGCAGATGATGTCTATGTTACAGCAGTGGGAGGGCAGGTGTATGGTCACCAGCCCAGACCATCGGGCTCCATGCTCAGCCTGGAGTCTGCTTCAGATGTTGTCCCCCTCTCCCTCTGTCCCTCCCACTCGTGCTCTCTCTCTATCTAAAATAAATAAATACATCTTTATTTAAAAGAATAAGGAAAGAAAGGCAAATCCTCAGCCCCAAGCCAGACCTCCAGGTACTGTGGGTCTGGGGCAGGTGGGACGGAGTGAGCGCATTCCACAGTGAGTGTTTTAATAAGCACTGCAGGGATTCTGATGCACGTTCACATTCAGTCACCATCACTGCAGAAGGAGGACCTTGGTGGTAAAAAACAAAAAGCCACAACCACAACAACAACAACAACAAACCAGCAAGAAGAAAGCAAAGCCCCCATCTTACAGAAACTGTGGAACTTGGCAAGGTTGCAAGAGAAGATTTGAGGTCTGAGGAACGGGACAGGGTTTTCGCTGTGCACCTGTGTGGGGTGGTGTGCAGGGAAACGGGGCAGAATTCCCATCTCTGGCACGGAAACAGAAGTCTGGCAGAATCAGGTGGAAGACTGAGCTGGAGCTGAATCCCGCTGGAGGACTAGATGAACGTAGAACCATAGCCAGGGTGATCCTGAATTTATTGACGTGGCTCTGGCTGCTGGGAGGCCCTGCAACATTCTCTTCATTCCTCCTCATCCTAACAGAGAGACCTCACCTTCTTTAGTCTGTCCTTATGTAATGCATCCCATGCACCTTCCTTCTGCTTCAACCCTCCTGTTGTTGACTGCTTTCCCTGCATCTTGTCATGAAGCTGTTCTTTTGGTGGGCCAGAGGCTGATTTTCTCTTCGTTTCCTGTCTTTCTTGAGGTTCAAAGGCTGCAGTTGTGCTCAGAGAATTCCAAGCCGAGGCATGCTTTAGCTTCATTGAACGATTGATTATATTTTCTCTTTAGCGTCCAACACTGATGCTTAGCGCTTCCTGGCTGTCTGGATCTCCCACTGTATTGGGTCATCATGCATAAGCAACAGTGGACAGGAGTGGAATGGAGCAAGCAATGGGCTGAGTCTCTGAGACCTGGAGTCTTATTCCACCCCTGAACTCAGTGCCTCTGAGACCTGTGGGAAGCCCCGTGATGCCTGGGCTTCAAGTGCTCCATCTTCGAGTAGAGTGATTTGAGTAGAAGTGTTGACAGTCCTTTTCAAATTTCACGTTCCACAATCATACTCTTGGTTCCCATTGTGGAGACATCCTCAATGCAAGGCTAAGACTCAGCAAGCAATGAATGTAAACAGTACATGATGTTCTAATTTGCTATTTTGGACAAATAGCATATCCCAACTCCCAAGACGTATGAGGTAGCTCTCTCCTGCATGTGAATGTCTTTGTTTAGACTGCTACACCAAAAATCCCATAGCCTGGGTGGCTTATCCATGACAGAAATTTATATCTCACACTTCTGCAGGCTGGAAGTCTAAGATCAAGACACCAGCAGATTCACCTGCTTACTGGTTCCTAGATGGCATCTTTTTACTGTGTCCTTGCCTAGGGAAGAGGAGAGGGAGCTCTCCGGGGTCTCTTTTATAAGGGCACTAATCCCACTCTGATGCTCTACCCTCATCATGTAGGCACTTCCCGAAGATCCCACCTCCTAATACTGTCACTTGCAGGATCAGGATTCAACTATGAATTTGGGGAGGACACAAACATTCTGTCTGTTTCACCGAATGAGATAACTCTGCTGAGAATAAGGGAAATCGGCTGCCAGCAGAGGTTTAAAAAAAAAAAAAAATGGAGGGGCGCTGGGTGGCACAGTCGTTAAGCATCTGCCTTCGGCTCAGGGCGTGATCCCGGCGTTATGGGATCGAGCCCCACATCAGGCTCCTCTGCTGTGAGCCTGCTTCTTCCTCTCCCACTCCCCCTGCTTGTGTTCCCTCTCTCGCTGGCTGTCTCTATCACTGTTGAATAAATAATAAAAATAAAATCTTTAAAAAAAAATGGAGAGAGTAAAAACACTTCTTCCATGAGCTTCATTGCTCAATCACCAGCAAACTGTCTCATTAGAAGTATCTGCAGCTTAATTAAGTCTTTTGGGCGAAGGTAAAAAAGAAAGATGACCTTTAAAATCAAATTGGCGTTGCTCAAGTCAGTCAAAACTGATTTCTCAGTCATATGACAACATGGCACTGAATCTATAAGAGCATATCTCATTTTATACTAAGTGTGTGAGGCAGAATTATAAGAAAGCCCCCAAGACTCCCACCCCCTGGTCTGTACATCCTGTGTAATCCTTGCCTTTGAGGGTAAGCAGTGTCTTTGGGTGTGATGGATGTCATCTGGTGATTAGGTCATATTGCCTTGCAGGGTTGAAAGGTTTTTTGTAGATGCAGTGGAGGTCCCTCCCCCACAGATTTTGAGTTAATCAAAGAGGCATTCTCCTGGATGGACCTAGACAAATTCAGTGAGGCGAGGGACTTGAAACAGCAGAGTCTGTCTCGCCAGCCCTGCAGAAGCAAGTCATCGTGAGATCTACTAACAATCAGAGAGCTTGCAGGAGAATCCAGAGCTCCAGAGAAGAACTCAGCCCCTACTGTCACGGTCACCATAGACTCGTGAAACCAGCAGAAGACTCAACCTAAGCCAATGCCCGGACCTCCGACTTATGGACACTATTGATGAGGGAGCAGAAGGCAAGCTGAAGACAAAGCACAAGCTGACACCCTGCAACCTGCCCCCACCCCCCACTCCAGGGTGGAACCTGTGTGACATTCCTCCAGAGATCTCCCAACGGTCTTAATGTTAATACATTGCTAGAGGGGAAAACAGCTGTAACTTGACAATGGCAAGGCCTCCATTATCTTGTAGGTCCGCTTTAGCATAGGAAAGTTCTTTTGAAATCTCGCTTTCCCTTACTTCCCCCATCTTGCCAGTAGATAATCGGCCACTCCTCAAGACCCAGGGGCAGCAGCTCTTTCTGCCTGTCCCCGTGCTTTAGTAACCAACCATTTTGTACCAAAGACGTCTCAAGAATTCTTTCCTGGTCATCGGCTCTGGACTTCACCCCACCGAACCTCACCTATATTCCAAAACCCCATCCCTATGACATACTGTACATATGTTGTTTTAAGCTCCTATTGTGTAGTGACTTGTTACAAAGAGTGAGCAGACTAATGCAGGGAGCTTGTGGTTACAGACTGGGAGAAAGGACAATTTCAAGTATTTACAAGATGTGTAGAGAAGATACCCCTTTTTCAGTCTTAGGAAACTTGCTTTCAGTGCGTACCATGATGAAGAAAATAATGTGTTTCGTATTCTGTTAACAATTTTAATGATGGTCGCTGTCAACAGACTAATACTCAAAGGTAGCATATAAGGAACAGTTCCAGTAAAACTAACAAGAATCTGAAGTAATGATCACGGAGAGTAGAAAGGAAGGAAAGAGAAAAAGAGTCATCAGTTACTAGCTCTGTCTCCAGTAGATTGTAGGAATCCAAGCCGGTGGCTCCGAAATGCTCTGAAATGGTGCCACCTGCCGAGATCTTCTCCAAGGTTTGACATCTCCCTCAGATCAGTTTCCATCTGGACCCCGTCAAATGATCTAGGTCTCTATCTGGAAACTCTTCCCTGATGCCCTGGGCTGGCCACTGTGAAATTACTTCTTGAGTCCTTGAAGGGAAAGAAGAGAAGGACCACACAATGACCAGAGGCCTCTTGTCTCTAAATATTCTTATTATGGTGTCAGGGAGGAAAAATTCCTCCTCTATCCTCTTTGGGTCTCTGGCTGGGTCTGAGACGTAAACTGACAGAGGACAGATGGACCAGAGGAAAGCATACACCTTTCACTGAATTTCCATGTGTGCACAGGAGCCTTCCCAAGAGAATGAACACCCACAGGCTGTTTTTATGCCTTTTTGACAAGGAAGCAATACGTCTGTGAAGAATTGACAGGACATAGGGATTGGGGCTTTGGGTACAAAGTGGTCAAGAAGTAACTAGGGGGTCATAGGTTGGTTTAACAAGGTTTGTTTGTATATATTTCTTGGCCTCCGATTTCCCCCTCTCCTGTGATAAGAGCCTTCCCTTTTCCTGGTACAGAAAGGGTACCTTTCACAGGACGGTTTTATAACCTATTTCTGGGAACAAGGATGAGGCAGGAAAGAAGATCAACATAACTTTCCTGCCTCCGCCATTTGCTCAAACTCCTTGAGCTCAAAGTACTTAACATGCCGAGATGCCGTATTCTGGGCTAGCGTGTCTTCAGCCCCATCAACAGTGAGGCAGGATGAAGAGCACAAAACAAAACAGAAATGGCTTCGTTGAGGAGCATTACCAAACTTTAGAAAAGATTTAGAGCAAGCTTGACATCCAAGCTCCATTTTGAGTTTGCATTGGAAGGAGATAGAAAAGGTCAGGAAACTGACAAACGTCTAGCAAGACAGGAGTGAAACATCATAAAATAGAGTTTTGTCTGGTAATTGTTCTCTCACTGAAAATGTGAAATACATCTCTAGAGGGACCTGGGTGGGTATCAGTTTGCCAATAAATCTTCCTTGGGAAGATTTCTGTTTTTCCCCTAAAAATAAGTTCATTCTATGAAAAGTATCTTTTAAAGGATAATTTTCCAAAAAAATGGTAAAATCGTGACTCTCCGACCGATATAAAATGAACAAGTGTTTTAGAATGGCATTTAACTCAGCATTGGTGAGTGAACCACTGGGAAGGTGTTCCCCCACTATCAAAGAACACCCCCCAAACCCAGAAACAAATCCTATTTCTAGGTTAACTTGATGGAAATCTGTAAGCAAATGGAGGCAAAACAGGCTCCTATTTTTGTGGGGGGAGGGAAGTCAACTGCATTTTCAAGAGGCACAATGTGCATGCCTATAGACAAGAATTGTTTTGCAGTATTCTTGGCCATTTGCTACTTACAGAGTCATATAATCTCTCAAAGGCAATGCAAGGTGCACAGCCCTGTAGGCTCAACCAAATAAGCAGGAAGGCTGTGATCAAAAGATTGCATAGCTTCCTCTGGAAGCTCAAATGTTGCCCAACGCATGTTTTACTTTATGAATTACAGTCATCATCCCTGATAGTATTCAACTTTGTTATTTTACTGGCAGCTCTGTGCAAGCCTCCCATTTCTGAAGAAACGTTACTGGTATATGTGGTACAGAAGTAGACGACCCAGTCTAGGCTACACCAATGGTTCTCCTTGCTTTTAAATTCAGAATGGTATTCTTCAGCTTGGGCTCCCGTAGGTTCTAAACTTGCCCATAAATGGTTTCTGGTTTCTCCAAAAAATGAACTAGAACGCGAAGAAAAGAATTTGCCCCTGACGAGGTTCTTCAAAGTAATTGGTGTCAGTCTTCAAGGGTAATCCTGAGTGAGGACTTCAAACCATATCTTGAGCATTTACAGTAAGAGCTTCAAAGGATGATCATTTTTTGAAGGGAATAATGCAAATCTGTGTGTTTATGTTCGGTGCTGTTCACTCAAAATAAAGCAGTTTAACTTCAGAGTCACGTGTCGTTCGGAATGAACACAGCACTGGATCGAACACAAATCCAATGAGAAACAAGGTTCCCTCCAAGCTGGGCTTAAGGGTCCGGAATTGTGGAAAAAATGTGCTTCAAGGAAAAAGTATGCATCGTCCACATAGAGCACATTTCCCTGAATTATCCCAAAGATCTCACGACTCTGTAAATTGTAGGTAACAGGTAGTGATGCAAAGTAATTCTTACAGATATGCGAAGCCTTTTCTGTCCCATTTAGACTTATTAATTAGGTTTAATTACCCCTTTCCTGTTGCCCTGTAGAAAAACCAGTTGACCTTCCATTACCACATCCATTGAAACAGTCTCAGTTTATAATTTTATGATTTAAAAAAAAATTTTCCCCTCAATTGATGAATAAGATTATTAAAATGTGTTCATTTGTATATCTTATTATGAGTGTAATGATTTTACCCTTTTGTAAGCTTTGCGATTTCAAGTGCAATTGCGTTATTAGTCATCAAGACTCAGCGTAAATGCTTATTACGATCACACTTGTTCTTGGCCATGAGATGGATTTGAAGCTGTTGGCGACACGTCATCTGGAGGGAATTTTTCTAGCACTATCTCTGCATCCCCAAGCAAGCAGAGCACCCACACACAAAATCACCCCACGTCAAGGAATTCTGAAATGCGTTGAGGACAGAACTGGAGGCATATCCTTCTTGGGCTGTAAGCTCATCTTTCAGAGGAGTCTCCCTTTCTGTTTTGTGTGAACTTTCAGTTCCTCTTTGAACTGCTTCTCTCTCAGATCCCATTTCTCTTTCAATTAATTTCCTTTCTTAAAACATATCTCTACCATGGTTGGTGTTTTGAGATCAGCTCAGTGTCTTCTCTCGGGAAGAAGTGCACACCCTCTTTGTTAGTTTCTGGGGGAGAGATGATCCAAGTTTGTGACTGGCAAGAAATTCTGCCTAAGATTCTTAAGAGTTGTGGGACCAAGTCCCAGGTACAGGGGGGTTTCCCCACACCAACCCGCAAATCTCAGACACCAGCCCTGTGTCCTTCAGCTCAACACTGTTCCGACACATCTACCTGGAGATAGGGTCAGAGCCCACAGATAAAGGGCGCAGTCCTCCAAGCCTGCCCCGTGCACTTCAGACACCACTCACAAGCCCACATTGTCACCTGTGCCTCTGACCCACCTGCTGTGCCTCAGAGGTTCCCACAACCCCTCCTGGGGTTTGATTAATCTGCTCACAGAACTCAAAGAAACATGGTACCTGCTAGACCACCAGTTTATTGTAAAAGGCTCTAAGTCAGGATGACCCAGATGAAGAGATGCCCAGGGCCAGGTACGGGAGAAGGGACACAAAGAGCTTCCACACCCTCCCCAGGGGCGCCGTTCTCCCTATACCTCCATGTGAATCACCAAAACAGAAGCTCCCCAAACCTGTCCTTTTGAGGTTTAATGGAGGCTTTATTACATAGGCACAATTGACTAAATCATTGGCCATTGGCATTTGAACTCAACCTCCAGTGCCACTCCCCTCCCTAGAGATGGGAGGATGGAGGTGAGACTGAAAGTTTCAACCCTCCAATCCGAGGTTGGCCTCACTGGCGTGTCCCCATCCTTAGGGGCTTTCCAAAAGTCACCTCATTCAGGTGACAAAAGATACTATATGGCTTCCATCATGGGGAAGTCCAAGGATTTTAGGAGTTCTGTGCCTGAAATAGGAGCTAAAGACCAAATTCATATTTCTTATCCTTAATCACGATATCATTTACCTTAGTGAGAGACTTTATCCACATTGGTTACGACGGCTGTCTCTTTCCACTCTAACTTCCTCTCCTTTCTCCTGGACCATGTGCCAGCCGAGGTCAGGGTAGAGAGAGAAATTTGAGGGGAAGGGAGTTGGGAATAGATTTAGTTTGGATGTATGTGTCCACTGTCACTTCCACATAATGTCAGATTTGGCTAGCTCTCCCACTGTGTAATGGTTTGGCTTCCAGAAATACTCCTGCTGCTATGGGTCCTAATTCACTTGACACGGTGACAGAAAGAGGCTGGACCACGGGTCCTGTCTGGATATGAAAATATCCTCAATGCCCAGCACTGGAAGTAGATGAATAAGGGAGAAAGAGACCAGCCTTCAAATGTACAGAGATAGAAGCTATTGTATGGATTTTCACCCCAACCATGAGGCGTGTGATATTATAAGAAAGTGTTCCATTGTCATCAATGCCTGGGAATAATGGAAGTCCTATCCTGTCAGGAATAGACTACATCATGTAGTATATGAAAATAGAAACACATGATTCTCGTTTTCTTCTTTTTGTTCTTAAAAAAATGGAATTGAGAGAATTCCTGTGTTTGTAAATCAAAAGCACACCATATAAAGCCAGCAGACGGCAAATGCATCAGTCACGGGTCATAG
Source organism: Ursus arctos (assembly GCF_023065955.2). Taxonomy (NCBI): domain Eukaryota; kingdom Metazoa; phylum Chordata; class Mammalia; order Carnivora; family Ursidae; genus Ursus; species Ursus arctos. The sequence goes on along the minus strand of NC_079873.1, from coordinate 4,067,799 downwards.
ATACGAGAAACTTGATAGCGGTTTCTGCATTTCGTCTTGTCTTTAAAATCTTGATGGGATCTCAAGAATATTAGTTATGAGCTATGAGGTTGGAACAAGTTTCCCCAATGACATTTAACTTAAAAATTCAACTTCCCCACCCCAAACTCAAGAGTTTGTGTAGCTGTGCGAACAGCACAGGCTTCTCCCCCAGTGACTGGTGATTTTCTCTGCAGAGCACCTGTGCTCCTCTCTCTCTAGGAACTTGAAGGACGAGGTTGCCCATCACCTGGTTAGCAGGTAGCTAACCAGTTGGCAATGTTCAGCTTTACCTGAGCTCTCAGAAAATAGGCATCACTGTCCTCTCGAATGTTCCCAGAGAAGACCCACCTCCCTTCTTCCTTACCACTGGTAGAGGACAAGGACGATTCCCTTGTCTGTTTGCCTCTATGAAACCCCAGCCTCTAGTCCTTCTCTTCCAGCTCTTCCTCATTAATGAACATTCCCCTTATTGCAATAGCCTGAGTCAGATCTCCTCATTCATCTCCAGGCATGTTTCTGTTTTTGTTTGATTGTTTGTTTGTTTGTTTTCCACCAAGGGAACCAGATATTCTACCACTGGCCATAGACTGACAACAGTTACAGAAACCAAAAGAGGAGTGTCTGCGATGTGGGAAAATCTCAAGGGGGTTGTAAGGGATGGGAAGCACACTTACAGAGTTTGGAGATATTAGCAGAGAAATGAGGCTGCAGAATGGACACCGGGCTGACAGTTCCGACATTCAAGGAGACTCACATCACCCTGACAATACTCAGATGCCTTCTGGGCTTCTTGCGGCTCTGAGTTGGAAATCCAAATTCCATAAATCACTGCAGGTTCAGCATCATCTGCACGCATATCGAGGGACTCAGCCACATGCCAACAATTTGTAAAAACAGCCCTACCTTTGCACGTAAGCTTCTCTCTGCTTAAAACCCTTCCCCTCAGACTCCACCTAGATTCTGTTCACTATCCCCAATCCAGCGGCTCTCTGTCCAAATCTGTGACCGTGGCTTTCTTTGTCCCTTTCCCCCGAGTGCCCTTCTGTAAAAGAGGCACAGTATTTGCACATCGTGGCTAGGATGAAGTCACACTGGGACAGAGGCCACCAGTAGATGCAAAGATTTAATTGCTGAGCCAAAGAGTTTTGCTTCCCACAAGCGAGCCATTGTAAGTGAAAAGGTCCAGAATACGCCACTGTGGTGTAAAAAAATATTTTGAGTTGAAGGCATTTGACAATGAGCTTCCTCAACCCCCCAGAACTCCCTTATCTGCCTAAGCACAGAACTTCCAAAAAGAACTCAAAGCAACTTTATAAATCCCCTCCCTAAGGACAACCACAGAACATGGACTCATCACTGAAGACTAGAAGTCAGCACCACACCGAAACAGACGTTGTCATTATACTGCCATACCTCCCATCTATTCTAACGGCCAGTTTATCTTCCCTAAAAGTCATTTGTTTTCCCTAAAGAGCCAATCTCTGCCTCCCTTTCCTTAGCAAGATGTTACCTAAGCCCCAAATTCTAACTGCCTCCTTAAGTCACTTTTCTTTGGTGAACTCCCACATGTGAAAATGTGTCTTTTCTCTGGCTAATCTCTCTTTCCTCAGTTTGATTCACAGGCCCCCAAACAAGAACATAAGAGGGTACACGAAAAGTTTTTTTCTTTTTGACATAGCTACATGACAGATAGGGCTACATATTTTTTTCTAAATTGACACAACGTTTCAATGTATTCCTATTAATTTCTCTTTTTAATTGTGGTAAAACACAAAACATAAAATTTACCATCGAAACTATTTTTGAGTTCAGTAGTGTTAAGTATATTCACATTGCTGTGCCACAGATCTCTGGAACATTCTTTTTTTTAAAATAATGAACCTACTAAATATGTATTTATTTTTAAGACTCAATTTTTAAGAGCAGTCTTAGGTTTCCAGTAAAATGGAGAGGAAGGTATACAGACATCCTGTGTACCTCCCTGCCCCCACGCAAGCACAGCATTCTTGTCATTGTCAGCATCCCCGCCAGAGAGGTACGTATTTTTGTCAGGGATGAAACTACATTGACACATCGTAATCCTCCAGAGTCCGTAGTTTACATTAGGGCTCATTCTTGATGGTGTATATTCTATGGGTTTGGGCGAATGTGTGATGACATATATCCACCATGATAATATCATACAGAAGAGTTTCACTGCCCTAAAAACACTCTGTGCTCTGCCTGCCCGTCCCACCCTCCTCCCCAACCCCTGGCAACCAGTGATCCCTTTACTGTCTTCATACTTTTGCCTTCTCCAGAATGTCCCAGAGTTGGACTCATGCAGTACGTAGTCTTTCCAGATTAGCTTTTATCACTTAGTCATGTGCATTGACGTTTCCTCCATGTTTTTTCATGGCTTGATTGCTCAGTTGTTTTTCACACTGAATAATATTTCATGGTCTGGTTGGACTCCAGTTTACCCATTCACCTATGGAAGAGTACCTTGGCTGCTTCCAAATGTTGTCAATTATGAGTAAACCTGCTACAAACGTCCGTGTGCACAGTTTTGTGTGCACATACATTTCCTTTTGGTAAATACCGAGGAGCATGACTGTAGGATTGTATGCTGAGAGTGTGTTTAGTTTAGCAAGAAACCACCAAACTGTCATACAGTGGTTGCACGATTTTGCATTCCCATTGGCAATGAATGAGAATTTCAGTTGCCTCTGGAATATTTTCATGCTGCAAAACTTAAAACCCATGCCCTCCAATTCCGCAATAACCACCATTCTACATTCTGTTTGTATGAGCTTGGCTACTGGTGAACGGAATCATCCCATTATTTGTCTTTCTAGGACTGGCTTATGTCATTTAGCACAACGTCCTCAAGATTCATCCATGTTGTAGCCGGTGACAGGATTCTGTTCCTTCTGAGGTTGAATAATATTCTGTTTTCCATATATTCCACATTTTGTTTATCCGTTCATCCATGGATAGACATTTCTGTTGATCCTGCCTCTTAGTGTGAGTAGTTCCGGAATGAACTCGGGAGGGCTAATATTTATTTGAGATCCTGCTTTGAGTTCTCCCAGATGTATACCCAGAAGTGGGATTGTTGCATATTTTCTTTTTTTTTTTTTTTTTTTTTTTGAGGACAATGGGCAACACATAGTTAAAACCAGCTTCAGGAAATAAAATTGCTGACACTTGGATACATTTGGATAAAGATAAGATAATGATCCCTGGAAAAAAGTGCTTCCCCTACATTTATTTCCCCAGAGCTTTGTAACTGGAAGGAAATCTGTGGATTGATTACAGTTATTGGAGTAGACAGAGCCGTGCAAATTCATATATACAGCGCAGGCACGTCTCAGAGATATTGCCGGTTCGGTCCCAGACCCCTGAAACAAGTATCGCAATAAAGTAAGTCGAGTGACGTGTTTGGTCTCCCAGCACATGTAACACTTACGTTTCCACTAGACTGCAGTCCATGAAGCGTGCAGGGGCATTCTGTCTCAGGAAATGTACAAACCGTAATTGCAAAATACTTTATTGCCAAGACCATAAAAATGCTAGCCATCGTCTGGGCTTTTCATCAGTTATAATCACTGACCACCGATCACCATAACAAACAGAACAAGGAAAAAGCTTGAAATACTGTCACCATTCTCAAAATGTGACCCAGAGGCACCAAGTGACCAAATGCCATTGGAAAAAAATGACGCTGAAAAGCTTGCTCGATGCAGGATTGCCACAAAACGTCCGTTCGTGGAAAATCCAGTATTTGCAAGTCAGGCCCGTATCTTCAAGAAGTTCACTTACACAGTTTTCATTGGAACAGTGTTTCCGCAGAAGCGTTAGGGGGTTTTTTGATTGGCTTGTCTGTAGTTCTGTAATTTTCCACGAAAAAGGTATCTCGGGTAGATGGTATGTTGTTTTAGCAATGCCCCCAAGGAGGAGTCTTATCATAATCCTTTCCAACCAGCCACTGTGATAAGGAAGGGAGAGTGGGAGAAGACAGAGCTAAATGACTCAGTGTGCTCTGTAATTAAAGCCTGTGAGCCTGGATATAATTGTCCAAAGAACTCTAGCCCTCTTCCAAAGGCTAGGATTCATTGTTATTCGAAAGGAGCTCGATGATAAATTTACATGAGCATGCCCGCGGGAGGAGGAGAAGCCATTGGTTGGAGGAGTTAGGAATAGCACACCAGCAGTTTCCGGCTGCCTCTAGCTCAGTAAGAAGAGAGGCTTTAGCAGATGGAGATGCTCTTCCCCTTTCGGTGGTTTTTTTTAGGCAGGGTCCCCAAACCACGACGGCCTTGGGCTCTCGTTCCTGTCACTGTGGTATAATGAAAAATGTATTTGCTCTTCCCCTGCTGGCACAGAGCTCCTGAAGCTCTCGGATTTCCCGAGGGATAGGCCTGTCTTTTGTTCTTTATAACGAGACCCTTCGGACCACATGGGAGTTTATGCTAAGGAAGTGACTCCAGGTGGGACCCCTTGGTGGCTTCAGGACGGGCTGGTCACCAGAAAGATCAGGTGACTAGATGGTTGGCCCTCTCATCCCACCCTGACCTCTGGAGAGGAGAGAGAGGCTGGTGGCTGAGTGAGATCTAGAACAACTCTTCAACAATGAGACCCCAAGACCTTCCATGTTGGTGAACGCATTGGAGGACTAGAAGCATGGCACCCAGAAAGGACATAAACCTCTCTTCCCCTATGCGCATACCTCGCCTTCTGCACCTTGTCTCTGGGGCTGTTCCTGAGTTGTATCCTTGACAGTAAACCAGTTAACAGGACCTAAGCTCTTTTCCTCAGTTCTTTGAGCTGTCCTAGCAAGTTATCCAACCTGAGAGGGAAGATGTGGGAAGCCCCAAATTTGTCACTGGCCGGGACCTGGCCACCCTATTTGTGCCTGACATCTGCAGGGGGGAACAGTCTTGTGGGAAGAGCCCTTGACCTGTGGGGTCTGCATTGACTGTAGATAAACAGTGTCTCCATTGAACTGCTTTGCTGGAGCACCCGGATGCTTTGAGAAAATCAGAAAGTTGGTGCAGGAATGCCGCACGTATTTGGTGTCAGAAGTGGTGTTGAGAAACAACACACCATTGCAAATCTTGTTCAATTACAAACTTGGGAAATCCACTCCAAATGTAATACTGGAGAGGAATAAAAAACAGCAAAGGGATTCCAGAATCTTCTACATGCCTGCATGCTGACCAGTAGATCTATTCATTCTTTGCCGAACTTTATAAAACCTATCCAGTTGGGCTGTGCCTGGTGGCTCAGTCGGTTAAGAGTCTGCCTTCAGCTCAGGTCATGATCTCTGGGTGCTGAGATCAAGTCCCGCATCAGGCTCCCTGCTCATCAGGGAGTCTGTTTCTCCCTTTCCCTCTGCCTCTCCCCTTGCTTGTGCTCTCACTCTCTCTCTCTTGCTCTCAAACAGATAAATAAATCTTAAAAAAAAAAAAAAACATATCCAATCGGTTATCCTTGAGAAAGTGAGAATTAGGGTTTTTCTAGTGAAGGAGGTGAATCAAACATTCCTCCCCAGTATGCCACCTGCATGTCTCAAAACTGTGAAGTCAACAGAATACACCTTTTTGAGTCAAATGTACAGCACGTGCAAATCAGAAGAACTTCTATTAAAGCATTGCAATAGGAAAAGTTTTATATCAGAAGGGAGAATTTTGATACAGCCACATAGATCATAATAGTCATTATATATTCTCCGTGTCCATACATTCTATGCGTCATCATAAGCTTCTCAACCAGTCTTGATTTTTTGCCCTCCGTGGGGCAAAGGGCAATGTCTGAAGACATTTTTAATTACCAGCAGTGGGGAATGGATACTCCTGACATCTAGTGGGTAGACACCAGGAATGCTGGTCAACACACTACAGCCCACAGGACAGCCCCACAACCGTTTGTTGGCCCCAAATGTCAGTAGTTCCCAGACAGAGAATCTCAGCATGGTGCAACTACTGAAAAATAGCCACCATTTGTTTTTTAAAAGATGTATTTATTTATTTATTATTTATTTTTTATTTATTTGAGAGAGCAATAACCTGAGCATGACCTGAGCCAAAGGCAGACGACTTAACCTACTGAGCCACCCAGGCACTCTGAAAAATAGCCACTGTTAAGATTCTAGGGAAGCTGACTGGCTCAGTTGGTTAAGGGTCCAACTCTTGATCTCGGCTCAGGTCTTTATCTCAGGGTTGTGAGTTTGAACCCCAAGCTGAGTTCCACACTGGGCATGGAGCCTACTTAAAAAAAGAAAAAAAAAAAGAAAAGAAAAGTCCTAGTTTCTGCCTTATTCCCTTTTTCTCAAGATTTTACTATGCTATTTCTTGAAGGAAGAGGTGAGTAGAAAGCAAAAGTGGTTTTTAAGAAAGGAGTGAATATATGTTTGCAATGCAGTGTTATGAATTCTTTAAGTTCAAACACCCGTTCCTGCATACTATGTATTAAACGGGGCCATAGAATTTCAGAAATTATATGGATATGCCCAGTGTAGGCAGTCTGTGACACATCTTTGGGGAGAAATAGAAAAAAGAAAAATAGCAGTACGACTCTTTGTTCACCCTTATTTGTCAAAGTTGATGGTTTTCTTTCTGAATAACCATCCGTAAGACAATAAACGGAAGCTATGTGGTCAGGTATGGAGCTGAAATGTTCCTTTTGAAGCCAGTAACAGTGAGTTATAGGATACCCATGGTGAAATCCCTCCTGTCATGGGTAATAACAGAACAAAGAAAACCATCTTCCAAATGAGCATCCCTGACTTGGAAGGCATGTTAGTTTAAAAGTGGAAAAAACAAAACCAAAAAAAGTCAAGTTGGGGAAATGTCGTCTGGAGTTTTCTGGGTGTGGCATTCAGTTTCTCTTTACTACATGGCTTTATGACAGCAAGCAGAGTTGTATTTTTATACATGCATCTTTCATTCTCTCCAGGAGAGTTGTTACAGTCCACGGTGTGACATGTTTGAGGGCAATGTCATCAATTCTAACTAAGGATTAGATCATCACATTCTGGATCGAGGTGCATAGAAAAACCCAGGATATAGAGCTGTCCGGGAAAATGTTATACAGAGGAGTAGAAAGGAACTGGAGACCAGAGATGGTTTAAAATGTTTATTGTAAGGGCGTCTGGGTGGCTCAGTGGGTTAAGCCTCTGCCTTCTACCAGGTCATGATCTTGGGGTCCTGGAACTGAGTCCCACATCAGGCTCCCTGCTCAGTGGGGAGTCTACTTTTCCCTCTGCCCCTCCCCCTGCTCATGCTTCCTCTCTCTCTAATGGATAAAATCTTTTAAAAAAATGTTTATTCTAACGCACCCAATGTGGTCATTCTCAGACCACACCCTTGATGACCCAATCAACCAGTTCAGTTCTGGTTAGTTCACTTTTCTCAGCAACCAAATAACATTGGCTGTTGGTAGCCAATCCATGGTGTCTTACTAGAAGTATTTCAGTGGTTGAAAATAGTAGTTCCACTAGCCATGTCTACATTTGAGGGTATTTGTGGCATTTAGCTAAGTACATTCTGGTCGAGCAAAATTGAGATTCAGACATTTCTGAGGAGGGGGAAGCACCTTCCCTGATATGATTAGGCAGCAGTGCGTGTATAGTGGAGAAGGACCTTATAGAGTGTTGTTGAATCCGGTGTACAAAAGACATTCTCATCAGGTCAGAAGGTGGGAATAATGCATGTGTTCTCATCTGAGAGATGGAATAGTGGTAATGCTTAATGACTGCTTCCCTTCCTTAATGACAGTGGTTCCCTTCCTATTTTTTTTTTAACTCAAGATCGTAATTGTAAACCTATCTATATGCTGTTTGCTGTAATGCCACTAAATGAGAATTCCATTTGCATAAAGTCAGATAATGTGTCAGCAATTTACCATAGAATTTATGTGTGTAGTTGAGTAATCTACAGCATAGCAGAGCGGGCTGGTGGCGTGAGATTCATGGGCATGCGTTTTCTGCCTGACTCATCCAGTCATTGGCTTTCTCAAGTAGACATCAATTTTCCATCGTTTATGATTTTCTAAGTGGCTTATGCAGCTTCCTGGTGTCTCCTTCTTGGTGCCATTTAAACCATGTTAGAGTTCCACGTGTGGCTAGGGTAAGAATTCATGTTAGGATCCATGTTACAATCCATGATTATTAATGCAGAAGACGTTTCCTGTTGTTTGAAGAGCCTAGCTCTTGTTTGGATTCCATTCAAACCAAGACTTTGAGTAGTTCTGATTAGTCCACTTTTCTCAGCATCCTTGAGAGTTTGTTATTTTAAGATATGCCCTCTTGATGGATGGAAAAGGTTTAATAAAGAAAAATGAATCACAGCTCCTATAGCATGGTAAGTGGAACAGATATACAGAGAAAAGGTTGAGTTCTTCTATCTCATGCTGTCTTCATCTTGACTTTTACTTACAGTTAAAGCATGGAGTCTGGGCTTGGGACGTGGAACCATGGACTGTACAGATATAAAGTATTGGTGTGTCCAAAACTATGTATTTCATGTTACTATTTAATTGGCAATGGGCCAGGTGCTGGAGGTACATTTCTCATACAAGACACACGTGGTTCCTACCTTGGATGTGTACACGTAAACAATGAAGCTGGATCTTTATTCTGTACCATCCACATACAACTCAAAATGGATCATCAGCCTAAATGTAAGAGCTACATTATTATAAAACTCCTAGAAGGAAACATGAGTCTTTCTTCATCACCTTGAGTTAGGCAATCATTTCTTAGCCATGATGTGAAAAGCACAATGACAAAAGAAAACAGAGAAAGCTGGACTTCATCAAAATTAAAAATATCTGCTCTTCAAGAGACACCATCAAGAAAATGAAAGAACAACTCAGACGGAGAGAAGAGAATGCAGAGTCATGTACCCAATAGGGACTTTATTCAGAATATGTGAGTAACTCAATAACAAAAGGATAAATAACCAAATTAAAAATGCACATGGAAATTTCTCCCCGGAAAAGATGTGTGGCCAAGATTTACATAAAAAGATGCTCAATATTATTAGCCATCAGAGAGGTGCAAATCAAAACCTCAACGAGATAACACATTGCATCCACTAAGGTGGCCGAAATTAAAACCACAGGGAAAAACAAGTGTGGGTCAGGGTGCAGAGACACCGAGACTCTCATATATTGCTTGGAAACTTAAAATGCTGCAGCTTCTTTGATGAAACAGGCAGGCAGGTGTTCAAAATGTGAAACGTAGAATTACCATGTGGCTCAACAGTTCCACTGCTGGGTATTTACCCAGGAGAAGCAGAAACATTCGTCCACATGACACCATCTCATGAATAACAGCCATCATTCGCCATAGCGAGAAGGTGGAAGCAATCCATACGCCCATCAACGTATGAATGCAGACCAATGTGGCCCATGCATACATACCATGGAGTACCATGCAGCCATCCAAAGGAGTGAAGAGCGGATATATACCACAAGATGGGTGAATTTTGAGAAAAAAACAACCCAGTCATTAAAAAGCATATACTGTAGGGGCAATAGGGGGTTATTGTGTGGTAGGTATAGAGTGTCAGTTTTATAAGGTGACAATAGCTCTGTGGATGGACGGTGGGGATGCGTGTCCAACAGCATGAGTGTACTTCACGCCACTGTTGGTACATTTTACGTTATCCGTATTTTATCACTATTAACACTAAAATATAGGCATGTATATGAAATGCCTGGAAAAGGCAAACCTATAGAGACACAAAATAGTTGGATACTTGTCTAGCAATGGGGACAGGATGAGAGGGAACGAATGGGGAATGATGGCTAATAAGCATGAGTTGTCTGTCTGGGGTGGTGGAAACATTCCGAAATGACACAGGGGCAGGGATGACAGCACAACTCTATAATGTATTAAAAGTCATGGAAATGTACGCATAAAACAGGTGAATTGTAGGTATCAATAAGGCTGTTGAAAAAGTACCATGTGTCTAAATTTGTGAAACTATAATTGTCAGTCCTTATCACTGTGCCTTCACTCGTTCACAATTGGCTGGCATTTCATGGACGAGAGCCTTCAGCACCATGTATAACGGAAAAGGAAGAGGAAAACTTGAAGATAGGACTGGACCAGTATGGGAAAAACCCAATGAGGTTGAGCCAGATTGCATGATGTCTACGGAGCTGAGAGTCAAAATGAGTTTACCAAGGGCCAGGAGCAAGAGGGCTTTCACACCAAGACCAGACAATTCTAAATCCCAGCAGTCAAGGTCCATTATAACGACTGTTATTTTTGGCTTCATTTCATTGTGTTTTAACAAAGACGTTGAGCCTCGAGGTTCAGTCGCTTGAGTTGTGCAGTGCAGTTCTTGAGTGTGGGTTCAATGCTGGCTCCACATTCGTGAGCCCCGGGCATCTGCAATCCTTAATCTCTCTACGCCTCACGAGCACATAACAGTGGGGGTAACGAGATAGTGTATGTCGCAACAGTATGGTAAGAAGCCAGTAACTTATATAACAATAACCAGCACCATATTGGCTCGTGTATAGTGTTTTCCTCTTTATTATAAAGATTGACTCACACGGCAAATTTAGCTACCGTTCTACATTCATTAGAATGGCACGTCAAGTCGGAGAAGCGTTTCATGGTGTCCTAGAAACCATTCCATCTTTCTATCTTTGTTTAAGGTCAGTGCTGAGGTACCGTGGGTGGGTGAGCGGGAACTTTTGCAATCTCCGACTCCGGTTAGGTATGTGCCGTATCTACTGCAAGGTCTTTATTTTTGTATCTATGCTTTGCCAGTCATTGAGCATGTTTGCAATTACTCTTCTCATTTAGAAAAAGCATCTCTGGGGGCGCCTGGGTGGCACAGCGATTAAGCGTCTGCCTTCGACTCAGGGCATGATCCTGGCGTTGTGGGATCGAGCCCCACATCAGGCTCCTCCACTATGAGCCTGCTTCTTCCTCTCCCACTCCCCCTGCTTGTGTTCCCTCTCTCGCTGGCTGTCTTTATCTCTGTCGAATAAATAAATAAAATCTTAAAAAAAAAAAAAAGAAAAAGCATCTCTGGTTAAATTTGGACATACGTTGCAATTCCTGAAATTGTCTTAACATTGTATCAATAATGATTTTTTTTTTAATGTGGTACTTATCAGGGTACTTTACTCTCAAATCCATTTTTGAGTTCTGTGATATTTGCATTGTAGAGTTGTGCTGAACAGACGGTGATGCATTTTTCTACACCAAAGGGGGAAAAAAATCCCCACAAAAGAAAATGAGGCATTTTGGGTTACACTCAATTATTGGAAGGTTATTTGCATAATAACGGGATTTTGTTAAGAGTTCAGTGTGCCTGCTGTTTATTCCCTACTTGAAGTCATAATCCTGTTTGTGACATCCCTATCATCTCCATGGCAACCAATTGTGATTCAACAAATTGAGGATTACGATGGAGACCAATGTGAGAATAAACAGGCATTACAGGTGGAGGACATAAACTTTCAAAAAAAAAAAGATTAAAAAAATTTCAGTATTTACCTTTTTTTCCAAAGATTTTATTTATTTGAGAGAGTGCACCCAAGCAGGGGGAGAGGGGGAGGGAGAAGCAGACTCCCCACTGAGCAGGGAGCCCGATGTGGGGTTCACTCCCAGGACCCTGAGATCATGACCTGAGCCGAAGGCAGACACTTCGCCAAATGAGCCACCCAGGCGTTCCTCAGTACTTACTTTTAAAATATAAAGATATCCTGCTGGAAATATCCATGTAATCGCGATTCTCATCAACCATAAACTAGTCCTAAGTGGACTCATGGATAGGGGTTAACCTGAATTACACTAACTCACCCATAAGACAGGTAACAGAACTTCCATTTTGATTTGTCCAAATGTTGCCTATAAAAATTCATAGGTGGTGGTCATGCGGCTTTATGTTTCCTAAAACTGGCATTTCCCTGTCAAGCTGTTGTAAGAGGGAGGTGTCCAGACTTCTCTAAGGGCTAGAGGACATTGAAATATATATTCAGCTCATTTTCTAATCACAATGAACAGGTAAGCACTTTCCCCAAAGTCATACTGTTGGAAATAACACAGCCTTGATTTTAATTTTGATTTCGTGACTCTGTATGCTAAATGTCTTTGCAATACCACATACCAGCTACTAAATTGGCCAGAAAGTACAGATACCGAAAGGTGAATATATTTTTTTCTGACCCTTCCTCCAAATGTTGCTTCTGAAACATAGTTAGATTCCCCCCCCCCGGTTTTATCATAATGTTTGGAAAATAAATTTTCCCCATGTGCAAAGTCTTGAGATCTTTTGCCACTCAGTATTCTACGAAAGTGAATCTCGGAGATAAAATGGCGAGCCAATCTCGCTGATGGTCATTGACATTCTGGACGATATTCACAGACACATACATCCAACCCGATTGAATATTTTCAGAATACTCGGATGCCAACATTAGTCATTACCACACATTCATAGGAATTCAGGCCAATCAATTATTTCTCCAAGCCTGCCATATGAATCAAAAGATCAATACATGGCCAAAGTCATTTATCAAACCACTCTAAGAACACTAAGTGACAGGCTGTACAGAAGAAGGGATAGGGAATTACACTTTTAGTTAAAGGTATTGTTAGGGCTTGAACTGTGTCCACCCCCCCAAATTCATCTGTTGAAGCCCTAACCCCAGGACCTTAGGATGGGCCTGTATTTGGAGATGGGGTCTTTAAAGAGGGGATTAAGGTAAAATGAGGTTGTTAGTGTGGACTCTGACCCAACAGGGCTTGTGTTCTTATAAGAAGAGATGAGGACACAGACACATACAGAGGGACGACCATGTGGGGACACAGGGAGGAGACGGGGTCTACACGCCAAGGAGAGAGGCCTCAAGAGGCACCAGCCTCAGCCCCGCCTGGATCTCAGACTCCCAGCCTCCAGGACGGTCAGATGATAAATGTCTGCTGTTTAAGTATCTTGTGTGATACTTCCTGACACCGCCTTTGGGAAACTAATACAGTGCCCAGTGTTATTTTTTAATGACCTGTATAAACTTTTCTGTTCTTTTCTTCAACCCCTATGTGGATATATTAACTGATGAAGCGCAGTCATGTCTCCTGTGGTCACAACAGGGATTTTGGAAGGATGTGACTATAAGGGCAAGCAGGTGGGTTACAGGCCATCTCTAATTCCATGATGACTCTTCCGAGGGTCTAGAATTCATGCTAACCTGCTCACATTGTCTTCTGCAAAGTCTTCTCATCTGAACCTGTGATCGGACTGTCTTGTGTTGAGAAATTGGCCGCTGGCCATCCCACACTTGTTTGAGCCGAGACCACCTGGATGTGAACATTTCAGCTATGAAAAGGACACCAGAAACTCCTCTTGAATCCCGAAGAACATTTAAAGTTGACCCCGTTTAAAAGCTTTGTTGTCTCTCCAGGGACATTTTATTATTATAGTGCCATGTTTCGGGGGACAGGGATGAGGCAAGCTTGATCAAATGGGGTCTATGTAGGTCATTTGAAACCTTTTAGACTCTATCCTAATGTTAAAAATAAAAGCCACTCTCGAAGGATTTTAACCAGAGTAGCAGCACACTCAGACTTCCTTGAGGAGAATGAATTGGAGACGGGTGCGAGGAGATTTGAGACACCCATCGAGGAGTCTACTGCAATGGTCCAGGCAGGAGATAGTGGTTTGAAGCTGGGTGGCTGCAGTAGACTTTAAGAAAATGAAAAAAAAAAAATATATATATATATATATATAAAATAACACACAAACATATGCTCGTGCACACCTATTTGGATATTAGAATCAACAGTGATTGTGCTTTGTGGTAAGTGAGGAAAAGGGAGAGGTGACCTAGTGAAGGGAGTGAATATAAGAAGTTTGTGGTGCCCCAGAGAGACACACACATGCCAGATGCTCAGATATCAGGGCTGGTGCTCTAACAAGAACTGTGAGTTGTAGGCAGATGTTTGGAACCTGACGATCTATAGGCTGAAATGAGGGAAGGGGCCAGGAGTCCCCTTATAAAGCCAAGTACTAGAAAGAATGACGTGGACATCTCACGTGTGAGCTCACAAAGTCAGCCCATCCACCCTCCGTCCATCCAACATCAGCTGGTGCCCTCTTGACGATGTTGATACTGTTGAACAGATTTCAATGTCCTCGTGATTCTGAGACATGGGTACCATGCAGTACTAACAGAATTAACATGTGTGCCCGAGAAAATTCTAATTCCAGCCAATCTGGATGCTATGCCTCTTTGCCTCTATAGCTACATAACTTCATAGCATTTTGACATGAAATGGTTATAGGACTTTGGGAAGAGAAAATAAGAAGCCGTACCCCTTCCTTGAAACATGACAGACAATCCCTAGTTCGCGGTGGAAAATCCTTGCGGGTGTTCAGACCATCAGGGGAGACTTGAGTAAATCCACAGTGGGAGTATGCTTTCGCCCCAAGTTTATGAGGATGGAGTGGGACGCCCCACACGGTTCCTTCGAAGCCCATAACTTCAGGAAATTAGGTCATTACAATGCTGCGCGAGGTAGGTCAGATAAGAGCAATCAAAGCTCTATTTTGTTTTCCGAGGGAGTGACGGTGGGGGGTATGGAGAGATTTCTTTCTGTAACAGCTATCTTCCCGGGTAACTTAGAGCACAATAGATTTTCCAGTGTGTCACTGGCAGATGGAAGCCTTTAGTGAAATATCAGGTAAATCCATTTTCATCAACGTGCTTTGCAGAGGCTCAATGTCATGTAGCATTGGCTAAATCTACCCAATAACTGGGAAATGATACCGTAAGAAACAATGTCGATGGATGTTAAGAATATTCACAATCGATTTGCTCCAGCACATATCCAAATTAGAATTACGGTTTCTAGAAATTGCATTCTGAATTGTTTTCGAGGACAACGCTAGCAATCATGAAAAGGAGTATTTTATGGAAATATGTTACATATGCAAGTTAGTGAAGGATCTCAGTGATGGAAAGAGCAGGGACAAAGAGCTCTTCAACAAGAGAATGAACTTATTGGAAACTGTTTTAAAATATCTACACCTCAGGTACCTGGGTGGCTCAGTCTGTTAAGAGTCTGCCTTCAGCTCAGGTCATGATCCCAGGGTCCTGGGATCAAGTCCCGCATCAGGCTCCCCGCTCAGTGGGGAGTCTGCTTCTTCTTCTTCCTGTGCCCCTCCCCCAGTCATGCTCTCTCTCTCAAATAAATTAAAAAAAAATTTTAAATGTCTGCATCTCTTGTAAAAAATTCAGAAAATACAGAAATAGGAGACAGGAAGCAAAACTGCCCCACTTGGAAACGATACAAGGGGAGCTTCTGGATGGTTCATCAGAATGTAGCTCTCCACTAGGTTGTGATGATACAGGTGTAATGCAATTTATGGGAATTTACCAAGATTGACACTTTTTGCTTTACTGCCTATTACTACTGCTGGATAGTATCCATTGTGTGGCAATATGGCAACTTGTTTATTCATCCTCTTCACAGACATTTGAGTTGTTTCCTATTTCTCTTTATTATGAATAAACCTGCTATGAACATTCTTGAACAAGCCTTTTCGGGGACATGCCTTTTCATGTCTTGTATGTAAATATCCAGCAGAGAATTGCTGGCCCCTAGCACCATGGTATGTTTGACCCTATAAAGAATACCCCATCAAGGTGCCCAAAGTAGCTTTGCTGTTGACTCTCCCACTAGGAATGTGTTCTGTTTCATGTTACCTGTTACTCTTTTTGAGACTTTCTGGGGATTAATCGGGTCTTTCTTAGTATTCTGTTCTATCTCCTCTATCGATTAGATAGATAGGTATTTTGTGATTGCTCTATGGGAAGGATCTAGCTCACTACCTGCTTTTGTAACATCTACTAGCTAAGAACGCTCCTTACATTTTTAATGATCACACATGAAAAAGTTATCCTTGTACCAACGTAACATCTTCCATTTTGCCCGTTGGTCAACAAAACCTAAACTACATCCTACTTGATCTTTGACAGAAAATGGTTACCCTAGAGATGCACTGTCCAATATGGTCATCATTTGTCATCTGTAGCTATTGAAATACCTTAAAATTAAGTAAAATGTAAAATTCCATTCCTCGGTCATGGTAGCCCCACGTCAAGTACCCTGTATCCATGTGTGGCTCATGGCCACCATATTGGATAACACCAAAGAACAGCTCCATCACCCCACAAAGTTCTGCATTAACACACTGCTCCAGAGGGTGCAAAATTTATCTTTAACGTATCATAGTCTCCCTTCAAAATATTTATCCTCCCTTCAAACCTTACCACAGGCCATTTCGATGTATTCGCTTTCTCCTCATTACATTTTCATTGTTTTGCAATTCACCTCTACACTGACTGTCAATCTAAGAAAACATTCTTTTTTTTTTTAAAAGATTTTATTTATTTATTTGACAGAGATAGAGACAGCCAGCAAGAGAGGGAACACAAGCAGGGGGAGTGGGAGAGGAAGAAGCAGGCTCATAGCTGAAGAGCCTGATGTGGGGCTCGATCCCATAACGCCGGGATCACGCCCTGAGCCGAAGGCAGACGCTCAACCGCTGTGCCACCCAGGCGCCCCTAAGAAAACATTCTTGTAACTTTTGTTTTAAACAGTGAATACTTGTGGAAAGAAACCTGAACATATAGATATTAAAAATATATATTTTTAGAGGCACGTGGGTGGCTCCATCAGTTAAGTGTCTGACTCGATCTTGGCTCACGTCTTGACCTCGTGGTCACGGATCGCTGGGCGTGGAGCCTACTTTAAAAAAGTACATATGTTTAACGTATCCGGATATTTAGACTTTTACTTGCCGTTCTTTTCTTTTTGCATACCTAGGTTTTATATGGCACTCTTTTCCTTCATCCCGAAGACCTTCTATTTTTGTATTTTGTAGTGTATCTTGTGGAGTAGGCCCCACGGAAAGGAATGCCTCGGCCTTCATTTACCTGAGAATGTCTTTCTCTCCCTTTGGGTTTTGAGGGAGGTTTTCATTGGATATAGAATTCTAAGTTGAGACGATGCGTTTGTCACCATAAAGATGTCTTTCCATTGCCTTTGGGCCTCTCTTTCCTTCTGGTGAAACGTCAGCCGTAATGACTAATGTCCTCTGCGTGTGTGTAGTAGTACCCCCGCCGACTTCAGGATTGACTGCCGATCTTGGGTATTCAGCCTTGAGTCTGTGAAGTCGTTCGGCGCCCTTTCCTTTGTGTGGGTCCTGTGTGTGCTTTGCCAACCGCCATGAATCTGTGCCTGGCTATCTTTCGTGGATTTTAGAAAGCCCCCGGTTTTACCATCTCTCTGAATACTTCCTGCACCCCATTCTCCATTCCTTCCCTTCAGACGCCATGGGAAGGATCCAAACTGCGGTACACAGATAGAAAGATGGAGAAACCATGAAACAGACCGCCTGAGGTCCACGAGATGACACTTTAGCTTTCGTTGGATTAAGTTCACTGTGGACCTCCATTTGTTTGAAGACAGGATGACGTGCTCAGTAGGGCTTGGGATCTGGGTCCGGTGCAAAGCCAGAGTGCACTCTCTCGCTTTGCTCAAGGAGGTGTCCGTTTTCTGAACCATGACACTACTGTCTCCCCTTACCACCCACATGCCATGTTTTGGAGTATTGTTGGGGTGTCTGCTTGCTCCCTCTCACACACATTTCTGCTTTCTGCACCTTGGGAGTGTTCCCTCCACCCTGTGACACCGCCTGCGTCTCTGGAGGGCTGCCGTCTTACACTTGGTGATGGCCGGGATGCCAGGGACACTGTCGGTCAGGTCTCCTACCCCGATCCCTACTTTCTGCAGGAAACTGCCTTGAACTTGGGGGAGAACCCATGTGTGTCTAGGGCTCTGTCTCAATGCTCTTCGCATCCGTCCCACATTGGATATACTGTCACGGTGTGCTCTCTCCCTGTCAAATAAATAAAATCTTTAAAAAAAAAAAAAGTCTCGCTTTGATTGTCAGGATGACTGTAATAATCTTTCCCGAAGTCAAAGTGGTGGTTATAACAAGTATGTTTAATTCTGGGGTTTAATTAGCTAGAAAGTGAATTTTATTCTTCTCCTAGAGAGTTCACCCAAATGTTCATTACCTTGCATGAGATGATTTGATACACATATGCCTTTTTGTGTGCTTTCTCACGTGTCTCTTTCATTTTATTCATCAGTCTCTATATGTGTGTTCCGATATCACACTGCTTGAATAATTGCACATTTGCGCTTGGGATAATTCATTCTCTCTCTCCGCCCCTTCATTGCTCCTCTTAACGAAATTGCCATGACTTTCTTGTACATTTATTCTTCCAGACAATCACAAGAAAAATTCTGTGAACAACAAAACAAATTCCATTGTCATTTTCATTAACTTCATGTCAAACCTAGATTTGCTTTTTAAAAAATATGTCAACAATATTGAGTAGTCTCATCCAGAAACATGCTACATTTCTTCATTTATCTTAGGTTTTTTTCCTACATCCTTCAGTAAATTTTGCATTTTTCTCCCTAAAGAATTCATTAAAAAACAAAAAATAAAAAATCAGAACAAGAGAGAACAGAGACATTTTTTCCATTAGGACCCAATTGGACAGGTCTGTATGCCTAAGGCAGCCTTGATGAAAAGGACTTCTGGTTTATGGTCTCAGTTAACTATAGCATATTTATTTTAACCTCCTGCTGTGGTTGACCCTCTGATTTGATTTTCATCTCCCTCTCCAGGCCCCACTCGTGTTTGTCTGCCACCTGTCTCTTCTTTGCCTAGACTTCTTTGCCTAGACTAAATGGGATTTCTTTCTTATATTAGCACTGAATAATCCCCCTTGTACGTTTTCCAGAAATAGAGAAAAGTTTTCTTTTAATCCATTATACTTTGAATATTAAATATTCTAATATGCATTTTAATAGGAAAATTTTGATGGTCTGGTAATATACAACAGTCAGAATGTTCATGACAAATGAAGCCAAATGGATGTCAGGAGTAACTCCGTGACCTTGCAAAATGTTGAAAGGGTAATTCTCCCTGAGTTCCATACTAAAGATGATGGTTGTTAAGGTCTGCTGGAATCTATGCTGAAAAATAGCTATTGTGCTGTTTTGCATTATTGAAGGGTATGACCATGCACAGAGATTGAGCTGAAAGAACGCAAAATAATAATAAAAGAATTATCTCCCAAAGTCCACTGAGCCGTTCTCCACCTCCTAGGGTTGGCATAACACACGCTCGAACGTGAATATCAATTAGAAACTGCTGTG
Organism: Ursus arctos; assembly: GCF_023065955.2. NCBI lineage: Eukaryota > Metazoa > Chordata > Mammalia > Carnivora > Ursidae > Ursus > Ursus arctos. The sequence continues at coordinate 4,048,526 of NC_079873.1, read as the reverse complement.
TAATTGTGTTCACTAGATCTTAACTAATTAGAGGCACATGAAATCACCAACATCCTCAGGTCTGACCTAGCATAGCTTCTCACGCTGTGTATGTCCCAGAAATACGAGTATGGAGGATAGCAGTCCATTTGCGTAGAGAGGCTGGACTGGCTTGTGTTGTAATATATAATCAAATTGGAAAGGAAATGAAATCATTTTTAAATTGCTGCTCCATGGACAGAGAATTAACACCTCCATCGTAGGAGAATATATATCAATGTTTTCAGGCTAGAATATAGTTTTCTTCAATACGAAAGGCCCATAAGGTGTTATTAGATATGGTTAAAACAATAATCTTTCCCAGAAACGGCAAAGACATTAGACTTAATTAGTTTCATATCACAGGGAAAAAATGTTGGAGAATAAAACTGGAGTCAGAGTACTGGCATAAATTTTGTATCCATGGGGCATACCATACGTAAGGAGACACTCCTATCTAGCTGTCCAGGCCCGTAACCTCTAGGTTGGGAAAGAGATTTATCTTGTGGGAGTGGATATTTTTCTCTTGAGTATTTTAGTATCCTTCTTTACAGTAGAACTCCTTCCTTCTGCACGTGCTCATTGCTCTTGGCATGGCCTTTTCTTTCTTCCTACTCCTGAGCACCCAGCAATGGCTTGAAATTTGCTGTTATTTGCGTATTGAACCAACACCCCGTTGGTTCACGAAAATATCCGAGAGCCGGCATCTCAGACGCATCACAGACGAGGAGACTCTTCCACGACACGTTTTTGCATGACGAGACAAGAGAAATAGTATTCGCTGACAGCTCTGGAGGCCAGAAGCCCAACATCAGGGTGTCCTCACGGCCATGCTCCCTCTGAAGTCTCGAGGGGAGAAGGACGTCTCTTCCTCCTTCCTTGTGCATGGCCGCTTCCCTCCAATCTCTGCAGAAGACGTTGGACTTAATTAGTTGCATATCACAGAGAAAAATGTGATCCCCTAGAGCGTGACGAGACGTGCTCCCCTACAGCAGGCTCAGCACACAGCTTCTGCAAAGGGCCTTTTAGTGACTATTTTAGGCTTTCAGGGACTAAAGATTCCCAGAACTTGAAATGCACGGTTGCAGCGTGAACACAGCCATAGGCAATACATACACACACGGGCGTGGCTTATGCCAGTAGAACTCCTTACAAAAGCGGCAGCAGGCTGGATTTGGCTGGCCCCGTGGTTTCGGAACCCCTACTCCAGAGCGGAGGAAAGCCCTCCGTGCTCAGAAGCAATGCACTGATGGACACGTGCGCTCCGTTAATTCCTCAAAATCTCCCGAGGGATGGCATTCTGAAGAAGGAGGCCAGGGCAATGAGACCTAAAAGATTCCCCCCACCCCCCAAAGCTCGGGGGACGAGAGACTTCAGAACGTCCATTACTTTTGATCCTATACAGAAAATCACTACATGTGCACAGCGCTTTCCCAGAATCACTATGATTATCATGTTTTCCTCGGCGTCAGTTTCCAGAAAGGCAGGCAAATGCCATCCGTGCCTCATACCTTCATCTATCTCTGTGCTCCCCAGAGGCAGGCATGGGCGTCCTTTTGCTTGACTTGAATCAGTACCCATTGCAGATGAAGCAGACAGTTCTGTCCCCCACCCCCTTTTTGCAAAGCTCGAGCCCCATTCTTCCTCCTCAGGCAACACACACACCACATCTCTCTTGGCTTCTGTGCACCTTTTTGCTGCCGTCAGGGAGAGAGATCTCACCATGTCCTAGAAACATCCCTTTGGCAGAGAATGGTGTCCCCGAAAGCAGGGATAATCAAGTCTGAATGTGAGCTCGGCCCTGGAACGGCCTCCCCGGGTTTGGCAGGCAGCCCCCGAGCCAGCCTTTTGTGTCTACGTGCCTTTGATGGACAGGCACCACCGATCCCGGGACCCAGCTTCCAGAAAGAAACACAGCGGGGAAGGGGAGGTTGCTAAGAGTTCTTCCAACCTGGGGGTGAAGAACACAGACGGGGAAGGGGAAAAGGAGGAAGCAAGAGCTCATTAAGTTTGCGAGGGAGAACAATACCCAATTACAGCAACAAAAGACCCGATACTTTGCAGTCATCCTAATTAATCAGAAGCCGAGGAGGCTCGAGGCTCAGGGAGGGGGCACACATCCCGTGTAGTTTTTCCTGTTGGTTCTGATTTCTGCGGCTGACGCCCGTTCCCACAGATGACTGATCCCAGGCCTCTCTGGGCAGGTGTTTCGTGGGCAGTGTCACCCTATAAATAACAGGCTGTGCCCAGAATGGCAGACTTTCTCGTTCCTCCTGCGGAGACGACTTCTCAGCTCCTTGGGGGTCGGTCGGTGCAAGGGGAAAGCCACAGAGAGATGACCCAGAGAGGGAAAGGCGTGTCCTGCGGTGGGTTCAAGACGGTCCCCCACAGATTTATGTCACTAGGAATCTCATTTGCAGACAGGGTCCTTGCCGCTGTAATTCATTAGGGATCTTGATTGGAAATCATGGTGGGTTTAGGGTGGGGTCTAATCGAATGACTTACAAGAGAAAGGAGAAGGAATTTGGACACAAAGACACACAGGAAACACCCATGTGAGGACAGAGCCGGGATCAGAGGGATGTGGCCACGAGCAAGAAACACCAGGCGTTATAGCCGGCCACCGGAAATTAGGAACAGGACAACGGTCCTTCTCCCCTTGAGCCGTCAAAGGGAGCATGACCCTGCAGGCACCTTGATTTTGGACTTCTGGCCTCCAGAGCTGTGACAGAATGCATTTGTCTCGGTGATTTATTGGGCAACCCCCAGGAAACTCATATGTACCTTCATGCTTGCACCCTGGATAATCCCAGTCCTTCCCTGGTCCTGGCGACAGGCTGCGTTCCCAACTCGAGAACTGCAAACAACCACAAAAAACCAAGAGAGGCTCTCATTTCCACTGAACTTGGTTTCCCTTGACCATCACAAACACGGCCCATATCCTGCCACCAGGATGCAGCAGAAGACCCTTGAGTCTCTCGTGCACCGGTACAAAGAATGGAAAATATCCTCAGGGGCTGGGAAACCACAAAGGGTGAGCTGCTTCTTAGTGTTTTCTCTCCCTGGGAAAGAAAGAAGACGATCCCCGCCATGCAGGACCCCGGGTGAAAGCAGATGATTCGCGGCTCGAGGCCAAAAAATAAGCATGCCTTTCACACAACCTTTTTATTTTTATTTTTTGGCATGGCTCCCTGTGGTAACAAACACAGGTTTAATTCCTTCACACCATGCACCTCGAGGTATCTTATTCCCTTTTTTAAAAAAGCCACGATCCTGCCATGCGTCCCCAGCGTGAGAGGGGCCACCAACGTTCTGACATTTTTGTAAGTGTGGCCAAGGCGAGCGGGATGGGATGGAGGGGAAAATGGTGCAATCATCAAAGAGAGTCGGTTTAGGGATTCTGTGTTTCCCTCTTCCTTCCCACGGGCCACACGTGTGCATGCTGGCGGTCAGCAGAAGCGGAGGGCACCTGGGCAATGCTTGGGGACAGCGATTCTAAACGGAAATATTTGGCCATGCCAGCCTCCCGTAAGATGACTTCGTAAGTGGCAGGAGGCCAGGGAGTGGGGAGGGTGACGACGGCCTCTCCTATGGGACACTCACACTCAACACTGTCCACAGCAGCATAGAAATTCAGGCATATGGGAGTCTGAGAAATTGCGTAGCATCACAGTAATGACTGCAAAGGGTGAATGTGAATTGCACCAGCAGTTAAAATATTGAAAAAAAAAAAAAAACAAAAGTCTTCAATTTAAAAAATATGTGCATATTAGAAAGTCATCTAAGTACATATGTCATCAGAGAAGCCCAGAGGCAGAAGGAGCTGAAAGGATTCTCCCTCCACTTCTTGACTTGCTCTTCGGGGTTGAATTGTGTGTCATACCAGTTGAAACCCCTGGCTCCCAGGACCTCAGAATGTTCTTGTATTGGGGGATGGGGTCTTTTAAAGTAGAATTCAGGTAAAATGGGATCGTTAGGACGGGCCCTGATCCCATAGCACTGGGGTCCTTATAAGAAGAGGGGAAGAGGATACAGACATGCACAGAGGGACGACCACATGAAGACACAGGGAGAACACGGGGTCTACACACCAAGCAGAGAGGCCTGAGGACAAACCAGCCTTGGCCCTGCCTGGATCTCAGACTCCCAGCCTCAGCCCTGCCTGGATCTCAGACTCCCAGCCTCCAGACTGGGAGACAATAAATGTCGATTGTGGAAGCCTCCCCATCTGTGGTACATTCATATGGCAATCTTGGCAAACTAATAAATGCATGAAGAAAAAAAAAACTAAAACCTTCCTATAACCTTCTTAATAAGGATGGGTTCAGCTACCGTTGGATTCCTTCAGCAATCAAGGATTTGGATTACGATGTGGGTAGGACTATATGAATAAACACGGTGATGGAGATTCTCCCCAGATGATAAAATCATACCCAGTTTCTTTCTTCTTTCCATGAAATGCTCCTCAGTCCAGAATTAGCATTCTGGCAACTCCGATAGTATAATTCCTGTGTATTTTCTTTAAAAGACCTATAGAAGGGCGCCTGGGTGGCTCAGTTGGTTAGGCGTCTGCCTTCGGCTCAGGTCATGATCCCAGGGTCCTGGGTTCGAGTTCTGCATTGAGCTCTCTGCTCAGCGGGGAGCCTGCTTCTCCCTCCTCCACTCCCTCCACCCCTGCTCATGATCTCTCTCTCAAATAAATAAAATCTTAAAAAAAAAAACCCGTAGAAAGAACCTTAAACACCTTCCCATCCACATCGTGCAGGTCACCTTACACACATAACATTATTTCTAACATCTTCCCAAACCCCTTCATATGCTTAATTAATTAATACTTGCTATTTCTTTCCTTTGTAAAGAAATCTGTTCCCCGTTGAAATTAGAGAAAGAAATCCCAGTTCCTGGTGTTGGGAACATTCTAGTTAGAAAGAAGACTGTGTTCAATGTCATTTTCCCTTTGAGCAATGTCAGGTGAGTATTATCATGTATTTGACCTCAATTCCTCGCTGTTCACCCAACTAGATTTTATACTTTTTGGGAAACTTACCAGTCAAAGCTTGGGTTCCCCAAAGTTGGCATCTGGGACAGGAATTTTGGTGGTTTATTGAAGACGTGCTCTTAGCAACCATGGTGGACAGAGTGAGGGAAGAGAGGAAAGCCCATTGCATCTGTAACAAATGACAACAGTTGGAGTGATTTGAAACAACACACATTTACTATCTCGCAGTTTCTCAAGGGTCAGGAGTCCAGGTCCTCTGTTTGGGGTCTCCCAGGCTGTAAGCAAGGTATTCTCACTTCTAGCTCCAGTGATTGTGGTGCAAACTAGCTCCTTTTAGTTGTGGGATGAAAAGCCCAATTTTTCTACTCAGGCTTGGCCAGGGACCGCTCTCAGCTCCGTGAGACTGTCTGCAGTTTCTTGCCACGTGGCCCCGATAGGCAGTTCTCACTGGCCGTCTGCTTTCTTCCAGGCCAGCCGATGCCTAGCTTTCCGACTTGATGCCTTCTTCTGATTAGGTCAGGCCCACCCAGGGTGGCTGATTGACCCAAAAGTCAACCGATGCGTCCCCTCACCAAGTGAGTGGCATCAATCATGTTCACAGGTCCTGCCCACTCTCAAGAAAAGGGGACTGTCCATGTCGGGGTGCACCAGCAGACAGGCATCTTGGGGTACATGGGAGAATTCAACGTCTCATGCCCACGCAAAGTGTTAATGAGGGGCTCCTGCTGGGGGCGACTGGGTGTCAGTCCACCTGCAGACTCCCTGATGGGCTTGGGTGGCCATCTCAGCATGCCCGTCTGCGGGGACCAGAATCTCGAGGGCACGTCTGCAAACCCCTTGTTTTCCGGTGAGAATGGTGGCTAGGGTGTGTGTGTGCAGAGGGCTTGGCCCTCCCCTCCCGCTTGTCTGGCTTGCAATCACGCTAGCCAGTCCCATGGGTGGGCTGGCTTCAGGACGTGCCCGGAGGAGCGGGAACGCACACTGGAAGCTTATGTTGTGAGCTCTCACGGACAGAGAGTCAAAACGCTTTCCCTGGATCTTGACGCTTTGAGACAAAATGCAGTCGACGTGCCAATACGGGACACAGGACATTGTGCCTCATGCCTGGACTCTCTCTTTGACCCCCTGGACCCTGCATATGCGCCTTCTGTCCTTCCCAATCCCTGTCTCTGTCTGTCTCTATCTCTCCTTATCTCTCCATCTCTCTCCCAATGCACGGTGCCCTTTACCTTCAAACAGAAGCGGCAGACGGGGCCGCTCTGTGCAGTCTTGCTACACCCTCTCGCTACCCTGGTTTGGGAAATCCGGAACTGTGGCTGAGCCCCACTGGGCCGAAGGGCTTATGGGGCTTCAACACTAAACGCATCTCCTCCAGCCTATGCACCCTTCCGGACACTCCGCAAATGCGCCAATATTCATGGCATTAACTGCCTTCATTCTGATATCGGCTGTTAAAGCGAAACGGATAATATCCACGTCCCCTTGATTTTCCTGGGTCTCATTTGTCCAGACGCTACAGTCAGCACTGTCAGAATATGGACCCCCCCCCCACACCCGCACCTGCCCCTGCCCCCCAGCCTCTCTGCTCAATGGATATTTGGGCATCTTCTCTCCATGGAGTCACCTCACCTTGAATCTCTGTGCCGCACTCTGCCCTGCTCGCCACGGTCACTCCCCCGCGCTCGACAGCCAGCATGCCTTAAATTGGGGGGCCTTGAAGTCGCCTCCTGCCTAACCCTCGTAAGAGTCTCTCTGTTCTGTTCCCAGAACGAGGGCTGTTGGGGCGACCCGGCGCCAGCCCCTGAAAGCCTTCCGAAGAGCCGCAGTGCCCGAGGACAGCCCGACTCCTCTGACCTTTGCACATTTCCGTTCTTTTAAAGGGGGATGACAGTGCCTTTGAAGATTCAGCCGAAAGGTTTCCTTCCATCCCGAGATCAGAGGGAAGATGATGTCTCCAAGGAGGTGTCACTGGGAATGACTTCTATGTGTTTTATGAGCAAGGATCATTCTCTCAGGAAGAATGGGGGTTGAGGCCACGATGAGCCCGTTGACTGGGGAGCGAGGCTTGCACGCCATGGGGCTGAGGCCACAGGCCAGCTTCCCGGCTGGGGAGAGGACAGCGGAGCACAATCCATCGCTTTGGACTTTCTGAGCAGCACGGCAACACCTGTATCTACCTGCCAACCATTCACGTAGCTTCTGGGAAGGTGTTTTCCCACAAAGGAAACCAGGGGCAGTAAACGGATCCTAGGACGGCTCTGCCCCCGAGCTGTGAACACAGACAACACACAGTGTGCCCAGATCCCGACATGCACAGAAATAGCCATGGGATGCTTCTGCAAGCCGGTCCCGCAGTCTTAACCGCCAACCCACGTCGCCCCCCCCCATATCCTGAAAAACAATTCTGGAAAGCGTTGTCCTACACAGAAACTGCGAGGAACGTGGCCCTGAATTCATCCATCCAGTGCAGAGACTGCTAAAATATTTTGGAGGATTCAGGGGTAGGAAGTTCACTGATCTTGACCTTGCAGTCTTACAAAGTCAGAGTGCTGGGTTCGACGTGCTCCCAGGACGGACCATTCCTTGGCGTCCCCTTTTGTGCAGTGTGAGTGGTATTTACTTTGCAAGGCTGTAGCACGTGTTCAATACGACGGGAGCTTTAAAGGGTGTGGCTCGCTGGAGCCCGCGATCGCTCCGTCTATCAGTACGTTTGCTGACCCTCAGTGGGGAGTCTGCTTATCCCGCGCTGTCTGCCCCTACTTGTGCTCTCTCTCTCAAATAAAATAAACAAAATCTTTGGACACTACATCAAAAACTCATGATGTACTTTATGGTGACTGACATAACATAAGAAAAAAAAAGTCTTTAGGGAAAAAATGTTTCTTTGTCTTAATATCGCTGTCATGATTTTGAGGCACAACTTTTTTGGGGGGACAATGCACCTTTCTGTAGGCTTGTGCAGCCCATGCCCATGACACACGCTGTCTCTGTAGCAATCTGCTGTTCACTGAAGCCTGTCTCTGCAGAAAAGATAACAAATGGTCTGTGTTTCAAAAAAGTAGAGACCACGTCCACTTGTCTCTTGCTTTTATGGATTCGAACCAACGGGCATTTGCATTCTGGAATACTGGGGAAATGATTGGGGTTTTTTGGATTATTTATAATGAGGACACATGATTATACTGTCATAATAATATACGTTATATATGGTAATAGTATTCTTTGAATGACCCTGGGAAGCCTCGTTTCCAGTCAGCTCCAGAAATAAACCCCGGGAGTGCATACGAAGACGCCTGACCCAAGTTCTGGCAGGACCTTGCCCATTTTCTTTCTTTCTGTCCGTGGCCATAAACGGCACTGACATCAGCAGCTGCCAGATTGGCCCACATCAGGAACCATCCCCATTACCCAGAAGAATGGAACAAAACGGGACATGAAGTCACCTGCTGGTGACGTGAGTTCACGACGGCTATTTTTACATTTACAGAATAGCATATTACTGGCCATATAATAATAAGCACAGGAAGACTAATGACATGTTAGATGTATTTTACAGGGGAGAAGAGAGCACATTAATAATGATTAGTTATCCAAACAAACAGTTCTCTTTCCAGAAGAGGTATTGTGGGAAATGTCATCTGCAGGAACGAGAGAAGCACAAATCCCTTCTTTATTAGGGGAACGAAACTGCAAAACTGTTCATTTGCCACACCCTGTCCCATGGTACTTCTTTGTAAAAAAAAAAAAAAAAAGCCATTTCTGCTTTAAAAGTCCCTAGGAAGAGATCAAAAGAAATTTTCAGAGCTTGAAATTTCACAGGACAATGTGACGCCAAGAAAACCCTCCGAGTCATTTGTTTAAAAAAAAAAAAAATCCCTTAAATAAGATAGGGAGAAATGCATTAGAGTATTGAAACTTGTATGCCACATACGTAAAATCTAAAAGGGGAAAACAACATAATGATGTTTTTATGTAATCTGACATATGCTTTATTGGGAGAGAATCACACTATTTGGTAATTACCAAAATTACTACTTCTCGCATTCGTGTAATTATTTCACGTAAAATATGTCAGTCTGGCCCCATTTTTAAGCAGAGATTTTAAATGTGGTTGTAGCGAAATTGTGCAGAGAGGATCGTGCTTTGCAGAACATAATTATGTAACATTTTGATTAACAGCACCGCTCTGGAACGTTCATCCGTCTCCCCGGTACTGAAAGAGGTCCTCACGTCCGCCCGCCTCCGTGCCTTTGTCGTATGAAACCCATCCTGTGTGTGTGTGTACCATCTCCAGATCCCATCATCTCCTGACTTACATTGATGTAGCATTTTCCTTTTCAGACTTTCGCAAAGGGCATTTCTGCATCACGTGGTGGTGAGGGGTACTCGATCAATGCCCTTTTCATGTAGGCTGATGCTAACATCTCTGCGTGGTTACAGATAGCTGGTCCTGCTTGAGTAACTATCCCCTCTATCTGGCAAGTGCACAAACTCCCTTTCCACGGAGGGCGTAGGCGGTATTCTCAGAGTCGGTTGGGTGGCCACCAGCTCACTGGTGGATTGGAATTTGGTGTGCAGTCAACCATATGCCCACCACAAAGACTTGTCGTGATACCTGCTAGCAGTAGGGTGTGACATTAGGTCCTAGGGCTATAATGACCGACAAGACACTGCCATGACTTCCCGATGCAAGACTAGTCAAGTAGGCTCTACGGTTCAGAGGGGAACCCAGCAAAATGAATTAGTAGGGTGTGCAGTGACAAGAAAGGACGTGGAAGACATATAGAAGACAGGAAACGTTTACTACATGAAGAACCAACAGAAATGTTGCAAAACATGGCTGTTGGAGTCGGGTGGGAGGATCCGAGAAGTGAGGATAACGTGGAAGGTGTTCCAGGCAGCACGAGCCACAGCACTTGGAAGGAATCGCGATGATGTGAGAGGCAATGGTGCATTTACGAAGGAACCAGAAATAAATGCTGCGTGGCTGGCAGGGGTGAAGGGTGAAGATGCTGTGCGGGGGCCGGCTGGGCGTATGCAGGGACCGGATCCTGAAGGTCATGCCATGGGTACTGGCATTCATCCTAAAAGATAAGGGAAGCTTAGGGTTATAAGGATTATAAGATGAGGGCTGCTTATGGATATGCAACCTTATGGTTATTTTCAAAGAGTGTGATGACCACCTTCCCGTTTTTAAAGATTTCTCCAACTATATTTTGGAGAACATAATGAGAACATAGTGGGAGCAGGGAGAACATTTAAGAGGCTATCAGAATAATTCGACTGAGAGATGATGGTGACCTGATTTGGGAAATGATACAGGAGACCAGAGGTCTATGAAATTAGTAGAAATGATAGTAACATGTAAAGACTCACTGGGTTATTTGATACGTACTCAGTCTTGCCAAAGAGAACCATGAGATTCTAATTCTTTTCCTCCTGTTCCTTCTGTTCATGGCTTAATCCTCCCTTCCCATCAAAACAAAAGCTGACATCCATTGAATGGCAAAAACAGCATTCGTATTGACCTACGACAGTCGACCCCACAATTTCAGATTTTAATCCAACACCAGTCTTCACACTAAAATTTAATTTGAATCAAGATTGGGAGCACCTGGGTGACTCAGTGGGTTCAGCCATCTGCCTTTGGGTCAGGTCATGATCCTGGGGTCCTGGGATCAAGCCCGGCGTTGGGGCTCTCTGTTCAGTGGGGAGCCGGCTTCTTCTCCCTTTCTGTCTGCTGCTCCCTCCCACTCGAGCACTCTCTATTGCTCTCTCTCTTTCAAATAAATTAATAAAATCTTTAATTTGAATCAAGATTAAAGCATACCTTTAAAAAAAATTATACAGGTTAGCATTTAGTCCAGTATTTTTCTGAACATGGCCGTTCTTTTAAATGACGGAACGAGAATGAGGTACTTCATTCCTCATAAAGTTTACAGTCATTCTGTGTGAATGAAATTTATACCCATGACATGAATTATATGCGAGTATTTCCAGGTTTTAATCCTTTCCAGATGAGAAGGTCTGTATTAGTATGGGTTTTGGTTGAAATCAAATGAAGCTCATTATGGAGTTTGGTCGAATGATGATCAGGAAGGTTCATGAAATCCCTGTGGGCTTGAAAGTCAACTTCTGGAATCACGGCCAGGTCGGGGTGGGGGTGGGGGACCAAAAGACTGCCAGAGGCCCCTGGAAGTCATCTCGCCAGCAGGCTGGTCTGCACTGATTATGCTTCAACCATCCATCCCGCCCTGGTCACTTGCCCAAGAGACAGTGCCCTGAATGGAGGTACTGAGGTCAAATGCCCACCTCTCGGGAAGAGGGCACATCTTTCCCACTTGGTTTCCTAAAAGGGAAACAGTGACCTTGATCTCCCTTTGCACTAAGTTTAGACACAATGGGAACAAGACAATTGCCCCAAAAGGAAATTTAGAGGCTGCTATGGACTGAATGTTTGTGTCCCCCTGAAAGTTGGAATTCTAATCCCCAGAGTGATGGTCCTTGGAGCTGGGCCCCTTGGCACATAATTAGGCCATGAGGGTAGAGCCCTTATAAGAAGAGACCCCAGACAAGAGAGCTTGCTTCCTCTCTCTGCCGTGTGAGGACACAGTGAGACGGCGTCTGTCTACAAACCAGGAAGATGGTCACCAGAACCTAGAACCTGACCATGCTGGCATCCTGCCCTCCGACTTCCTAGCCCCCGGAGTTAGTAGATCTGAAGAAGCCAAAATACAGCAATTTTCCACTGCATGTTGCTTTGCTCACAAAAAAGCATTAAGAACCATCGGTTAATCAAACATTTAGACTAATTGGTGTAGATATTTTCCTCGTTACAGTATCTGCCTCGAGTAAGGAGAAGCTTCTTTGACTCAAGACCCCACGTGCATCAGTAGATATTTAGACCGAATCCACATCCTTACATGTCTTTTTCTGTCAGGCAAACGGCCTAAACAGAGCTCTTTTGACTATGATTTGTGGTAGCCGGGGGTGACATTGTCCCCACCTGAGGCCACTCGAAATACAACGACCTATTTATTCTTTGAGTTGGTCCAGGGAGCTCTAATAAGATTTAAAAGATAAAATACAGTTTGCTGATGGGTTAAGTTAGTTATTTTTACGCCCATTGCTGAAAATCTAAGTAAATTTCACCTAATCCATTACATGCAATGAATCAGATTACATGTGACACCTTTCCTGCGTGACAAATGGGTTTATAAAGTATTACTCACACAGCGTAATGGTAATCTGTCTGCCCGATGGCTGGAACCCACACACTCCATTTTTCTGTAACAGTCCTAATTCATCATTCCAAAGCATCATAATACATGTAAATACTTCTTTCTCAACAGGAGATAAATAGCGTATCAGCACTAAAGTCACAGTGTTTTCCCCCAAAGTTGTGATGGGGTATACAGGAATCAGTCAACCTTCCCGAAGCTCAGCAGAACTCAGGGAGAGGAAAGTGTTCACAAGAGAGTAAGAAATGGGGCATATTCAGATTTGTAGGTTGAATTATCTCATCTTGAATGGTCTGCTCCATTCCTGGTGACCTACCAGAGGCTGCGTCTCAAACATACACTACAAAGAACGCTGGAAATGTCTAGATCCCCTCATTTTTCCAACAGCTTCCATCTAAACTGTAGTAACAGTATGCTTTTAGTATGCCTCTTCTCATTCTATTCCTTTTGTACAGGTGATATTTTAATGCTGATAGAAGTAGCAAAACTATTTTCCATCTCAACGTTCTTCTGTTTATTACCACTCCACTCCCCAAAGCTGTATGCTCTACAGTTCCATTTTTATTTTTTTTTATTTTTTATTTTTTAAATATTTTATTTATTTGCCAGAGATAGAGACAGCCAGCAAGAGAGGGAACACAAGCAGGGGGAGTGGGAGAGGAAGAAGCAGGCTCCTAGCAGAGGAGCCTGATGTGGGGCTCGATCCCAGAACGCTGGGCTCATGCCCTGAGCCGAAAGCCGATGCTTAACCACTGTGCCACCCAGGTGCCCCTACAGTTCCATTTTTAGACCAACACTTTTTAACCACGTTTCCATAAAGTATGGGCAATTTCATAGATAAGGAGCTTTTAGCTTTGTACAAATTCTTGGAAGATTCTAATCCTCTACAGATTATCTTTCCCTTTAAATTGATGAGATATTGATGTTTGGGGTATGGATTTAAGAAGGCCCTATGTTAAAAGGCTATCTTAGTTGGAAAATCTGAGCTCTGGTCAATGAAACAATTATGCTCATTTGAACATTAAGAGTGCTCCCGAAAATATAAAGGGTCTCTTTTCTATGTAAGGGGAGCGGAAGAAAGATTTTATTTTATATGTTGAAATTGTTCTTCCTTACTGTTTACAAAATTACAATATGTGTGGCAAAGGAGCAGAAGAATTCCACCTCTGCCTGGTAATTTCTTTATGGATCTAGCATAAATACTCGACAATAATGCAAGCTCTCCTGGAAAGTACGCCCTACCTTGTTATGAATACAGTGCATTTGTTTCCTCTACATTTTTGGAGCCACCAGTGTTACGAAAACACACGCTACACCAGTCTTTTTCAAGAGCACATTCTTCCGTTTTTGGTGTTGCTGAGCTAACGTTTATTAGCCTAAGGATCTGTATCCACCATCCCTGACTGTGGGAACGTAGCGCAAGGGATCAGGTAAGGGAACAGAAAGGGGCATTGTCGCGTAGCGTCTCCTCTCATCCCTGGGCACTGTCTGCAACAGGGTTTCTCTGGGCAGAATTTCTCCAGACCGATCATAGACACATGGGTATTTACCAGAATTGTTGTCAGTGACCCGCTAGAGTATAATGACCAACAATTCTGGTAAATCCCAGACTGGGAGAATTTCAGACCTGGCTCGGTGTCCTGCCTACACTCATTTAGCCAAGAAATTCTCAAAGAATGGATGGTGCCAAGGAGAAATAATGGAGAACGTCTGAGAACATGCCTTTGCCTTGAAGGTATTTGCCTTGAGCTTCCATGAATAAATAGCTAGAGGTATGGGGTGCTTGGGTGGCTCAGTTGGTTAAGCGTCTTCCTTTGTCTCGGGTCATGATCCCGGAGTCCTTAGATGGACTCCCACATTGGGCTCCTTGCTCGGTGGGGAGTCTGTTTCTCGCTCTCCCTCTGCCCCTCCCCCTGCTCGTGTGCACGCTCTCTCTGTCAAATAGATAAATAAAATCTTAAACACACACACACACACAAATCTAGAGGTAAATCTGGTGAAACATTCCTAAGCTTTCTAGTTTAGTTCATGGTATTATGTCAGTGATAATTTCCTGGTTTTATATTTGTAGTCTGATGACACAGACATTAACATTAGAGAAAGTAGTGTAAAGGGTATGCAGAACTGTCTTTCCTTCTTTGGCAACTTCTGGAAAGTTTATAATTATCTTCACATAAAATTTTAAAAAGTAAATAAAAACTGAAATTAACAGGAAAAAAAAAATCCTGCACTGCTCTTGCATTTTCAAAGTGGGGCATGTGTTCTTTCTCCTTTGTTGGACTTGCAGTTTGAAAAAGTAGTCTACAAGCATTTATCTATAATCCTTATACACAACTCAGATGATAGGGTTTTGTTTCCGGTTATTTCTTTCTTTCACAGTCCCTGGAGATGGCACATTCTGGTCCTAACCTTTTCTGATTAGAAATGTTCTAGAGTAATTGGAGGGGCGCCTGGGTGGCTCTGTCAGAGAAGCGTCCAACTCTTGATTTAGGCTCAGGTCATGGTTTTAGGGTCGTGAGATTGAGCCCTGTGTTGGGCTCCCTGTGGGGTATGGAGTCTGCTTAAGATTCTCTCTCTTCTCTCTTCCTTTCCCTCTGCCCTTCCTCCCCCACCTGCTTTCTCTCTTTAAAAAAAAAAAAAAAAAAAGGAATGTTCTAGAGTAATTGGATAGACACGTCCTTTTCCCCCTAAAATATAATACACAATCCAATTTAACAGAGAACATACTGCTTTTCTCTAGACCATTTCTCGTAGTCTGGTCAAACCTCCAACCAAATCTATAATTGGACATTGCCCTTCTTATCGGCTAAAGCTTTTCCTTGACTCCAAATGGAAACAAGTCACCGTGGGGCAATTTTCTGTCCCTTCTTGTCACTGTTCCATTTCACACTGTCCTCTCCGCCCACATACACTTCTCTGTGGACTCTGAAACAGCCACAGTATCTTCCAGCCAAGGCAGGACGGCTTCTCTTTCTTATGCTTTTTTTATTATAAAGAAGACACCGCGAATTTGGCTGAGCCCGGCCGAGAAAAAGTGCCAAAATTAAATAGAAGTTTCACCTCCATTATATACTAATATAGCCTCAAATTAAATTCTTCACCCCATAATGTGACACACACAGTCACCTCCAGGGACTCTTATGACTAGAGTTATTTCCCTTGGGTTCTTCTTAAGTGATTATCAGAATTCTTGCCACCTAATCTCTAGCTGGGCACCTGCTCTTTTTTTTTTTTTTTTTTTTTTTTTTTGTAAGAGTTATTTATTTTGAGAGAGAGTGTGTGGAGGGGCAGAGGAGGGAGAGTCCCAAACAGACTCCATGCTGAGTGCAGAGTCCAATGTGGGGCTCGATCTCAGAACCCTGAGATCACAACCAGAGCCGAAACCAAGAGGTGGATGCTTAACCAACTGAGCCACCCAGGCGCCCCTGCTCTTTTTACTTTGTGTTAAATCTGCAGAACAGACAACCTCCTCCTGATCATCTCCTTCCATAGACCCCTCCCTCTACTCTCAGAAGATTCTCTAGGTCATCATCCACGTGCCTGGCTAAGGATGGGGACAGTCTCACATGAATGAAATAAAATAAATACGGTAAAATGACTCGCAAGTGTAACCTCCCCTTCTGGAATCCAAGCTCGATGTGGTCACACCACGTTCCTTTTGCGCTTGGATCTGCATGTCTGGGATCCTCCAACCCATGCCAACATTTCATCTAGTACGTGTTGAGTAGGCTCTAAATGTCCTAATGGATCTCTACACCTGGGATCCTCCAACCTGTGCCTAAATGTCACCTAGTGCATTTTCAGTAGATATGAAATATTACATTGGATTTCCACATCTGCCACCCTCCAACTTATGCCTGAATTTCGCCAGGTACATACTGAGTAGTCCTTAAGTATTGAATGGAAATCTTGGTGCACGTATATGTTTTCTTCTTCATTTCTTGCCATTCCTTTTCATCCTCCCTCCTCCCCAAATATCAACTCTCTTGCATTTCCCCGAACACAGTGGCCCCTCCCACGTTGCCCTACCTTTGCACCTGTTTTCTTTTCTGCATGTCTACGCATCTCTGAAGACTCCAAATATCAACTTCTCATTTCTGCTGAAAAAGTTCACTAAACACCGAAAGCTGAAGGAGGCATAATTGTCCTATTTTCTCTTATTGTCTTGCAGACATTATCTACGTTCAGCATTATTTCAGATAAGCTTATATATTCATATACGCATGTATTTATAGATAAATATATGAATACTATAAATATATTATTCAGTTACTCATGTTTTCGGTGTTTATAGGAATATAATCACGCTGGACAAATCCTCTGACTTGCTTTCATTTTTAAATTCAGCGTATGTTTGGTACTTACTCAGGTTGAGGTGTATAGCTATAATGTATTCATTTTTACTAATCCCTTGTATAAGTCCATTCTGTCAATAGACCATCTAAGTAATTGAACTTAATTTAAAAAAAAAATAGACCATCTAAGGAAAAACTGATATGCTTTTCTGCTGTGACCACACATGGGCCATTATTGATTTATTCCTAAATATCTTAACATGTGCCCTATTGGAAGATTGTTTTCCCAGGGTTAAACTTTCTGCAGTACATAGATTATTTACTTGAATTGCTGGATTCCGCTGTGAACTTCTTCCCCCAAACCCCATCCTTGCTGGCATGAAGTGTGCATGAATTCAAAGCTGTCTGGATGTTGGTTACGAAGTGGTTATTATAGTTTTCAAATTGCATCCTACACTCAGATTTCCAAATGTACCCATTTGTGCTTCCATGGGCAATTTTCACTGAAGGGTATACTCATAATATTAGTGCAATGTCAGCAGCCATATTTAGCTTTTTCTATTATTTGACAGACTTTAACTGAAAAACACGCGTTATTTGAGTAATTTTAGCAATAGAGTAAAAATTAGTCCCACTAGGATCCATCGTATGGCAATCATACATCAACTGACAATTATGTTTTGGTTCGCAGCATTCTGAAGTTAATCATTACCCACTCTGTTCTCAGCTTAGAACAATCATAATAGTCAACCGTGCAGCCGAACTGACAAAACAGATCTAAATGTGGGGACTTATTAGAATCTGCTAAGGCAAAAAAAAAAAGAAAAAAAAAAGGCAATATAGGGCCTATTTCCAGCATGGTCATTGTTCGTGGAATCCTGGCTTTGAACCCCAGATTTTGATCTAATTAAAGACCGAGCTTTAATTCACCACTGAGAGGGTGATTTGCATTAGAGAGCCTTATATATTCTCTTTACTTCCTGCAGACATTGTGGTTTTCCTCAAAATATGTTTCGTAGGTGCAAGGTTGCCTTTGAATATTTAGAGCTACTCAAGTTATCCCTGATGACTAATTATGATAGAAAACTGTAAGGCGATAACATGTTTTATCAAGGAATGCTGGAGGGACTTAATGAGCCAGTTAAGAGGGATGAGGTGTTTGACTCTCTGAGAATTCAAGACTCGCAAAGTACTTTAACTGCAAAAGGCACATTTAAGATTCTTCACAAAAATTCTTAATAGAACCAAGCAGATGAATGTGTTCATACATCACATAAGCGGCATAGGTAGATTTAACGTTTTTCATTTTTTCTTTATGAATCTGTAATTAATCACAAAGTTTCCAAATTGAGTCTGTGCACCTGAGTGCTTCAGGAGCTCTATGACTTACCAGTGTGCTTGGATTTCTGCACCCTCACCATCTCTTTCTAATACAAGGCCAACAAAAGACCATATCCCTAGTTCTCTGTTGACCCAATCCCATTATCTGAGTTGCATGCCGTTTTATGCTGCATGATCAGTCTACACATTGACCCTAGAAAAACGACAATGGTGTCTTGGGATTGTCCTAAGATGTTTAATTATCTTTCCCCAAATAGTTGTTGCTTGAGGACGTAGGAACAGCCTCGAGATCACTGACGTGAAATGTAAGTGAGTCCCTCTGAAACTTCACATGAACAATGTGTTCAAAACAGAATGCAACACAAGGCAGTGCTTTAAAAAAATTGTGGAAACACCAGGAGAAAGTGTGTCCCTATACCGACAAGATGGAACACAGAGAATGAACACTGTACACGTCTGAGAGATCCAAGAATGGAAATTCGAATTGTTCTCTCATTCTTCAAACCTGGCTATAGTTATGGTGTTAGCTGTGATAGGTAAGAATGTGCTTCAGGCAAACAATAAAACCCAGCCGGGCATACTATGACATTTTAGTATATACTGAGTTCTTGTGGGGTGACGGGCTTATTTTATCCTTATTTAAAAAAAATGTTAGGCGGATGGAGAAAATATAGGCAACTATCACCATTTGTAGCAGATGAAACTGGGAATCAGGCAAATTGTTAATTTGCCCCAAGTTTTCATGGCTGGTCAATGCCATAAATTCTTCATTTCCGTGGAGTAAAGTTTTCTCCATTCGAGTTTTTTCCCATTGTAATATATATATTTTTTTAAGATTTTATTTATTTGAGAGAGACAGTGAGAAAGAGAGAGAGACATCACAAACAGGGGAAAGGGATGGAAGGAAAGGAGACTCCCCACCAAGCAGGGAGCCCGACGTGGGGCTCGATCCCAGGACCCTGAGATCATGACCTGAGCCGAAGACAGACACTCAACCGACTGAGCCACCCAGGTGCCTTTTCTCTCCATTGTCTAGAGCAGGGAAGTTTACTAAAAATTACACAGGGTACCATGCAATGGTGCACTGGGTGTTATACGCATATAATGAATCATGGAACATTACATCAAAAACTAAGGATATACTGTATGGTGACTAATATAACATAATAAAAAATTATTATAAAAAATTACACAGGGTAATTAGAACCTTAATGTACTCAATTTCAGGCACACAGGGCTTTCTGATATGCAAAACACAATGACTTTATTGAATCTGGAGTCTGAACAGAAATAAAGCTAAACCAATAGCAGTAAAAAAAAAAAAAAAGATATAAACCAGAAGCATCCGCAATGCTACATAAAGATAATAGGCCAGGGGCGCCTGGGTAGCGCAGTCGTTAAGCGTCTGCCTTCGGCTCAGGGCGTGATCCCGGCATTCCGGGATCGAGTCCCACATTGGGCTCCTCCGCTGGGAGCCTGCTTCTTCCTCTCCCACTCCCCCTGCTTGTGTTCCCTCTCTCTCTGGCTGTCTCTCTGTCACATAAATAAAATAAAAAAATAAAATAAAAAAAAAGATAATAGGCCAAGGTTTCATGTGGGCGTTCTAAAGAAAATGCCCAGAGAGTTCTCTTGATAAAGCCATCTTCGCCTTGAATAGTCAGTACGTTGGGCTCAAAATTATTTGACCCAAACCCACTTGTGAAAAGCAAAGCACAATATACCAGTGATGAAGTAGATGGAAGTAACTGGTGTTAATCAGCTTCGTATTGAAACGAAAGGTCAATTGTGAATCAAGTCTAGATTTCTTGGCATTGTTCTAAGAACACTTAATGGCACTTTAAGAATATTAACTTCTGAGTTAATGAGAGTATTTATAGCATTATATTAATGTTTGTAGAGGCTTGTCAGGAGGAAATGTGTGTTTTAGTGGCCTCTTGGCAAGGGGAGGGATGAAGTATTAGGGTTCCTAACTGCCTCAGATTCAAGGCTCTTCGTGAGATTTCCATGCTTTTTGAAGGTGTATGTCTATTATGGAGAAGAAATAAAAACAAAGCCCCCGCCTCCCCCAAATGTAAAACCCTTTGTAAGAATTTCTGTAGGGAAATCTGCAAATAGACCTATTTTGAGACAAGTTCCTTATAAAGAAAGGCAGCCCATAATTATGGAATTGGTAAAGATGAAAGTGATTACCGGATCCCGTCTTTAAACAAAATGGAGACAGCTGATATTTGATGGTAAACACTGAGAAAACGCTGGGAAGGAAGGTTATCTGTGGAAAGGGGCGTTCTTTGCCATCCTCGTGAGTCTTTTGTGAAATTCCTCAGCAAAGGTAACCTTGCAAGTCTCAACGCCGAAAGGTTATTCGAACACAGACACTTAGATAAAAGCACAGTAGACCATTCCTTCCACAAGATAAAATGTCAACCTTGTAAAAGCAATAATTAAGCCTGCAAGGGGTATTCGAGGTGCTAATAATGAGGAATTCATCACCTGAAGAAACCGCGAGATCGTACCGAGGCATAGTTCTGCGTGTCTGTGGGAGATTCCTGCCTCAGCCTCATCAGGACATGATGACTTGAGACAGGAAAGAAATTTAACACGCCTGGAGAAGACCCTCTCTTTCTGAGGACCTTTAAGAATGAGTGTCATTGAAGGGGGCGCCTGGGTGACTCCGTGGGTCAAGCATTCGACTCTTGATCTCGGCTCAAGTCATGATCTCAGGGTTGTGGGCTCTGTGCTCCAGGCCATACTCAGTGTCAACTAGAAGCATTGTTAGAGATGCAAATTCTAGGATCCTGTCCTTAACCTACTGAGTCAGAACCCTTAGGGGTGGGGCCTTGCCTTTAACCCTGGCAAAAGCAGGTTAGAGATGCAAATTCTAGGGTCCTGTCCTTAACCTACTGAGTCAGAACCCCTAGGGGTGGGGCCTTGCCTTTAACCCTGGCAAAAGCAGGTTAGAGATGCAAATTCTAGGGTCCTGTCCTTAACCTACTGAGTCAGAACCCCTAGGGGTGGGGCCTTGCCTTTAACCCTGGCAAAAGCAGGTTAGAGATGCAAATTCTCGGGTCCTGTCCTTAACCTACTGAGTCAGAACCCCTAGGGGTGGGGCCTTGCCTTTAACCCTGGCAAAAGCAGGTTAGAGATGCAAATTCTAGGGTCCTGTCCTTAACCTACTGAGTCAGAACCCTTAGGGGTGGGGCCTTGCCTTTAACCCTGGCAAAAGCAGGTTAGAGATGCAAATTCTAGGGTCCTGTCCTTAACCTACTGAGTCAGAACCCTTAGGGGTGGGGCCTTGCCTTTAACCCTGGCAAAAGCAGGTTAGAGATGCAAATTCTAGGGTCCTGTCCTTAACCTACTGAGTCAGAACCCCTAGGGGTGGGGCCTTCCCTTTAACCCTGGCAAAAGCCGGTCAACTCCTTTCTGATTGAGTTTTGCACCCAATGATGCCATGCCAGAGGCTTGTGGTGGCCCCATAGCAGGAACTCCTACAACCTGATCTAAAAGAACTTCCTCCTTGGCATTTCTAAAGAGACCAACTCTCCATGTGAGGATGTAATGAGTTTGTTGCGAACTCTTGGCTCTTCCTGCAAGTTTTCATCTAATCGTTTGGCCTCATCAGCGCCACTGTCTGGGCACACCAGCTGACACTTGTCACTGGAATTCTATGCATAATGGGATTGTGGCTGTGATAAAATCATTTCCCTAATGATGCCCTGGAAATGAAATCGCTGAGAAAATCACCTTCAGGTTAAAAAAATAAGATAAGTAATGAATAACACCTGTATGAGTTAAAGTCTGCCACTTTGTTTTTACTGTTCAACTTAAAAAAAAAAAGTATTGAAAGCAATCATGGATGGTATTCCGTTGTTACTTAATTTTCCAAAGCCAAGAAATGGAATCTTTGCAGAAGGGAAAAATTACCGTCCTCATTAAACTCATTCTCTTCCATTAGGAACTGGAGGGTTATTGATGAAATCATCCCTTGTTCAGATACCTAAGCAATAGAACAGATATGAAATCATGAAAGGAAATACCAATAAACTTGATTACCACAAATTATTTATCTAGAATAAACTGCCTATTTTCTTGGAAAAAATTTTACCGATATTAACTAAATAAAAAAGAGAAAACCTAAACAATCAATTTTGCAATGTGAATTATGAGGAAGCGAATATCCCCCAAATTACATGAAATCTGATTTATTTGAAGAGCAGTTTCTTTTTTTTAATTTTTTTATTTATTTTTATTTTTATTTATTTTTTTAATGGTTTTTTATTATATTATGTTAGTCACAATACAGTACAACCCCGGTTTCCGATGTAAGGCTTGAAAATTCATTAGTTGCGTATAACACCCAGTGCACCATGCAATATGTGCCCTCCTTATTATCCATCACCAGTCTATCCCAAACAGACCAAAAAAAAAAAAAAGTCAGAGTCATGGTTTACCTACCAAGAATCACATTATTATAGAGTTCATAGCTGAAAAAATAAAGTAACAAACTCATATATTGAGTAAATCTGTGTTTCTTCTCCTCTTTTTATCCTTTTTTTTTTTTTTTGAAGATTTTATTTTTTAAGTAATCTCTACACTCAACGTGGGTCTCAAACCTACAACCCCAAAATCAAGAGTCACATGCTCCAATGACGAAACCAGCCAGACACCCCTCCCCTTTAGTCCTTTTGATCCCAGACAAATAGGTTCCATAAACAATCAAAGTCGAGATATAGAAAAATTTTCAATGCCAAAAATACAGCTGTCACACTTATGAGAAAACAATCATATCCACATCTATACAGTTATTTCCAAAACAAAGAACAAAGCCTCAGAAGACAGGGGCCGATATGATCATCATAGGTCATGACAGTTCAAGCATAATTGATTTGAATAATCCCAGATGACAAAACTTTTAAACCAAGCTTATTAGGAAAACCATGGCACAAAATGAAACACGACTGTAACAGATATAAAAACAGATGTTGTAATAGTCTATCCTCTTCTAAGAGCACTTAGAAAACAAGTGGAAAATGCATACTACTGAAACAAAACAGTGGTCAAGCAACACAGATTAAAAAAGAAAAAGCAGATGGTAGTTAAGCACGAGGGATAACTTCCTGCATTACAGCAAGAAAAATATATATATTTTTAGCTCACGCATTTTAGCGCAAGTCATATGCTCTTAGAAGGATTGGACACATGTTGGAATGTTCCTGCAAGAACAGCTTGATTATTGGTTTTGACTCTTTCCAGTGTTCATAACTTATACCCACGTAATGTCAGTTTCAGGAATACTTTGTAAAGGAGCTGTGGGATAATACAGTGAGAGATGCGTGTCCACGGATAGTCCGTATCATATTGTTACTAATACCTTAACATTGGAAGCAATCTGAGAGCATGAGCGTTTGTAAATCAGCTAAGGAGCATAATCTAAAGGAATGTAGCGTAGCCACGGAAGAAACAGTGCTTAACGTTAGGTTAAGGAAAGCAGAATATAGCGGTTCCTGGCTGGTTCGGTCTGTGGAGCATGTGACTCCTGATTTCTGGGTTGTGGGTTCCAGCCCCACACTGGGTGTAGAGATGATTTAACAATAAAATCTTAAAACGAAAAAAGAAAAAGCAGAATATAAAAGCATATATATGATGGGATCCCCGTTATGTTAAAAATATATTTGGAGGGGCGCCTGGGTTGCACAGCGGTTAAGCGTCTGCCTTCGGCTCAGGGCGTGATCCCGGCGTTCTGGGATCGAGCCCCACATCAGGCTCCTCTGCTATGAGCCTGCTTCTTCCTCTCCCACTCCCCCTGCTTGTCTTCCCTCTCTCGCTGGCTGTCTCTATCTCTGTAGAATAAATAAATAAAATAAATATATATTTGGAGATCTCAGGCTAGGATATCAAGATGAGCTTAGACATCTAAGCCCATGACCCACTCACATTCTGCTTACATCACCAACTAATAATTGAAATTGAATGACCAGTCTCACTCAAAGGGAGTCTCTATACCCCAAAACTTACTGAAAGAAGCAGGAGTAGCTATCTGAAGATTCCTGATGTATACAGACACGCACATCATTCAAGAGGAAGGTACATCTATAAATCACAAAAAGGAAGCCAGGGAGAAGCAAATGAAAGAGTCAGAAATGAAAGAATAGAGACCAAAAACCACAACAACCCCAATGAAAACAGCAACGGAGTCAATGAAGAGCAGAGTCTGTACTAAAGAAAACTGAATTGTTGAAGTCCAAAAGCAATTGCGAGGAAGTGAGTCCAACCCAAGAAAGTGGAAAAATGGATGAGCGCACTGAAGGGAAAGTGGAGGGAAATCGGTGGCTGGCATCGTTGGAATTCCAACTGAGGTGTAAAGAGTACCTCCAGCTGTTGGTGGGAATGCAAACTGGTCCACCCACTGTGGAGGACAGGACAGAGGCTCCCCCAAAACTTAAAAATAGAAATGCCGTAGAATCCAGCAATTCTACTACTGGGTAACCCCAAAGAAAATGTAGACACTAATTCAAAAAGATAGATGCACCCCTTTGTTTATAGTTTATGGCAGCATTAAGTACAAGAGCCAAGATACAGAAGCAGCCCAAGTGTCCATCAATAGATGAATGGATGAAGAAGACATACATACATAGTTATATACCCAAATACACATGCACGTGCATGGACACACACACACACACACACACACACACACACACAGGACTATTACACAGCCATTAAAAAGGATGAGGTGGTCCCATTTGCAGCAACATAGATGGACCTTGAGGGTATTATGCTAAGCGACATAAGTCAGACAGAGGAAAACAGATGCCATATGATCTCACTCATCTGCGAAACCTAAAAAAATCCTAAAACAACCCCAGAAACAAATGGATAAATAAACAGCATAATAATCAGACCTATAATGATGGAGAACAAACTGATGGATGCCAGAGGGGAGGGAGTGGGGGACGGGGAGAATGGGAGAAGGGGCATGGGAGGTATGGGCTTCCAGACATGCAATGCATAAGTCATGGAGAAAAGGCACAGCACGGCGAATATAGTCCGTGGTATTTTAATAGCCTTGTCTGAGGCCAGGTGGCCGCTAGCTACACTTGTGGTGAGCTCAGCATAACGCATAAATGCATAGAATCACCTGAAACTGACGTAACATTGTGTGTCAACTCTCGTCAGATTAAAGAATGTTTTTAATGGAGTACTAGGAAAAAAAAAAAAAAAAGAGTAACTCCAAACCAGAAGCCACAGAAACACACGAAGGAGAAGAAAACTTTACTGAACGCTGACCTCAAGCTCCAGATGAAAAGGACTTGCCCAGAGCCAAACAAAATCGCTGAAATCACTTTGACACCACAGGAAGATTGCAGACTGTGCTGTGCGTTGGAGAACGGAACAAAGGAGAAGCATCTCCAAAAATCCGGAGCAGGGGGGCGGGCGGCAGCTAGCTCGTGCCCGGACAGGTCTCCACAGCCAGGTGAATGTTCTCCAGAGGCGCCCGCACGGGCAAGAAAGAACACGCTCTCTCTCCTCTTCAAAGGCAGTGTCGTTAAGGACCAAGACATTCATCTAAGAAGGAACTTGGAGAAGGAAATTGCGTGTAAACAGACTGAAGGCAACTTTGTGAGTCAGAGTTCAGTTAAACGCTTGCCGTGAATATGTTGACTAATGGCAGCAAATGTCAGAAGAATTAGACAAAAGACCAACGTCAAAAAGACAAAAAAAAAAAAAAAGACAAAAAAAAGTCAACAGGAACAGCACACAGCATCGGTTATTAAAATAACACTCCCAGAAGCAAACCCCAGGTGTCCGTGGGTGTGTATGTGTGCCCATATCTGTGGCAATTTAAAATATAAAGGCGACATCTTCAATCAGGGAAGGAAGAAGGAGGGAAAAGATAGATCACTACTCCACCCCAAACACCAAATGTTCCCAGGGAGGATAAAAATCTTCTTTAGGGAGTGAAGAAGTAGGAAGACAATCGCAAGAAAATATAAAGGAAGGGTCATCTTAACCTGTGCTGAGAAAGTTTTTACATGAACAATAGTTAAGGTTAGTGTGTGCTTGAACACTGAGTATAAAACTAAATAAATAAACAGCAAACTTGATTACACTTATCAGAGAGAAAACGTTAAAATTCTCAATGTATCCATTGCGCCTATAAATCAATAAATAACAGCATCTCCAACATGCTCAAGTAACAAGAGTGATAACAGAATATTTGAAGCCTATACAGAAAGGAAATGAAATAAGTAGAAATAAAGACAGTACTTAACCTCACGAGAGGTCCAAGGTAGAGAAACTAGAAGTGTAATTGTAAATAGCTTTAGTGGATGAAATTGTTACAAGTGTAAAATGTATGATGGCCAATATTTTTGCATTTGGCCCTCCCAGATGCCTATTTTCCTCTCGTAATATCCAAGACTAACACAGTAAATGTACTAA
Organism: Ursus arctos; assembly: GCF_023065955.2. Lineage (NCBI taxonomy): Eukaryota > Metazoa > Chordata > Mammalia > Carnivora > Ursidae > Ursus > Ursus arctos. The sequence goes on along the minus strand of NC_079873.1, from coordinate 4,022,193 downwards.
ATGGACGATGTAGAAATTGTTTTGCATCCACTTAACTCCCCATCTTGTGAAGCAGATTATCAGGAGGGAAATTCTCTTTTCTATGAAGTTTTAATGCAGAGCAAATGAGTTTAAATGGCAGCCGGTGATTGGGTTGAGGTAGGGATGATTAGATCTGAACATAATTCGGCATCTGAGCGATATCATCTCTGTGGTGAAGTACCAAATACAAGATTTGCTGAGACGCCCTCTTGGTCGGTTCTATAAAGAGGAGTGTGCTGCCTTCCCCGATGTCGTGTTCAGCTCTTGGTGGCAGAGAGTACTCGCTCCGCTTTGAGAATTTCTCTTTTAAAATGTGCCTGGGGGTCAGCATATGTCAGTGGATCTCCAGTTGCCCTACACCGTATCCACCTCTGATATCCTGGATTTTCCAAGATACAGTAGTTCTGATATTTAGTTGTTCTGATTTGTAATAGTTTGAATTTTCCTGAGACTAACCAAGTTGAGCACCCTTATATATATTATATATTACACACACATGTATATAAATACATATATAATATATGTAATATATAATATATATCATATATCATATATATCCAAAAACTAAGGAAGGAAACTAATGAGGGAAATTCACAGTTGAACAGAGATACCAAAATAATATTATATTATTTATTAATAGATACAATATATATGATTTGTATGCAGAAAACATGTGAATCAACATATTATTAATAAATATATATATATTTAAAATAGAAAACTATTACATAAATGTGTGTGTTTGGCATTGGAATATCCTTTCTGTTTTTGTAGTATCTTAGATTTTTTTTAAGACTTTATTTTTGAGTAATCTCTAGACCCAACGAGGGGTTTGAACTTACAACCCTAAGATCGAGACTTACATGCTGTACCAACTGAACCAGCCCGGTGCCCCTCTTAGATTTTTAACCTATAAAAATTACAACATATGAAACATACGCCTTCTTGTTTCTTCTGGCGTTATTCCATATATTTTCTTAACCCTGAGTATTTTTAAATAAAAGTTTTAAAAGTAAGACTGGAAAAGATGTTTAACAGAGAAAATTACTTCCTTCTAGAATTTTTTTTCCCCCTGCCAAGAAATCACACAGACCTTTGTAAATCCTGTGACTTTTGAATTGGTAAAGAACCTTATGTGGGCCGTGTGGATGGGATACAGCAAAGTTCGGGGAATGAAAAGCCTACCCTGGCTCAGTCATGTATTATTCAGTGCTTCCTTGGGCACGTTATTCAAATTTCCTACACCTATTTTCCTTATCCATAAAATGATCCAACGGGTTGCTGGAGGGTTGAATGAAGCAGAATCTGTATTTGTCATAATGCGTATGTTTATTTACTGAGACTATCATCGCACAGAGTGGATGTTTTATGACATCTTACCACCTGGTACCATATCCTGGACTCATATAAAAATTTCTTTAATTCAACTCTGGGTTAATAGGGTAGAGTTTGCATTGGAAATCTCCATCGGTGCATATTTAAGTCATTACTTCACCTATTTTGAGGATGAAAGTTTCCTATAGTAGATAAATAATACTAGTCGTGATGCCTTCAACACCAAGTTAGGGCTTACCTCATCAGACATAAAGAAAACCCACAGAAAGAATGAATAACCTCTGGGAAGCTGATGCTGTTCTTTGAATTGCTCGCAGCAAAGAACGCCTCAGAAAGTAGACTGAACTCTTCCTGCATGTATTGCAAATGATTATTAGAAGCATAGTGGGGTCTGATCTCCTAGAGGCTTAACAAGGATAATAGCAACAGTATTGCTAATTAGCAAAACATTATTTCCCTTCATTTGATTTGTTACTTAATCCAATTAAAATGAGGTTGGATACGTTTCAGGAGGAACCATCTTACTAGTACCCACCTAGCTTTCAAAGATGATTTAATACAATTCCTTATTGTAGAAAAACAGCAACAACCCCAGTCACATTTAAGAGGATGCTCTTGATTTCTACATGTGGTGTTTCTGGATGGGCTCCTGGAGGAACCAGCAGGTGGCACTCTTCAGGGTCGGAACCAGAAAGAACAGGAACACCTCAATAGGTTGAGTGGAAGGGACTTTTCCAAAGACCCACCCGTCTTGCCTCTGTGCCTGCAACGTTAGTTTCTTTTGGGGCCCTTGCTCAATACGATGGCAAATAACAATCATAACAATCTAAGACAGAACCTTGGAGGAATTCATAAATATATATATATATATATAGCAGGTCTCAAACATATTTTTCAAATAATGGAGTAAAAACAAAGCATGTAGAAATGTTGGTATAAAGTATGGGCACCGTTCATTTCCCATTTTCTTTTTTATCTCCTTTCAGCTACTTTCAAATGAAATTTTTATGCCAGAAACCAGTTTACTCCTACAGAAGCTAGCTTTTTTGTAGGTAAAAATATCCCTCAATTCCTTTTCAAAAATTACCTTTAAAAGTGAAGGCCAAAGTTACATAAAGCAAACAATTGCCTGGTAAACATTAACGGTGCATCGTAAGAAGGTTTAGGGATGTATCCCAACGTTTCTTCCTGTGGTTCCATGTGAATGTGAAGAGCATCTTAATGTATAAGACTTTCTATGGTATTTCAAGGGTTAACCGAGACCTTCACACTCAGAACTAGTCCATACCAAGCAGAGAGTACATGTTACTACTGGACGTTTTCCATGTTCCTCCCATGGGCTCATTCAGGTGCACGATCCTTTTGTTTGGTTTTGTTTTTCAGAATAAGGTCATTTAAGACACCAATGTTGGGGTGCCTGGGTGCCTGCTTGTATTCCCTCTCTCACTGGCTGTCTCTCTCTCTGTCAAAGCATATTCTCCACACCCGTATTTTGCATTCAGTACATGGAATTAGAACATTTTTGTCCAGTATTTGGAGTAGATGCTTAGAGAAGACGCTTGTCTCAGCCCTGTATTCCTGGCGTTGGATGTTTCCTCGCCCTCAAGAAGCTGCCATTGGGTGAGCAAAGGAAGGATTGAATCACAGATTACTGCATGTCTGTTTCATAAGAATATGCAGCAGAAAGAATACAGTTTGGGGGAGAAGAATAAACATTTCTGCTGTATTACATTTATTTACAATTGCTTGTTATCTGGACCATTGAACTAAGGCTATATACTAAAAGTATAATTGAAATTTTACTCTGTCCAATTATTTCATATGATCGCTAAGGAAGGCTGATCTCTGGGTTTAAAGTGAAGTGCTACCTCTATGTGCTTTTCTGAATCACATTTGCCCACATCACGATTGATTATTGATTATTGATTATTGATTTGCATGGCTCTCCTTTTAATGACGGGTCTCTCTCCACTGGATTATAAGTTCAGTCGGAAGATCCAACACGTTCCTATTCTATCCCAGATGTAACATAGTATGTGGAACATGGCAGTGCTAATGATCCATTTATAGTTCATATTTAAAAAGTCCATAAAGCGTTTTTTTTTAATTCTCAAAATTAAATGCCTTAAATTTAATATTTCAGAGTCTGCTCCCCCTGTCACATTAAAGGGCAATATGATCAAACGTGGGGGTGTGGCAGGAATGTGCACATAAAATGTCTATTCTCATCACTCCAGGGATTCAGTTTGGTTGTGTTTAGATTAACCAAAAATTAGGCTTTTGTCCCCAAACAAGCATAAAAGATGTTTCCAACCTTCTCAAATAAATGTGGTCAAATTTTGCTTGGAAGCTACCCACCTTTTTCATTCAGATTCAGTGTAATCAATTCTATTTGTTTAGAAGCCCTCAATTTAAAAAAAAATGAAAACAATCTTCTAGAGTAGGAACAAAGACAAACAAAATGTCTTTATTGACCAGCAAATTGACAGACGGGAGCTAATCGCTAGGCTCTGTGAGGTGAGAAGCAGAGTCTGTCTTGTTCTTTCTCCGCACCTGTTGTGAGATGAACAAATGCCTAATGATAACTGATAACAGGAATCTCAGAGCCTTGGCCCAACTCTGATGCCCATTGCTGGACCATAAATGCTATGCGATATTATTGAATCTGAAAATTATTACTGAGTCTCAAAACTGGCTCATCCCATAAAATGCAAGAATGGCTCAATATCTATTAATGCCCTGCACCATTATAATAAATCACAGCGGACATAACCCTTGTGATCTCTTATGTACCAAAATGGATCTGAGAAAATTCAACGTCAACTCTGACTAAAATGGGTAATAAAAAGGGACTGATAATTTTATAATGAAAAAATAAGTATTTTCAGCCATGAACCAGCTTTAATTCATATAGAAACATTAGAAAAATTCCTATTACACTCAGTGTAAGATAAGGATGTCCACTGTCATTGTGATGATTTCACATTGCTCTGAAATTACCAGTCAATTCAGCTAGATGGAAGAGTGATCTATGGAACACAATTAAGAAGGGACACAAAAATTTGCAGATGGGATTGTGTTTTCAGAAAACACTAAGACTATAATGTGAAAAACTGTTAGGACAAGAGAAGGACTCGGTAATTATATGTGTGTATATATAACTTAAATTACGTAATGCCTAATATATAACAATATATGTTCTTGCTTTTTGAAAATGATAGTTCTCACATTTGGTCCCCTATGAACTTTATCCACGTGAATCTGTTAGTGTACATATACACACATATGTAGATATACCTATATAATATATATTACACGCATCCATGTATAATACATACAGAAACACGCACACAGGTACCTGTGTTCAAGAGCAATGCACAAAGGGTATGAGTCCTGTTGTTGGTCTGGGTTATGACAGTGTTTTATCCTTCACTGCATATCCCTTTTCTCTTTGAAGCCCCCCAAAATATATGTGCATTACTTTTACTTTTACATTAAAAAGTAAAAGTCAAAACAAGTGAAAGCAGAAAAATTAAATAAAAGGCATCTAAGTCGACTTACTTCATTTTTTTTTTCACATTTTTTACCCAATACCACTCTCTTATTAGAGCCAAGCAAAAGCTAACAGCCCCTGGGTTTCCCCCCTCCCCCAAATACCAATTCATTACTGGACTATAAACAAAAATTAACCTTACTTTTGCCCTGAATGAATGAATAATATATTTCTTTGACAACTCAGGAGCCGTATTAGGAATTTATAGTACTTGTTCTTGGGACTGTCGATTATTGTCCTGCATTAGATGCTCTGATGTCCCAGTTGAAAATTTAACAAAAATGTCTTTAAAAGAATGCTAATAAAAGTGGCAAATCCCAATATTATTCTATAGCTTTTTATATTTCCATTGATAGGATATTTTTGCTTTACCTTCCCTATCACATTACCATCCCATTGAGGATAGGGCTATATTCATCTATCTATCATCTGTCTGTCATCTCTGTCCATCCATCGATCATCCATCCATCCATCCATCCATCCATCTGTCCATCTATATCTATCTATCTATCTATCTATCTATCTATCTATCTATCTATCATCTGTCATCAGTATCCATCCATAGATCATCCATCCATCTATCCAACTGTCCATCTATATCTATTATCTATCTATCATCTATCTATGTATCTATTTATCTATCTGTCTGTCTATATCTATCATCTGTCATCTCTATCCATTGATCATCGATCCATCCATCCATCTATCCAACTGTCCATCTATATCTATTATCTATCTATCTATCTATCTATCTATCTATCTATCTATCTATCTATCATCTATCTATCTCTATCATCTATCATCGCTATCTATCCATCGATCATCCATCCATCCATCTAGCCATCCACTTTACATCTATATCTATTATCTATCTATCATCCATCCTGTCAGTCTATCATCTACCTATCTACCTATCCATATATCTATCTATCATCTATCTACTTGCCTATCTATCTATATCTATCTATATGTAACTATATCCAATCTATACCATGAATATTTGTGCATGTAATATATAAGAGATGTATATCTCATAATTTTAAAACCACATTGATGGTAATAATGATTAGCTAAGGAAAGGATAAAATTTAGTGTTCATTTGCAGCAATTCACCAAGCCATAAAAAGACCACTTCGGACTACTTTGAGTTCTGCGAAGAATGATACTGGAGAAAGACAAAATACTGCTACAATTACTAGAGCATCAAGTTCTCAATCAGGTGCTTCGACTGCACTCACCTTTACAAGCCAGTCATTTGCAATTGTCTGCTTTCTGTCTGCTCTCCGAAAACAGAGCTTCACGATATAGCATCAGATATCCACGTAGCTCCCTCACAGGACTGGTGAATGACAAATTAAAGAATTAAACTGCCCCGCATCTCAGTGGCATGAACATCAATTCCAATAAACACACGCGTGGCCTTTCTGGCGACAATTGTACCTGTTAGCTCTTAGGGCTCAGTGGCATCTGTCGGTTCTGCAAAGTAAATGACGAATGGAGAGGCTGTGACTGCAGTTGAGTAGGGATAGCATTGGATTAGGCTAGGTGACAGCTCCATTAGATTTAGGTCACTTGTCACAAGCCTAAATCAGGTCACATATTTCCCTGTGTTTAGATGATGGACAACGGACCATCAGCTCCCCCAGGTGTGGTTGGGCGTGGAGGCTGGGGAAACAGATGTGGACGAACCTTCAATGAGGGGGCAGAGTAGCTGACCGGCTGTTGGAGATGCAGGGCTAATGGCAGGTGAGGGCGTGGTGACCCGATGGAGCAGGGCTGTGGGCACCAGCTTGTGCAGGGAGTGCCCTGCGTGCCAGGGAGTTCAGATTTTTCTTTTTTCTGCTTGGCTTGGGGTCTTCCTTCTCGTTCATTCATTTTGTAGGCACCTCTCAGAGTAACCTAGAGATGGTTTTTTGGAATCTACTCTGGTAGCAGCATGGAGAGAGCAACAAAGACTGGTTTCAATTGCAAAACTTGGGAACAGGTGAAGGAGGGCTGCTCAGTCAAAGCAGTGCGGATGGTGGGGGTGCAAAATGTAAGAAACTCGAGAAAGGAGCCAAGCATTATCCCAGGGAACCCAGAGATCTTCACCCAAAGCTGAGCTGGGAATCTTAGGCGAGAGCTTCAATATGCAGATGAGAGCCAACCAATTTCCCCAGCTTTCTCTGTGCTGAAATCTGCTTCCTGGCTGAACCTCTCTCCACCATGCACCACCCCCACCAAACCATCAGGGTGTCCAAAAGGCAACATGCATTTCCGAAAACCATCACTGTGCTTGTGGGACACCACCGGAAGACTGTTTGCATCTTACTCTTTTGAAGTTTAAAAAATAAAGAAAATCAGATGTGAATTAACGAGATATTTACAAGGTATCCAAAGATGCAGAGAAGCCAACTCTATTATTGCAAAATAATAAGAGACAAAAAACTGTGTTTGCTTTGACACTTGTCATTCTGTCACTGACACCCTTTTTGAAAGTGGTGTCTTCAGTCTCGGTGTGAATTTTCCAAAGTGCCAATCATACTTAAAACCGTGACAGTAGACCCTGTGTTTAGTTTCCCCATCCTGCTGGGAATGACCTCCAGTTCATTTCAGCCACACTAGTTTTTTCTTGTCTCCAAAGACACTGGCTCTTTCTTGACCTACAGGGTTTCCATCTGCCATCCTGCTACCCTCTCTTCTCCTTTTCTGAACAGTAGTCCAGTACGCATCTCTCCATCAAGGCTACCACCAATGCACCAACTTTCTGAGGACCTCCAACCTTCCCCAGGAGGGTTAATTCCTCGCCCTGGCTTCCCAGAGCCTGGGACCACCCGTTATCCAATCAGACAGTAACTCAGTGCATGTCGCACTGTCTCTACCAGACTTCAAGCATCGTGTGATCATCTTATTTACCCTTGTGCCCTCAGCTCCGGCAGAGGACGGGGGCTTTTGAAAGGCTGATTAAAACAAAACATCCCAAAACCGAAATGAAATCCTATCTACAGAATGCTTTAGACATTCTGGGAATTGCAAGAACCCCAAATTCACATTAGATTTATGACAAGTGATTATGTTATGTTGGTCCATAGTTACATGAATTCTCCTGTGATGCTTCCTGCACTAGGAGTCAATATGACGGAGACGGGAGTCCAAAAGAGTGTCTCAACCTCAGCACTGCTGACATTGAGGTTGGATCCTTCTTGGTGGTGGGGGCTGCCCTGTGCGTTGTGGGACGTCAAGCAGCATCCCTGGTCGGCACCCACCAGGTGCCAGGAGTAATGTGTTGTGACAATCAAAAATGTCTCCAAATATGGGCAGACTTACCTCAAGGTTGAGAATCACCAGACTACCTTATAGGATCATTTTTTAATCTTTTTTGTTTCTTTAGAGCATGGGAAGGGGGCCGTTACGAAAAAGAGAAACAGCATTTATTGTGGAAACATTAAAGTATCTCCAGTTTCAAAACTATCTCCACCCCAGTTGCATCTCACTTGAGTTGAAGGTGTTACTAACAGACAACCACAAAATCTTTTTCTCAGAAATCGCCATGTACATGCTTACCACTCCTGACCTGGTGCTTTATGGTTCGTTACTTGCTCCTAGCTGCTTAGGTGATGGTGGGGTTAGTAGTGACCTAGCAGCAGGAAAAGGGGAAGAAATGCTAGAGTTTTCTCTCCACCTCTACTAAGAGACTACCTTACTATACTTAAACGTTTCAAATTCTTTCAGGGGTAAAAAGCAAAGACCATTGTATTAATCTGGGTTCTTAGAGAAACAGAATAAAATGTGGATATGGGCGTACATATGTGTATATAGAGAAAGGTATAACGCGGTATCCGGCATCATCCCGTATAGAGTACGTGGAATAGTGTATGATGTCATATATGGACATATGACATAGATATTCACGGACACAGGGTGTGCAGATGCGGGAACATACAATTTCTTCTTTGGTGGTTGCCGTTTGAGTTTTGCACTTACATTATGTTCTTTGCTTACCTTCTACTTAAGGAAGCGTTCAAAAGTGCTCAAGTACACACACACCTAAAAAACTGAGATAATTGAAATCAAAAGGGTATTACATAAATTCCTTGAAGATAAATGCAATGTTCTAATTCAACATGTATTTGTAGCCCTTTGAAATATATTGAGTATAAATAAATGTCCTATACATGAAATATCAAGAAATATTCAATATTGATTACAAGTCAGGCAGTACTACTGAGGGATCCATAGAATTGAAGTATCCACTCATGATACAGTAGTAATCATTCCACTCCAGTTAACTGATATGGATTTTTATTTTTTATTTTTAGTATTTTAAAAAATGTTATTTATTTATTTTAGAGAGAGAGAAAAAGAGACAGAGCAGAGAAGGGGGAGAGGGAGAGGGCAAAGTGCTCTCTCCGCTGAGCAGGGAGCCTGGTCGGGGCTTGATCCCAAGACCGTGGGATCATGACCTGAGCCAAAGGCAGACGCTTAACCAACTGAGCCACCCAGGCATCCCTGACATGTATTTTTAATATAAAAAGGGGGATTAATGTAAATCTGCCTAACAAAATTCCAAAATTCCAATTATTTCCCATTTATGGGATGAGAAAATTTGTCTCAAATGTTGCTTGTCCCTTCCCTTATACTCACTGTGTTTTGAATTAATGGACGTTTATATGCCAGCCTCGTTAAATATTGCAAATTTATCTGAAGAAATGACAGACTCATGAGGATATCTTACTGAAACTTTACAAAATATTCAGTTCAATTGATTTGAAAACGTCAGGGGGAGAAAAAAAACCCAAGCATTTGAAATATTTCTGTGAGTCATCAGTCTCCTTGGAAGCCAAAATTTGTTATAATTCAGTATTCCTACGAGTAATTACTTTTATTCTTGGATTAGAAACAATTTTATTTTCAGTAGTCTTCGATTTATTTTTCTCTTCTTTAGGGAAATCATTTCTATTGGTGATGAATGGGTTGCTGTCATGCATTACGTACGCTTGGATACATCCCGTTTGAAGTCCCGGTTTCCAAAGGAAAATTTCGGGCCATCGGATAATGAAGCATATTCCACATCGGGGCGGGCTTGTAAGGAGAAGGTAAGTCGGACCAGTTTGCAGAGTGCATCAGGAGCAAGGCAGGCCATTTAATCACTGGCCTCCTAACCTGAGGTGTGTCCTCCCCTTACGCTCTCTCCAGAGAAAGATTGCTTGGGTTACTCAGGGTCCTTGTGGTTCCATGTGAATTTTAGGATTGTTTTTTCTATTTCTGTAAAGAATGCCACTGAAATTTACATTGATCAATAGATCGCTATGGACTATGCACTGTAACCACATTAATTCTTCTAGCTCATGAACATGAATATCTTTCCATTTATCTGTCATCTTTAATTTCCTTTGTCAATATTTTATAATTTCCAGTGTACAGATTTTCACCTCTTTGGTTAATTTATTCCTAAGTATTTTAGTGTTTTTGTTGCTTTTTGTAATGAGATGGTCTTCTTAATTTCCTTTTTGGAGAGTTCATTACTTGTAGGGAGAAATATCACTGATTTTTGTGTGTTGATTGTGCAATCCTGCAACTTTACTGGATTTATCAATAAGAGTTTTTGGTTGTGGGGCACCTGGGTGGCACAATGGTTAAGCGTCTGCCTTCGGCTCAGGGCTTGATCCCGGCCTTATGGGATCGAGCCCCACATCAGGCTCCTCCGCTGAAAGCCTGCTTCTTCCTCTCCCACTCCCCCTGCTTGTGTTCCCTCTCTCGCTGGCTGTCTCTGTCTCTGTCGAATAAATAAAGAAAATCTTTAAAAAAAAAAAAAAAGAGTTTTTGGTTGTTGAGTCTTTAGGGCTTTCTACTTATATGATCATGTCATCTGCAAACATGATTTTACTTCTTCCTTTCCAATTGGGATGCCTTTTATTTCTTAAATTTATTTTTTTAAGACCTTATGTATTTATTTGAGAGAGGGAGAGCACAAAGCAAGAGAGAGAAGCAGACTCCCCACTGAGGAGAGTCCGATGCTGGACTCGATCCCAGGACCCCAAGACCACGACCTGAGCTGAAGGCAGACCCTTCACCAACTGAGCCACCCAGGTGCCCCGATGCCTTTTATTTCTTTTCTTTCTACAATTGCTCCGGCTGGGACTTCCAGTGCAATGTGGAATAGAGCTGGCTAGGAACTCATCCTTGCCTTATACTGGATCTTACAGGAAAAGCTTTCTGTGTTTAATTACTGAGGATGATGTTCGCTGTGGGTTTTCATGGATCACACTGTGGTCGCTGAACTCCAGGAGTAGATAACACATTTTCTCTTTGCTTACAAAACACATACAGAATTCAAGAGGTAGAAAGAGCTACAGCTAGCACAAGCCGCAGCTAATGTATGGAGTAGGTCCAAGATCCCACTGTGTGCTCTCCGTTTGCTCTTCCTTCATCCATGAACGCATGAAGGCCTGATACTGCGTGAGCTCCTTCTGACCGAGGGGCAGGTCTAGTCTTCCTGGGGGTGCCCCACAGACCAACAGCTCATCTTCTGCAGATCCTGCTACAGTTCCTCACCCTGAAAGGCCCCTCCTAGGAACTGCTCGACTGTGTACATGCATTCTTCTCTTTCTGCAATGCATCTTCTTTCCCTCTGCCTCAAAATCACGTCCTGGGTGGGAGAAGCAATCACTCTGGGATAGAATCTATGCTTATTTTTATTTTGTTTTAACATACATTTTACAATGCTTGTCCAAGTCTCACAGAGTTTTATTTAGCTTAGTCTCACTGGAAATATTCTCATTTTGATTGCATATTTGAGGAGTGTATATAGATGCATAAATGTAATTTATTTCCAATTTATATCCTTTTTCAGAATAAGAATGTCAAGAATGGTCAAAATCACATGGATTACACTATGAATACCTCACTGCTATCTCCTTCCGTGCGTGTGTGTCGGGGGGAGAGAGAATGGTACATTTATATGTTATTTATAGATTGCTGAAAAATATAATTTCATTATTTTCTCAAACTAAATGCCAATATTCAAACTTGCCGAGGTTCTCCTCATTTTGTCTTATACCATATTAAGTCAAAGAAAAGAATTCACGTTTGAGTTCCACTTACCTGGAATCGCCCTAACAATTTCAGGGACCTCTTTAATTCCCTCTTACACTCTGAAAAGTACATCTCACTTCCATTTGCTGCTGCTGCTGTATGATCATCCTATTTTCAAAGCACTCCCAAAAGACACCCTTGCAAATATTCTCTAGGATTTCCACTTGAGCAAAAGGGAAAGACAGCTCCGCTGAACGCAGCCTTTTTGGCACAACTGGCTGAGAAAACAGATTTCGTTCTCAGATGGCAACCTGTCGTTATCAAAGAGAGACTTGGATTTTGCGTGTCTGCTTTTGACTCCGGCTATGCCTGTCCTCGGCGATAAACCCGATAGGTTGTATGGAACGCACACAGCTGGGTCTGTGAAGCATTTCTGAAACCTAAATAAGACGGTGTACGGGGACATGGAGCCTACTGGCATCACTCTTGGCCACGCGTCAAGAGGGAACACACAAGAAACTTTTCAGGGATTCTCTGGAAGTTTCTGTCCCCTCCAGTCGTCTAGATGTTCAGTCTAGGCTCTGTGGCTCCCAGGATAGGGCTCTGGAAGCAACTGGCTGTCCCCGTCTGGGAACAGTGATGACTTGTTCTAGGTAGCAGGGGCTGAGCAGTCCGTTGGGGACATGGCTGCTCCTGTCTGCTTCTGGCTGGGGAAATCGCGCACCTGGTTCCATGGGGAAATCGCGCACCCCGGTTCCACATTCTCCACTGGGCGCCATCCGCAAGACCCTCGAGCCACTCCTGCTCTCTCTACGAGCTAGAGGCCAAATCAAACGTACCCACTGCCTAATTGCACCGCGAGCCTCTCCTGTATTCAAGCCACGGTTTCATCTGTGTGTTTCATAAGAAAATGCAGATTTCCAAAGTGCCAGTCTCTTTCATATGCCACGTGAAGGTTACATGTCTGGTTCTTGGAAGAAACAAAATTGCGTTTTTTGTACCCCGCTCACATTTTCCGTCATACTCCTTGCAGAGAAGGAAGGGGACCTGTTTCCATTTTACCACCTCCTAGCAGAGCTAGGCAGGGGCATCCCCAGGAGAGCTTGGTAAACATGCGTGGCTGGGCCCCAAATCTGCATTTCTAAAAAATCCCCAGGTGGGGCCCTTGCTGGTGGCTCCTGGCACCCCGCTGAGTGAGACCCATTCTTCCATGCTGTATTTCTCACATGTCAGCCAAATAATTACATTCAACAAAGCAAATAATTCCATATTTGGGGCTCCAAATCCATCCTGATTCATTCCATTAAGGCATTCTCCTTTTTTTAAACATTCCACAGCTTAATTATCCACATCTTGGCATTTTACAATATTTTAACTCTGGCTTTGATCACTGTAAATTTAAGGAAACAATCGAATCAATGTAGGCATTGTTCCCGATGTCCCCATCACACCCATTACTTATTCTTAGAATTTCATATTACAGTTTATTTCTCCCTTTATTAAAATTATTTTTAAACTCCCTCTTACCTTGTTTGAAAACGAGCCAGTAATATCTATCAACGCATCTGTATTAGATGCACCTGTAAGGTTTCCTCGCTCTCAGAAGGCTCTGATTAGCCAGCGTCTACCTGTAGCTCACCTTTAACCTGTGCTTATTAACCGAGCGGTCAGGCCGACAGGAGGCCTCCCACCTCTCTTCAGGGGTGAAATTTCAGGTGTGCGGGAGGTGGGCTCACACTTCCAAACACAATCTCCCCCACGTGCATGGTGCTGTCTCAGTTTCCATTCTTCGTTTGATTACCAAGTCTTTTACTAAATAATTGGAACTAAAAGTTAAAATGTAAGGACTCCTGGAACCGGGGAGATATTGAATGAAAGACATTAAATATATTACAGGATGGTGTTAATTTCCTAGGGCCACTGTAACAAAGGACTGCACGCTAGGGGATTGTAACAATGTATTCTATCTCACTCCTGGAGACAGGAAGTCTGAGATCCAGGTGGGGGCAGGGCTGCTCCCCTCCCCGGAGGCTGTGGTGGGGGGCTCCTTCCTGCCTCTTCCAGCTTCTAGTTCATTCCTGCAGGGGTCCCTTGGTCTGCGCCTGTGTCCCTCCCGCTCAGCCTCGGTCTTCATGTGGCCTCTCCTCTGTGTTTCTCATCTTCTGTCTTTTATAGGACACCTATTCTGTATAGGGCCCCTCGGAATCCAGGATGATCTCCCTGGTTCCTGGCACCGAGCTCCTAAAACCTTTGCAGTTTCTGGCTAGGAGTGAGAAGGACATCTTTTGTTATTTATAAAAAGCCCCCTATTGACCACACCTGAGCTTATGCTAATGAGGTGATTATTGGGTCACAGATGTAGGGTGGGGAGGGGAGCTGGTTGCCGGGGAAACCAACCACATGATCAAGGGGTTGGGCCTGGGGCCCCACTGATTCCCTCCAAGGAGAGGAGAGTGGATGGAAATGGAGTCAGTCACCAGTGCCCAAGGATTGCGTCCTTCGTGCCTCAGAAAACCTCCCTAAAAAGCCCTAAATGAAGAAGTGGAGAGAGCTTGCAGGCTGCTGAAGGTATCCACATCCCTGGAGTGTGGGGCACAGACGTTCCTGTGCTTGGGACCCTCCCGGACAATGGCCGGTGTTACCTTTTCGTCCGGCGGTTCAGCTGTATTGCTCGCGGTGGACACTTACTAGTAAGTACAGTGTGCCCCTGAGTTTCCTGAGTACTCATGGTAAATCACTGAAATGGAGGAGTGCCCTGTGGGAACCCCAATGTCCAGCCAAGACGGGCAGAACCGTGGGTGCCCTGGGGACCCAGTCTTTGTGACTGGCGTCCAAACTGGGGGCAGCCTCGTGGGACTGAGCCCTTACCCTGTGGGGTCAGCACTGACCCCCAGTAGTGCCAGGACCGGAATTCATGGAAGGATACCCCGCTGGTGTCTGCAGAATTGCTCCCTGGGGAAAACACGCATTTAGTGTCAGAAATACTGAGCAGAGAAACAGTTTTCCCTTCAACAATCAAAAAACTTTTTTTTTTTTTTCTCCTTTAGAGCAAACAGCTCCTCCTGGCTGACCTCTCTGGCTCTTGGCCTTTTCCCTTGTAAGCCATTCTCCTCTTTATAGTCAGAGAGAATTCTCTAAAACACAAATTAGATCATGTCCGTGTCCTACTTAAAGCCCCCAGTGGTTTTCTGTGGCTGTTAGAAAAAAGGACGGATGTCTTCACCTGTCCTGCCCAGTGAGGTGGGGCAGCTGGCCTGAACCGTGGTCCTTGTTAGAATGAATACATTTTGGGGGCTGACAATGCTCATCCACAGAGCACATCTCGAGGTCGTGTACGCTCTCTGTTCTCTTAGTTCGGTACCTTTGAAAATAACTTCTTATGACTTCTATCTGACATATAAGAAAGATACTAATATAATTTATAACTAGTCAATGCACTCAACCGCAGAGGACCGGATCCTTTTGTTTTGGCAAGGGAGGCCGTCATCGCCTCCTGAAATAAATTCAATTTTGCCTTCCTATTTCCAGTAGTTGTACCTCTTACATCTACTCTGGGTTTTCGGTTCTCCTGCAGAATTTCCAATAATCCTATCTATTATACGTGTCCTTGTTTTGTTCCTGGTTTAATAAGCCTACTTCACATTTGCTCACTCTTGATTGGCCTGGAGGGAGAGATCAATAATCCTCGCCATATCAGAGCTCTGTGCAAGACCAAACAGAGCTCAAAGTCAACAAAGTACACCCTCTTGATGGAATTTGAGAGGTGGACGTAGAAATGTCTGGTTGTGCTTTGCGGGTTAGGTTGGCAAGTGGCTTGAGAACCTGGAGTTACACATCCAAATATTATTGGACAGATTACTGAAATGGGGAAGTGTGAGCAATATCATTAGACCAGCTACATGTAAGTAGAATAGGAATTATTTCAATTTTAACCTCATTTCTACTTGGTCAAGTTTACCTGTGTAAAGTCTATCTAAGCTTCTGGATTGTTACTTACCAAGTTTTTGGCCTGTCTTCCATCTTCTGGTTCTTGATTTCCTGAGTATAGGTTCTCATAATGTCTGCTACTCCTAGAATATCCTATTCCTGCCCCAAAGCATTCACCATAATTACAAGATCATATGCAAGTCTTGTTTGTGCCTTGTTATGCGTTTGGGAAATCTGGATCCTTTCTGCAGGCCTTCTCAGAGGCTTGAATAAACAGGGGTTCATTGGATTATTCAAAGACTGGTGTGTCGTATTGAGCTCGATGCCAGATTCTTTGAACACGGAAGGATTCTAAGGTCTACATGAGGCCACAGTACTTCTGGAAGAACCAGTCCCGATGCAAAAGGTCCGCATTCTCCAGCCCCCTTTGCTTTACCTTCCCTCTGTTGGTAAGACTCCCAGCTCACATTTGTCTACAGTTACCATCCCCAATCTCCCCCGCTGGAAGTAATCTCTCCATCTTCTGAAAGCCTTGAACCGGATTTTTGCCCATTTGGTTATTTGGTGGTGGTCCCTGATTTTTCTTTTAAATTGTGCAGATGACTGATTATCACGTTCGTGTCAGATGTGCAAGTAATGATTCAACAAGTCTGTACGTTCTGCTAGGCTCCCCATAAGTGTGGCTTCCATCTGTCTCCGTACAACACTATTGCAATACCAGTGATTCTAGTCCCTATGCTGTGCCTTTCATCCTCATTAATTGCCCTTGACTTGAACAACCTGCACGGTGGCGGGGGGATTGGTGAGTGCTTCAACATGGGACGAGTCAGGGGGCACAGACATCCAGTCCATAGCAGGCACATAGGATATGAATACAGGGCTTCGCTTAGAAAGTTAAAATGGGTAGATCTGCACGCAGCAAACTCCTGACTTGCATCTGGTTTTAGCAACTTGCTCGTCTCTGGTCAGCCCCCGTGAGCCTGAAGCAATTCTGATGTTTGCATGATCTTTTGTCTGGACGGCAACCCCAGCTGTTTTCCCTGACGGAGCCTGAGACCAAAGTCTTGTGTGATTTGGTGCGATCTTATACAGTACCTGGAATATGATGGCTACCCCCAAATTATGTGAAATGAACTGAATGAGTTCTTTAGAAACTGTTCTGTTTTCTTCATCTTCAAGGATGCACTTTTTCATGTACGAAAAAAAAAAAAGGTCCTTATCTGGTTAAAGGGTTTGACCGAGATCTAGATACGCTGTCAAATAGACACTGGTCCATCTTAGAGAAACATTTGCCTGCACTGTTTGCCAAGTGCCCAGATCTTCTGTATTGGCCAGTCTGTTTCACTCGTATGATGGTGGGAGGTCTCTTAGCATCTCCTCAAAGCCAGAGCTCGAATCAAAGAGCCTGGGCGTGTTTGTGGGCATCTGTGCATATGGCATAAAGTATTTTGTTTTTCGTGATTTAAATTTCATGCACACCAGTTTCAGCACAGTGAGGGAGAGGCACTCACTGTCTTTGGTCGGCTGTGACACAGTGTGGAACTTTTGTTTCTTTCCATTAGCCTGCCGATGCCCAGCGCTGACGAGCTTGCCAGCTAGGTCCAGATCTTACTGCATGGGAAGCCCGGGGTTACGGTGGGCTGCACGTGAGAGAATCGGTGACTCTGTAAGGCCGCGGAGAACCCAGGTGTTCTCCTTCTTCTGATGATGCAGTCTTTGCAGTTAGTGGTCTTGGGCTTGGTAGCAAGATTTCTGTGCAGCTCCTTGTGTCGCATCAGGATGGAGAGATAGCCAATCCCGTCGTCCTTATCGATTAGGAGGACTCTTCTCCCAAGAGCCTCGCCGAAAACCTTCCCTTTCCTATAAGCAAGGATCACATTACCTGCCTAATTCTCCTGAGCTGGACGCTAGGGAGAAGACGGGCATTGCCTCTAGTTCAATCAGATACTGCAGGGAGCTGAGGACGGTGTCTGCTTCTCCATGACCATTGGGCTGAGTGGCAGTGCAGAGGGTGGGGGGCGGCAGGTGGGACAAAACCACATGCCTAATTGGAAGTACAAATGGGGAAATGCATCCTGCGGGGCCACCGACCGCCACAGTGCCAAGCCTAACGTCTGCAAGCGTTTGTTTGCTGTTGCTTTTGTTGTTGGTAGAATAAAACTTCTGATGGTAAAAGATGATGAATGCCTGCCTTTGTTTACATCAAACCGAGCAGAAGTTAGAAAGGGTCAGGCAGGAAAAAAAGCACCGTAAAGCTTATGCATTCTTTGAATTTTATTTTCATTGCCGAACCGTGAGGAATTCAAAAACAAAGGTTCTTTTCATTCAGCAAAGTCCTCCTCAGAGGAAGAATGGAAATAACAAAGCAGAACTAATACCCGATGACTTCCCATCCCGAAAATGCAGCGGACCTTGTCATTATCTCCTAAAAGACACAGAGTCCAGATGGGAGGAGGTGAGCTCACAGAATCCGAGGCGATGTACAACTTGTCCGAGACAGCCCGTTGCACTGGAGGAGCCATAAGAGAAAGTGTTATAAGCAAAAGGGTCTCAGGGCATTCCTGGTTCCCCCATCCAAACCTACCAGCGCTGGTAACAGACACTTGGGGCCGCGGGTTCCGTTCGCATCGTCTGGGCAGAACCACAAGCCTGCCTCACCCACCGACCAAACAGTATACCTTAGTGCAGGACACAGGCTGAGCGCTTCCCGTAGATCTCAAGGCTAGTTTCAGATCTCTCACAGCTTACAGGGCGATTCTGAAGTCATCACCACGGCCCACGTAAATCTGGTTTTCAAGAACTCCCCCCCACCCCAGTATATTATCTTTGACTTCACCCACCCACAGACAAAGACCCTCCTTTTGCCAAATGAGTGAATTAAGTCCCTGCGATTATTAGGAGGGACAGAACTTGGAAGAGACGCTCCTTTGGACGTTTTGATGGAGTGAGCAAGAGTTTTATCTGTATTCCTGTATCACGTCCGCGTCAAATTCCCTCCAAAGACCCCAGTTGGCACAATTCCTCCTCCGTCAATCCTTCTCCTTCCAAGTTCTTCAGTTCCCACCTGCCCTCCACGGGCACAGGACTTGATGGACAGTGGATTTCTGACCTGTCCTGTAATTATGGTGCCCTCTCTGTGGAGGTGTGTCGTACTGCTTCCGGAAGCCTCGATAATAAAGTAGCTATTACGTGTCCTTGAACCTGAGAACACTTTGTGTGCGACACCGCTGTTGCAAGGCTCTCTGAAAGAGACTCTTGCCAATTAAACCACTCCCAGGCTTCCTTGCCACTTAGGAGTTTTATACTCCTTCAAAGAGCTTCTTAAAAAGCACATTCCACCACCCTAAGTACACATAAAACAGAAAATAGATACAAAACAAATGAAGTCGAAGGAGTCCCTGCAACGTTTCATGGTTTCTACATGCTGGCGTTCACATCTCCCGAGAGGGATAGAATCCCGACGGATAGAATCAGCATGTCGCGGATGCCCCATCCTTTGCTTTGTGCTATTTATATGGAAGTCTACCACCTGAAATGTGCCCGGATCCTGGATTGGCAGCTTGAATTACCAAAAGAGGGGATGCTTGCATATACACCGCCTTAAGCAAAAAGTTTACCGTTGCAAGCAGGTTCTCCCAGCCATGACCGTCTGCCCCACCAACTACTTTAGGTCCCTTTGAATAGTTATAAAACTAGAATCCTAGAACACTTATTCTTTCGTTATCTGGCATCTTCGTGTGATTCAGTAGTGCTGTCGTGTGTAGTGGTGGTCAGTTCATTTTCCTTGGTACGTGGTGATCCATTGTCTGAAAATACTATCATTTATGGACAGATTCGAACATGGCGGGGCCTTTGTTGTGTTTCCCGTTTTTGGCTATTAGACGTAATGCTGGTGAGTACGGTTTTCCGTAGATGCCTAAAAGTGAAATGGATGGATCTTTGGGTAGAAGCATATTAAACTGTCGTGCAGAGTACCATATACTTCTCAAAGAGCTGGTATTAACTGAATAGGGTAGCCACTAGTCACCTGTGGCCACTTGAATTTAATGACAATGAAATAAAGACAAATATTTAGTTTCTCCATTCTCGTAGCCGAATTTCAGTGGCCTCATTGCAGCCATGGCTGCCATATTGGATGTCACAGAACAGAGTCTTTTCATGAGCATGACAAGCTCCGTTGGCCAGCACCATCCTGTTCCCTTATAACTCTGTATCGTGAGTCTGTCTAGGTCGAGAAATCCAGGTCCGTGTGAGTGGTATCACTTTCTGGTTTTAACTTGCCTTTCCTTGGTTGCTGATATCTTTGGATAACTTGCCGTGTTTCCTGATCGTTGAGAAATTCTTTTCCAACGTGGCTATTAAAGTCCCTTGCTTGTATTTTGAGATGGTTGTCCGTGTTTATATGTATTTTTTTCTGATGGATTTGAAACAGTCCATTATATTTTCTGCTCTAACAAGCTTTTGTGTGCATGTTTCAAGTATCTCCTCCCACACATGGCCTTTCCTTTCACTCACTTAACAGTGACCGCTGTTGAACGGAGGTGGTTTGTTTTAAGACCGCAAATTTCACAATCTTTCAGGTTCATGCTTCTTGCGCACTGTTTATGAAGCCGAGGTGTTTGTTTCTTGAGATGGATACATTAATGGGTATTGTTCAAAAAGCAATGCCATTAGCTATTCTGTGGGAATAAGGAAGGTAGATAAAGGTGCCACTCTGTCAAAAGGATGTTGGATAACAGGTCACTTTAGTAGAGATAGAATCCTTCCATAAGATGCTAGAAAGAGTATAATTGTACCAATATTTTATTTCCGTTCTAATCCTTGTGTAACATGAATACCCATGGCATCTATTAAAGTCTAGATATCATTCCATGCTATACATCTGTAGTTTTCTAAAAGTTAGTTTATTTATTTAAATAATCCCTGCACCCGACTTGGGGCTTGAACTAATAACACCGAAATCGAGAGTTGCATGCTCTTCCAGCTGAGCCAGGCAGGTGCATGTTATGATGGAAATTATAAACATTTGCTTATAAGTCAATTCTAGTTTCTTTGAAATTATTTATGGGCCCTCAAGACCAAAATGTTTATCAGAAGCTATTATCATGCTGCCTTTTAATATCAGCAGGGCAAGTGAAACATTTGGTGGGGAAATACCAACATCAGCACAGATGGCCTCTGGACAACTAGATCCCTACCTCATACCAAATAAATACACCACCGAATACATTTCAGATTGATGAAGTACATAACTTAAAAGGAAAAAAATGGAATGTAAAATACAGATAAATATTGATAGAACTTTGGGTTCTAGAAAGACTTTGTAAGCTTAACTGTAAATACAGAGGTCAGGAGGGATGCCTGGCTGGCTCAGTCACAGTGGGGCATGTGACTCTTGATCTTGGGGTTTTGAGTTCAAACTCCAACGTGGGGTATAGTTTTGTATATGTAAGTGTATATATATAATTTTGTGTATACATATAAATGTATGTATAATATATAATATAATTCTGTATATAATGTATGTTATGTATAGAATATATATTGTACACATATTATCTATAGTATGCTATAAATAGAATTATATATTATAATATGTTACATATAGACTATAGAGTATATTACACATTGTATATATAACATACATTATATATAATATGTAATATATAATTAATACATAAATACATAATTATGCATACATAATTATATATCCCTATATATGTATCTGTGGTATGATACGTATATACAGATACAGTTTAGGTATATCTTGAAACCCAAAAATAAAATATAATATGGAAATCTTGCTTTGAAAGATAGGGTTATGGAAAACCAGTCTTAAATTTTTTAAAATTTTTTTGCAAATGGTAGGCACTGAAAAATATTCATCAATTGTTATGTATCTACCCTTTTTGTTTACTGGTAGAGAGGAATGAGCAGAAAGAAGAGTTGTTCAAATCGTAGCAATAACTGTATTTCTAGTTAATTTTCTCAGTGAATTGAATGAATCTCATAATGAGATAATATATGTGAAATGGTTTTGAGAATTGTAAACAATAGGAAAAATGGGAGTGTTTATTTCGAGTGATTGTGCCCTGGCAAATACGTTCATGCTATTTTCCATACATCCACAAAATCCACTTCCCTGGAAATCATTCCAAATAACTTTTAGAAATTGAAACACTTCTTCTGCTGCATTAGGAGAAAATAGAAATAGGGAAATTATTTCCCTAAGCGTGCGTGCTGAGCGCCAGAACTGATTAATAGTGGAGCCCAGAACCAGCAAAATGAGCAGCCTTGCGGGATGTGAGAATCACAGAGCTTACCAGTATTAAACATTTGATTAAATGGAATACTTTGAGACCACTGAGCAAACCACAACTTTCTTTTCATTTTCAATACCCGTTTTTTTTTTTTAATGTGTTCTAAAATACTTTTTTTTTTTTTTTAAAGATTTTATTTATTTATTTGACAGAGATAGAGACAGGCAGCGAGAGAGGGAACACAAGCAGGGGGAGTGGGAGAGGAAGAAGCAGGCTCACAGCAGAGGAGCCTGATGTGGGGCTCGATCCCACAACGCCGGGATTACGCCCTGAGCTGAAGGCAGACGCTTAACCGCTGTGCCACCCAGGCGCCCCGTTCTAAAATACTTTTATTTTTCATGCATGCCAGCAAAGTCTTGTGTACATCATGGAATATGAACTCACAGACTGAATTCAGTTAAACTCAGAATCGATTTTTTTTTTTTTTAACCTGAATCTACTTGTCAGTAAAATGAAACCCTAGAAAGCACGATGAATTATGTCATGGACATTTTTAGGTAAAAATAATATATCAGCAGTAGTAACCAGTAGAAGTTCCCTGACCCCCTTTCTTTTCTTACAGGCCTCTTAAAAGTCCTAAACATCTGTTGGGCCTGCAGCAAACGTAGTTCATGAGCATTTACAGGTCTGGAAACAAAAACTCCCCTCCATTCCCCATGTAGTGATATCTTTTTTTTTTTTTTTTAAGATTTTATTTATTTATTTGACAGAGATAGAGACAGCCAGCGAGAGAGGGAACACAAGCAGTGGGAGCCGGAGAGGAAGAAGCAGGCTCATAGCGGAGGAGCCTGATGGGGGCTCGATCCCATAACGCCGGGATCACGCCCTGAGCCGAAGGCAGACGCTTAACCGCTGTGCCACCCAGGCGCCCCAAAAATAGCTTACTACTTTTAATTCAGCTATGTTGTGCACTGTTTTTTTAATGGAGGAAAATCCATGTGGACACTGAGACTCTTCCAGAATATCCCATCACCTTGCTGGATCATCCCTTAATTTATGGGTTTGCTGGTCCCTGTGATCCATAAATTGAAGTCTATGTAGCAGAATTGTGTGGGAAACATGTGTGATATTCCTTTATATTCTGTTTTTTGAGACCTCAATATCCTGAACTGTTAGGTTACAAATGCTGCACTGTAAGAGTTACCCCAGCCCAATACGGGGTCCTTGCTCCTCCCATGTGCCCAATGACAAGCTGGGTAGTCATAGGTTTTTATGTAGTCCTGTTTGCCCCCAAATTTTCCATCCCTGTTTGCTACCAAAATTCCCATCACCCTAAGTCCAATCATACAGGCTACTTGGACCAGATAGATGTGGGATACTATCAGGACAGAATAACATGGGGGAAAGAGGGACATGTGTTCTGCTTTTGACACTAAGAAGGGGCTTCACTGTATAATCTCCACTAGTTTTTGGTTTCTTTTTCTCATGACTTACGCATTTTCCCATTGGGCACTCTGTTTGCCATTTTCCTAATGGTTCAGGGCATTCTTCTCTATATCGTCTTCTTTTTTTTTTTTTTTTTTTTTAAGATTTTATTTATTTATTTGACAGAGAGAGACAGCTAGCGAGAAAGGGAACACAAGCAGGGGGAGTGGGAGAGGAAGAAGCAGGCTCATAGCGGAGGAGCCTGATGTGGGGCTCGATCCCATAACGCTGGGATCACGCCCTGAGCCGAAGGCAGACGCTTAACCGCTGTGCCACCCAGGCGCCCCTATCGTCTTCTTTTCACTCGTTGATGACCATGAGAAGAAGAGTTCTTCCCCTCGGGATGCTCAGCCCTTGGAGCGAGTGGCAGACAAAACATGTTAAAATAGGACCCAGTTAACGACACGACCAGGAGTGCAATGCTACAACTGTGCTTTAAGTGCACAAGGCAGAACTGGCTTATCTTAAGTGTGGAAACCAGGACTTGTCAACAGTGGTACCAGGAGGCCCACAGCCACAGTGTAGTGAACAGCAAGGTGGATTTGGGGGAATGGGAAGAATTTGTAAAAGCCTAGAGCATATACCGAATATTGGGCAGCTAGCTGTGAAAGGTATGTGGGGCAGGTGGCACTTTGAGAAGTGTGAGCTGTGGGGTGCTTGGGTGGCCCAGTTGGGTAAGCATCCTCTGACTAGTGATTTTGGCTCAGGTCGTGGTCTCGTGGGTCGTGAGATTGAGCCCCATGTTGGTGGGGAGTCTGCTTGACATTCTCTCCCTTTGTCCCTCCCCCCATTCTCTCTGTCTCAAAAATAAATCTTTTTTTAAAAAAAGTGTGAACTTTATCCTGAAGGCACTGTGGAGTCACCACAAGACAGTAGGAGTTATCCCAGGAAGACGCACGTCAGATAATTTTATGCAACTGCTCAAAATGGCAGAAGGCTTCCCATCCTTCATAGCCACCATACTTTTCTTGGTCACTAGGTGATTCCCGTCTCTTAGTGTGCTCATTCTCTTTTCTGTGTTTCAGTCTTATTTTAGATCTTTCCTCCCAAGACACCTTGTCTGTGAAACATCCAAGCCTGTGTCCCCTCATGTACCCCACACCCCCCACCAAACACATCCTACCCACTTCCTGGGCTCTATTTGGTTTATCCTTAAGACTTTTTTTTCTTCTTCCTAACATGCTCTAAAATACGCTGTTGCACATGTTTTCCTTTTTTTCCTTTTGGTCTACCTCCCTAAGCAAGGTAGATGAGATGAGATCTATGCCCAGTGCATGTGGCGGCCTGACGTACAAGCTCACACCTGGTCCACGGGGCTTGGGAAATCTGCTCCCTTAGACTTGAGAAAAGGGTACTGGGTGTGTTTTGTCATATGGATCATTCTTGTTCTGCATTTTAAAAAGTAGTAGTTTTCACTGCAAATACTTTGTGAACACTGTAGAAAAGTAAAAAATAAAAATTTAGGCTCTGATATTCCTGCTTCCCAAAGACGAACGCTGTCCATTTTTTGGTGAATGTTTAAATTATTTATTTAAAAAAAGTTTATTTAAAAGAGAGCACGAGAACATGAGCAGTGGGGAGGGGCAGAGGGAGAGGGAGAAGCAGACTCCCCACTGAGCGGGGAGCCCAGCTTGGGGCTCAGCCCCAGGACCCTGGGATCATGACCTGAGCTGAAGGCAGATGCTTAACTGACTGAGCCACCCAGGTGCCCCTAAATTGTTTAATATAATGCACATTTTCTATATAGTATGTGATATATACATTTTCTGAAATGTTTACAAATTTAGAATGCTACTGTATTTATAATTGTGTATTCTGCTTTAAAAAGGCTATTCTTTCAAGAATTTCCCATGTGATATATATTCTAATCTGAATTTTAATGGCTGAATAGTACCACAAAATCTATTCAATGAACTTAATTTTGTTGACCATTTGCACTTTTTGTGTGATTTTTTTTTTCTATCAGTAAAATTGTAGTGAACATCCTTGTTACATCTTTCCGTAAATATCATTGTTTCTTTAGGATAAATTCCAAATACTGGAGTTGTGGTAGTTTTTAAATTGTACTTTGTGGGGTTTTTGTTCCCCTCCCCCGGATCTATGTGAGACTCAACTCAGCCCTAATAATAACATGCTATTTCATTTTCTCAGTATTTTTAGATCTGCCTCAGGAATTGAGAGGAAAAACTAGTCATTTTCTTTAGGGTGAATATTTTCTTTCCATTTAAAAACTCAAACTCAACATTTATTTAGTTTTCCAAACAATGCAATGTGTTTATGTCTGCATTATTTAAGCATCATTTATGAGTAGACAAGATTCCCCTTTAAATAATTAGGCACAGGGATGAAATATTTAAAACTCTGCTTGGAAACATGCATTTATATTTTCGTAATGATTAATAGTCACCTTAATTGCTTAATTTTCTAACAAAAATCATTGGTGCTTACATGACTGAGGTGAATCAATCTTAATTACTTTGTTCTAGACTAATAGTGTCAGTTGTTAGGACCTGAAATAGAAGAACTTGTGTCTGGAAGGTGACTCTCTCCTTCTTCCAAATTGGATATGAAGACCCCCTCCCCTCAAAGCCACATTTATTGACTATCTGATGCCCTTTGGGTTCTGTGTAACATGCCAAGCATGCTCAATGCTAACATACATGCGAAATATTCATGAAAAAAACATGGGAGAAGTAGAAATGTACTCCATTCAATAGAATAAACTATGTAAGGAAATGATTTGGAAATTATATACATCAGATCTAAAATGAGAAAGGACAGTTACTTGGAAATGAGTCTGAATTGGACTGAAGAAGAGATGAGGACATTGAACGTAGCCGGCATCCCTCAAATACAGATTTGCTTATTTAACTTCAAGGAGGAATCAATTCTGTTTCAAATGAAGAAGGAGATTTTGTGCCCAGAATGGCAGATAGGCTTATAAAGCTAATTCTGCTAGAAACAAGGGATATTGGAATTTGTGGAGAAGATGCCGTTCAAATGAAGATTGTAAGCCCTAAGAAGGTAGTGTGACCAGGCTCTTTTATTCATCAGTATCTACTCAGGACAGTCATGGATTGTGTTCAGCATTTGCGAATATTTCTAGTATAAATACTTGAATCTCTTAAAAGTGATCCCCAGAGGCAAAAAGTCAAGGCTTCACAGAACGTCTTCTAAGGTGAATAATTTAAGTAAATATCCAGGATTCCTGTTAAATATGATCAAGACATTTTTTACTTCAATCCCTTTAAGAGTAAATGGGAGGAAATGTTATGTTCAATGAAAGCAAGAAATGATGACCACTCCCAGTCACTAAGTCCACTGCTTCCTGATACCTGAAGTCAACCCGCAGACAGGGACATACTGACAGCCTGTCCCCCATCACAATAAGCAGTGTCAGATCTGAAAAGGCATATCCAGTAATTAGAAAGAAATGCAAACGGGCACGTGTAAATCCTTTCTCTTAACAAAGCCAACCTATCAAGACTATATTGCTTGCTTCCAAATCCCATTTTCAAGGTTGAAATCTGACTGTAAATGTCCCTCCTCCTCCCTCTAGGGGAGACATGCTTAGGGCTGGCTCAGGATACCATCATGGTGATGGGAATTAAAACGAGAAAAGCATTTGAACTTTTATTTAAGCTGTCCCCTCACATTGTCCATGACTTAGATTCCTAACTCAGTGAAGCTGCCTGAGATAAAGCAAATTCAACAACGTTAGGAACGCAGTCATCTCAAGATTCTGGCCGTAGGCACAGAGAAACTATGGGATAACGGGTTTTGCTAAAATCTCCACCAACTCCCTGAACTCTTGAATCTGAGAAGAGACTTGTTCTCCAGGGTGAAGAATAACTGACTGGACAAGACCGAGTTTATTTATTTGTTCATTTTTGAGAGAGAGAGCGTGAATGCATGCAAGCATGGAGGGGAGGGGCACAGGGCGAGGGAGAGAGAATCCTAAGCAGGCTCACACTCAGCGTGGAGACAGATGTGGGGCTCGATCTCACAACCCTGAGATCATGACCTGAGCCAAAGTCAAGAGTGGAACGTTCAACCAACTGAGCCCACCAGGTGCCCCACCATGGAGATTAAAGTAACAAAGTGAATCAAAGCTACAGAAAGATCCCTTGCGTTTCAATCATTGCCCATTGCCAATGGTCTATTCTAAGATAAGCAAAAATCAGAAAAGAGCCAAGAGAACATTGTTGCCTTATTTGCAAAGCAGGTGAGGTGGAATGAGAAACATCAGCAAAAAGAAAATATGATACACTTCAGAAAGGAAACAGCAATCTCAGCTAATTCTTCATAGTCTACAAATAACTTTTAATACATGATTTCTCAAAAGGAGTTACAAGAAATGTCTCCAGATATTACAAAACAACAGAGGAATATGTAAATTAAGTTGGGAAAGCTAGTGAAAAGAAATGAAAGACAAAAATAAGAATTTAAAAGGTTTGGAGGACCGTAAAATAGCCTCAAAAAGACTAAAATATTGCCAGAAACACAGGGGATAGGTATAGGGCAATCACTCAAAGTAAAACAAAGAAAAGGGCAAACATGTTTAGAATGAGAAAAATGATGGCAATGAGGGAGCGAGGATAAAATGTTTACATTGTTGGTGTTCCTGGAGAGCAGAACAGAAGGAAAATTCACTTCAAAGATGTGACAGAAGAGACGTTTCTTGAGATGAAGCAACACTGGAGAGTAGCTCTCAAAACGTGGTTCTGGGAAAAGCTGCTACACCATGAACTTCTCATCAATACCTAGCCTACTGATGTTGCCAAATGGGAAAAGTCAAGAGATCATCCTAGAGGTATTCAGGGAGAAAAACGTTTTCAACAGTTTCAGTACCTTTATAGAGATGCTTAGTGTAGGAACTTAACAGAGCAATGACTAAAGTCTGAAAGAATATGTTCTTCAAAATCGTCCTTGGACTGAAGGACATCCGGCAGCAACCATGACTCCTTGAGAACTGTCAACTCTGGAATGAAACAATTCAGATAGTGGGACAGTAATTCTGAACTTGAGAAGTCTTGATCAGAAGGAGGTCTGGTGTGCGTGGAATCCATCCCAAGATAGTTCCAAGATAAAATGGTGGAGGGAGTTTTGGAAACTCGACTGAGCTGACTTGTTACAAAATGACAATAGGACAGACAAAACTGGAAAGTCAGGGAGAGAAAAAGTGCCAGGAAGGTATTTGTAGAAAGTCCTTCATCTTTCATAGAAGGGAGTCAATGGAGGACTACTAAAGCAAAAAATATGCCTAACAAAAACATAATAGCTCCAACCTTTCAAAGACTTTTCTTTTTTAATGAGGATTTTTTAGGAAGACCAATCTTCTTGAATATCAGTTATATTTTCAGCTTAACTCCATTTTTATTTTGACATAAATCGTATCTTTAAGAACATGACACTTCGTTTTTAAAAATGAGTGCCACGCATTTAATGATTACATTTGCTTGTTTGAATGTTTGTAGATTTGCCAGGGATGGTATTGAGTAAACACAAACTCTGCTTATCTTAGTTGACTTTTGGGAATCTTCTTTATACTATTCTGTATTATCTGAATTATTTAACATATTTTAACTGTTGGAGGAAAAAAAAAAAGCAGAAAATGCATTTGTGGGGGAATAAGACCAGATCCATCCACACCTTCAGAGTTTGGGTTACCTTACCTACCTAAACATCTCATTAACGAGAATCTAGAGGATGAATATAGATTTGCTCAAGCTCCTTATCCACCTGTGCACACCTTCCCAGACCCACCCTGTTCTTCACCTTGATGGCAAGAAGCTATTTGATTTTTTTCTCCCCTCTCTTCTCCATGCAGAATCAGGGACCATAAAATCAAATGTTCAGTCCAGGACACGAAACTGAATCCTTCACTTTTGCCCCCTTCCTTCATCTTAAAAGATAAACTGATATAAATTAAACATGAATAAATGCAGGTTCTCTAAGCTTCTCCTAGTTTCAAAGCTCCAAATACCATGTGTTCATCCAACAGAGATAACACTGGTTTTAAAAATCCCCAAGTTGTGAGCGGTTTACTGCCATGAACAGACGTCCTTCGCTCAGTCACACTGAGGTCTACCTGCTCTTACGTCTCTCTGTGGGCTCCCTGACATCATTTTGACAACGTCTGTCTTTATTAAATAAAAACCAAAGCAGTCCATCTTATTGTCTTGGTTGCATAGGGAGAACTATGGCCTAACTCCCAGAAAACAACAGCAGCTTTTGAGAGCATCAGGTTAATGCGAGTTGAATTTTAACCTCGGAGACCATTCTGATCAAAGAGGTCACTGATATGTAACTGAGGTACTAGTTATTGCTACCATGGCCATCATACTGCAGTCTATAAATGCATCAAATTAACATGTTATACACCTTACATTTGCATGTCAAATACATTTCAATTTAAAATGCTGGGAGGAGGAATCCAAAGATCTAATAAGTAAATAAGCCCTTGGGTCCGTGAAGTTGGGATTTTTGCGCAGAACCCCTCAAACGACACACCTGGGATCAGAACCCAGCTCTTTCTACCAGCCTACCCTTTGAGAATTAAGGTGCTCTTTATACTGCTTTCCATTACCCAGCTCTGGAGGGTGACATAATGGCAAACAAAGGGAATATCCATTCCAAACCAAGCAGATCTGAGTAGGAATCCCCTTCTCTTTCCAAGTACGAATGTAGCTTTGTAGGAATATAAACATTTTTCTTACTGTTCCTTTTCTCCTATCCTTTCCTATCCCCACCCCATTACGGAAGAGAATATCCCATATTTTAGTGGGTGGATCTTTTTCTTTAACTCACTTGGCTTGCTTTTTCGTTGATAGGGAAAATTAACCTGGAATTTATGTATAGAAGTATTCAGTCCACCTATGTGGGTGTTCATCAAGGTAAAATGAATGCCGTATAAATTAATTAAACCCAAGGCAAAGCTGTGCGTTTTCCTTTGACACGGGCATTTTAAGGGGCTGTGATTGATACATCATTAAAAGAATTAGGTTTCAGGTTAAATTAATTATTGAACCATTCCATGCTGATGTTCTCCATTGTGTGTGAGATTGGACAGGCCGGCCTACCGCTCTGCATGAAACAGGCTGTCACACCAGGGGTGTTCAACTTCCAGCGGCTGGAGAATGGTAGTCCTGGAAAGAGACAACGTTGTAGATAAAATGTGCGTTTTTATAAAATAGTAATGAATTTTCACCACAAAAGAAATTGCTTGAACAGCTTTTGTCTGTATAGCTCCCATAACTACACATCCAAGAAGTAAAATCATGAGTTTTGCGCTTTCAGTGCTCGGATCTCTGTGTTAGGAAGCCATCTTGGATTGACGTCATTGATGGGGGTTCATAGAACACCCTATTACTAGAAAGTCTTATTGTAATGAGTGCTCTGCCCCATTTTTAAGAAGCTGATCGTGAAATGCAATTTAATTCAGGGACACTACTGCAACTTAGCTTAAAGTACTTATTAATAAATGTAGCTACAGTATGAGAATGGTTGGAATGGAGAGCCCGCTTAATAAGAACACTGGAGGATCAAACACCACTTTCCCTACTTTATGGATCAGTGGTGTCTCCATAAACATTCGATTCATTTATCAGTCTTATCTTATATATTTATCTAGGTAAATGCATCATAGGCATGCAGAGATTATTCATTGCAGTCTATGCCGGAGCAAATATTTCAATGCATGCCTCTTAGATTGCAGGCATCACTCTAGGTGATAATAAGCAAATAATTGGGGTCTCCACGTCTATGGATTTTATATTTGTGTGTGCAGAAAGTTCTAGCAAGAGATGAGCAAACAAATCAATGAACGAGGCTATTTTAGGTATGCTAAGTGTGGTTAAAATTAAACTGGGTGAGGAAAGGTAAGTGGGGTGTGGGACTTAATTTAGATCAACAGCTCACTGAAGGTTGTACCAGACACCCTGTGCTAAGCAAAAGGCACGAGGGGATGATGTGAGAGCTGTGACCTCCAGCCAGTGGACAGAGCAATTGGGAGACCCATCTATCTTTCACTTTCAACCCAAGGGGGATTGAAAACTAGCCCTTAAACCTGTCCCACGTGTGGATCCTCATTTGCTTAAACTGAGAAGTACCGTCTTCATGCGCAAAACTGATTGAATTAGGAATGGAATATAGTCAGGTCATAGTCAATAGGACCATAGGCTACGTTTTCTGGGGCTTTTCTCTTGTCCTTGATGACATGCTGTGAGTATGTAAGTCTGGAAATGGTGAGTGATTTTTCTACCAGGTTCATGTACAGACAGCAGTGTAAAGAGAAAAAGAGATAATTGTGTGTTTGAACTATTTGGTGCCTTCTCAAGCTAGTCCCACATCTGGATGCTTAATAAATTGCCTTTATTTAGACCAGTCTGAAGGGTATTTTTCTGCCACTTGAATATATTCCTGAATAATATGGAACCCTTTCTTTGGTCTCATGGTCTCCTTTCCTAGATTTTAATCTTAGTCTCCTAAATGACCTGCCACTTGTCCTTCTCCTGAATCCATTTTCCTAACCATAGCCAAAGGGTATCTTTAAGTCATAAATGCAATCATGGTGCTTCTTTACTTAAACCTTAATGGTCCACCCTTGCCCTCAACAAAATTCCAAATATCTTTTTAAAAAGATTTATTTATTTATTTATTTTGGAGAGAGAGATGAGGGAGGGGGGAGGAAGGCGAGAGGGAGAGGGGGGAAGAAACTTAAGCAGACTTCATGCTGAGCATGGAGCCCAATGTGGGGTTTGATCTCATGAACCTGAGATCATGAACCTGAGATCACGACCTGAGCCAAAACAAAGAGTCATGCTTAACCAATTGTGCCACCCAGGCACCCCAAAATTTCCAAATATCTTAACATGAATGTGTTATCACACTCTGCCTTTTAATTGCTATATTACCTTAGGTAAGGCCTTCAATTTCTCTGTCCTCATCTATTAAATAAAAGTAATAGGTACTATCTGATAAGCATTGGCATGAATTGAAATACGTTCAGTGCACTGAGCAGGGTGGCAAGGGGAGCAGTGCCCATTAACTCTGGGTTTTCCACATTTCTTGCCTCCCTTGTAGTTGGGAGTGGTCATGGAACTAGTTTTCTCTAATGAGCTGTGGGAGAAAAGTGACCTGTGTTAAGATCAGAGCAAGGCACTTGAGAGGAGAAGTGAATTTCTGTGATCTCTGTCCTTCCACTGTGTGGACTCAGGCAGCTACAAAGGTTTCCCCCATAAGATGGCAACACTGAGTCACTACTACAGGGCTACGTGATCGTCAGTGCACTTCCAGAGGAGAAAACAAGCCATATATATAAAGCCCCTTAAGATGTAAGGGGATACTTGTTACGACATTATTACCTGTCTTAGCCTGACTCAAACAAAAAATTCCTAGCGCATGGCAAGCCCTTATCTAATTGTTGGCAATTACGGCTGGTCCTTCCTGGCTTTCCTCTTGCGGGAACAAGCCTCAGGAAAGCCTGAAGCCTGGATCTGCCAAGAGATGCTGTCTCTGGCAATGATGTTGGTGTGCACAGTCTGAGAGGACACATCAGGAGGGTTCACTGCTGTTCTGTACCAGTTGCTTCCACCTCATGTTCAACCTGATCAGTAGGGAAGCCACCAGAGTCCACGCTCACTCAGCCCGAGTGAGTGTTATAATCTCAGTAGGAACTCTGAGCCCAAGGTACCATTAGCTCCCTTGAACAGATCCCGTGTGGTGATGACTTTGGCTTTGCATGGCTGCCTCTGAACAGATGTATTTCCATATGCTTTGTCATGAGTATAAGTGGATGCTCTCAGACATGTCTGTTTGGTGTTGGAAGGGAGGAAAGACTTTTTCTGTGTCTCCCTCGGTTCCATAGCTGAGTCTTCAAACAAAAAATACTGACAGGCAGATTAACAGAAAATGTATACATGTGTATTAATGTTGAATATTGTGTGTACCAAGACATCTTGGGGAGAAAGGTGAATACCCTAGAAAGCAGTGAGATTTGAGAGCTTCTCCGCCATCTTAATTAGGGAAGGGAAAAGTGTGTGAGCCTGTGGGGAGAGTAAATGATTTTAGGAAAGATGACTGGTCCTTAGAAGAACAGATAGAGGTGTGACAGTTTGCGACAGAGTCTGGGTGTGGGGTTGATGTCTAGTCTCCTCTCCCGGGACAAAACTCAGTCCTTCTCAGTGACAACACTCCTGGGGAGAGCACTGATGACAGTTGAGTTCCTTTTGGAGGATGTATCTTTAGGCAGATGAAGGAAATTCAGAGAAAGCCTCTCCCTGCATCTGCCGTGTTTCAAGTGCCTATAGTCATAATCAACATCCCAATACAGTTCATTTGGGGGTGCCATGTCCTGAACACCCTCAGCAGGAATCCATCCATCCAACCCATCCCATCCCATCCCATCCCATCCCATCCCATCCCATCCCATCCCATCCCATCCCTGTGCTTCTGTAATAATCATATCCCCATTCCGCCTCATCATCCCCCTTCCCCGAACACCACGCTTTCAGGGAGAGTGAACTCTGGTTATTGATACGCTAGTTTACCCTGCTTCTCACAGTTTCACGTACTTGTTCCCTCGGACCCGTGTATATCTGCCAACACAAGACCTCCTATTCCCCTTCTTCCTGATAGTCCTGTTCACCCTGCAGTCATGCCTTAGATGTCCCTTTCTTGCCTGTAATTAATGTGTGCGCTTTTTCTGTGTGCGTCGATAGAAACCTTCATGCACTTACCCATTGTACCTACATCCATTTTGTTGTAGCTGCTAGGTCACTTCTCTCTGCAACCTACTGACCTGTAGAGCCCTGAGGACCCCCTCAAGGACTGAGTCATCCTCACTATCTTGGTGCCTGACAGTCCACAATTGTTTGAATAAATGAAGATCTACTAGGCATCACCTTGGAGAAGCACAAATACTGATTTCACCAAATGAACTCGTGTTCTAGTTGTTTTTGCTTTTTCTTACACTCTCTTGACTTGTATTTAAAAAAAGCCTAAGAAAACAGGAAAAGGTAAAAGAAATATTGGAACTTAGCTGTCCTTTGTTTCCCCTTAATTACAGTATCTTTAACGACTAAAGACCATAGAAAGTTCCAAGAATAGAAAAACAATTAGCAAATTCATTAACTGTTGGCTTATGCTTTCAGTCTTAAGGATAATTAGTTGTCTTATACTACGACATGGATTAATGCCTTGTGCATGGAAGCAGCCTATATTTCATGAGTATTTTTGCAAAATAGAACAGGGTGGCAAGCCTTGCGAATGGATTAATGCAGTGACGTTTTGCGTCAAGCAGAGTCTCTACTGATACAGCTGAATTTGAGTGTGGAGGTAGAGAGAGAAATGCAATGATTTGCTAGTGTTTGAATTTCGGCAGAGTTCATCTAAAGTGTCAAATTTCATCATGGGAGCGAGAGATCCTGCCTAAGAATAGCAGAAACTCAGAAGGGGGAATGAAACATGAGAGACTATGGACTATGAGAAACAAACTAAGGGCCTCAGAGGGGAGGGGGTGGGGGAATGGGATAGACCGGTGATGGGTAGTAAGGAGGGCACGTATTGCATGGTGCACTGGGTGTTATACACAACTAATGAATCATCGAGCTTTACATCTGAAACCAGGGATGTACTGTATGGCAACTAACATAATATAATAGAAAATCATTAAAAAAAAAAAGAATAGCAGAAACTCTTTGTCATGTAGACGTCTTCAATTATTTATATGGCCTGATGATGTTTGAGAAAGTTAGTGATAATTACTGGCTGATCCAAATTTATATTTGAGGGTTCACTGAGGCAAATTATTAATTCATTAAGTAGCTTTTTGTCTTTGCATGTATTCCACGCAGGACTCTATCCTAGGAACTGTGGAGTGAACACTGGAATAGGACGGTATAATTCACGGGAAAAAGCAAACACACAAATAAATGTAATTTGAGGTAAAGGATGAAGCACTGATTTAGGAGAAATAGTAAGGTACTGGGTTTTAGAGTAAGAAGGTTTCTTCCAGGTGGGAAGATCAGGGGCATCTTTATAAATGAAGTGACATTTGACTTGATCTCTGGAAAAGAGAGGGATATTTGGATACAGAAACATTCTCACTTTGAGGGGAGCAGGAATCAGTCTGGTCAGTTCCCAAGCTGAAGTTATTTCTAAAGGAGCTCCTGGAAAGGAGAAGGGGGGGAGCTTTACCTCATTCACTAATTACCTTAATACCCACATCCTCTGGTTGACCAGGTAATATCAGTTTTAACACCCGGGCTCGGTTCCTCAGGAGATAGTTGTTTTTCTCCATAATGACTGTCCTCTGAGTTTGAATTCATACTCTGTCTCAGCACCGCAAGATTCTCCTTCAAATGAAATCATTTAGAAATTTCAGGTGTCTGTGATCTGACTGATCCTTGATATACTTGCCAGAACAGACATCTTAGCAGCAAAGTAGGACTTTGATTCTCCAAACGACTAGAGAAATAAGCCTTTGGGATCACAAAATGCTAAACAGCTTCATTCCAGGAAGA
Source organism: Ursus arctos (assembly GCF_023065955.2). Taxonomy (NCBI): domain Eukaryota; kingdom Metazoa; phylum Chordata; class Mammalia; order Carnivora; family Ursidae; genus Ursus; species Ursus arctos. The sequence goes on along the minus strand of NC_079873.1, from coordinate 3,986,074 downwards.
ATCTAGGGCTGGTGATGGTTCCATCCATTCCTGTAAAGTCTAGGATGAAAATGCAGTTTTTCACATGCAAACTTGGGTCACTCATTTAGAACATGGCTTTAAAATATCGTTGGGATTGACGAGGTACCAGTGTCACCACTAGCCAAGCCTGGTTAATCTGGATGTGAGTACAAACAAGGCAAGTTGTATATTAATCTCTGCCTGTATTTTATGTAATGGCAGTGCTTTGTAGAAAGTGGGCATCTTCGCCTTTGTCTGTTAGGGGCCCTTTAAAAATGGCATGAATGTCATCTTAGAGGGTAGAAAATAAATGACCTCATTTGAAGACACCATGTTATAGTAACAG